>NC_092182.1:9936455-10536455 GCF_043641665.1 Enoplosus armatus | reverse complement strand
TTACAATAACTGTATTTTAATTAGATGGAAGCAACAGAACAGCAACAGGGAATGCAATCATCCAGTGTCGTTATGGTATATATATCACACTGTCATTGCCCAACAAAGTTTTTTTCTACACTTAAAACATGCATGATGTCCAGCAGCTGTGAACTCCTTGACAAAAAAAATATTATAGACTCCCAAAAGTTAGTTCTACATAAAATAGATTGCAAAAAAGCTATTGTTAGAGGAATATTAAAACTAAAATATCACACATGAGAAGTACTGTGCAATGATCAGATGGGATAAATGTCAGTATGACTAAACAGAGAGACTTCATTAAAGGATAAAAAGCTCAGCAGAAGTAGCAAGCAGCACAGTATATGTTTGGACAGCGAGAGCATTCAGAAGGCACAACTCTTTTAATGGCTGGTATAAATGATCAATAAGGCGTGGCTGTATTTTGGCTGTTCTCCATTGGAGAAACCAATAAAGGCATGTGTTCTCTTCTACTATTTCATTTTTTATACTTGAGTATTTCACAAAGGCAAAGTTTCTGGCACATCCTTGAGACGATTCACCACTTTAAACCCAGTGTAGCACTTTTTTTTTTTTTTTTTTTTACTTTATGGCAGTTTCTCTAGCCTTGCCTAGCTGTGAGGCTGTTTGTCTTAGCATATAGGCACTTATCTAAATACAAGTCCAGTAACTAAGGTCAACAGTGTCTTACTGGTTAGCTTTTTGTTGTCAGAGGACCAATGAAATTCATCTTTATTCAATCCAAAATCAAATGTCTTACACAGAGAACTCAATTAGCACTCAACCATGTGCATAAATAAAATAAGGCATCGGATCTCATCATTTCCTGGTCGACATTAACCATTCATAAAAATACTGTGATGGACAAAAATTAATATTGATATTGACTGATATTGGCACTCTGAAAAGTGTGTGTATGTGTTGGAAAGGGGCATCTCCTCAATGATATGCGGTTACTGTTACAATATATACTAACACACAACAGCATATCTACAAAGGGACTTAGCCTGGCACACAAAATCAATGGCTATTAATGTAATATAAACATAAAAAAGTAAATATAAGTTGAGGAGAGTTTACAACAATATTCTTCACTTCAAGTCCTGAGTTTGGAGTATGTGTGTGTAATTTGTCATACAGTTAATGATTAATTGATTTTTTTTATAGGTTTTAGTTGAGAATTATCAACCTGTTTCTGTATGTATGTGTCTGTTTTCTTTGGCATGTGGCATGACACAGTAATAGGACTTTAGTTATGTCTCGGATCACTTTAGTGATGTCTGGTACTCTCTCTCTCGCTCTCTCACACACACAAACACACAAACCAGGACAAGGAATGAAGAGGGGAACAATGTTGTGGAGCTCAGTAGCCAGTAATCATGTGACGTCTTCCTCCGAGACATTCATTGTGCATGTTGCTCCTCTCCTCTTCTTCATTGTTTCCTCCACCCCTCCTCCTCTTGTTGATGTTTACGAGTAACTCCAAACTGTGAATGAAGTAGGTAGGATATTTTTAGATGACAGATTATATAAACTACTTAGTTTTACAAAGGAATGTCTGTAAATGTAATAATTAACAAAAGTATCTCCAATTTTTATATATATATGCAGATGGTTACACTTTATATTAAAGGTTATGAGGAGTAACTCATTGAAAATCCTAGAGATCCTTTTGATCATCGGCAGTAACACAAACTGCAACAATACTGTCAACACTGTTGATGACAAGCTTCTCTGATACTCACTAATAATGATGATGATGATGATCACTATGACAGCTATCAGGATGGCCCACATCTGCAAGGGGTAAAGGTAAAGCATGTTCAGTGCTACACACAGAATTAAGATGTCCATTTATTGAGAGAAAAGTCTTACCATGTGTAACTTTTGTTAAACAATAAAATGTTTGTTTCACTTCAGTTAACTTTTTTAAGTGGTGCATGTATATAATGTATGTTGTGTAGTCAATCAATGCATCTTTGATGCTGTTAAAACTACTAATTATTAGGTCAATATGAATTTATTCTGATAACTTCCAGCCTAGAGGCTTCTAGTATGGAGTTCACTCAAGATCAGTTAGAGTAATTTCATTTACAGTGGGGAAAAAAGGAGTTTGTTTTAGGGACCAAACGGTGTTTAGGCACCTTGCAGTTCTTCCACCAGTACTTCCTTTTCAGCTTAGCAGCACTGGTCTCAAACTGGGAGGCTCCAGCCTGCAGTGCGTCTGCTCTGTCATCCAGTTCAGACAGCTTCTGGTCACGTTCCAGCACTTTGTCCACATTAACACGCATAATATCCACCACCTACACACACACACAACACACACACACACACACACACTTAATGTCAGTACTTTTTAAATGCCCCTCCATTGGTGCACTGGATCTGAATGTTGGGTAATCCTGGAGACAAACCAAACACTGCCCTAAATTAGTTACTTTAGAATGAATAGAGCACAGAGAAAAAGATTGGAAATTCACCAATATATTGTACATGCAGACATAATGACGACATCAATGCTTTAAGTGTTAAGTAACCTCTAACAATGTTACCTAACAAATCCATCAATCAAGAGAGATCACACCTTACAAGGTAAAAAAATATATACACACTTAATAACAAAGTTCACCTAGAATAAGACATGCATGTGCATACACGCAATATCACAGAATACACATAACCCATATGTTCCACTGATCCACAAACCCCACTACTGCCCCTCCCCTCAGACAGAGCGGCAGGGTGGAGAGAAGTGTGTAGGCCCACGCAGGCATTACATAACCATGGAGACAGTGATTATATAAACTTCTGACAGCCAATTGGAGGCTTTGTGTGACACGCTAAGGTTAAAGTTCTGTGTAGGAGGGGCTAAAATCATGGAGGCCACAACTGAGAAAGAGAGGGAGAAGAGTAAAGGGGATTAAGAGTGAAACCACAGGAGGAGTGAAACTTGGCAGCCATTTGTCCGGGTGGCCTCACTGGCATGGTTTTGAATATAATTTCTAAAAATTGGAGAAGAAATGGCTTTCACTGAATGTTCCCTGGCATGTGAAATGACATGTGGAGGTAGAGCGTTGGAGAACTACTGATTCCACATTGCCATGAGTCATGATACTGCTGCCAAGGGTTATGTAAGTCTCTGCTCAAGACAGACGTCAAGGAAGAACGGAGACACACAGAGTGGCTGAAGACAGAGAGAGGGAGGAGAGACTAGAGTTCGATGATAAGAGAGGGCTAGGTGAGAGAAATTATGCACACTGGGAAAGGCAGACTAGCTAGAATTGCCTCTGAATTTGAAGGAACTTATACAAATAAACATACCTTGGCTGGATTTTATGATTTGGAAATGAAGTCCAGAGACTAACACGTGTTGTAAATGTAGGAGCTTTCTTTAAAAATTATGAAGGGAAATCAAGAATTTGTGTATTCCTAATGTTAGGGCATTTATTCAGATTATCATAAATGTATGTTTTGTGTTTGGGGCTGTAATCAGAGACATATCATACCTCATCCACCTGGGCCTGCGTCTGCTGCAAGCGCCTGTTGCCTGACGCTGCGCCAGAACCTTCTGGATCGAGGGCTGACCTGGTGAAATGAAGACAATTAGATATTAGCCTTCTGTGAGATTTCAGAGCAAAATGTTTTGCATATGTCACTCAATCTGAACCTAAAATAAAAGAAGTGGTGATAAGTGGAAGCAAACAGACTATTGCACAAATTCATTCTTATCACATTTAGCCTCTGGTCTACCCCTTAGCTACATAATCCCTAAATCAATGTCAAAGCCACTGTTAAAAAAACAAAACAAAGAAAACTAAAACAAACAAAAAAAACATTAAATGAAATATGTCAAATTTAAAATGTGAATAATTGTTGTAAAAGACATCTTAATGTTTTTAGGCCCTGTGAGATAAATGTCTGCTACACAGCACAACTTCCAGTTTGAGGGAGCTCATGGGGAGGCCCATGTAATTACAGGTGGGGCATTGTTGCTGTGCATTTCATGTGAATATTGATTTTGCACTCATGCTCTATTTTGTCCCTCTATCAGTGACTGCACTGCAGGATTAGTGCTTCATAACAGCCAAATAATCCAACTAGATTGCTGGGTGAAATGCATGAAAAAAATAAACCGCTGTGCAATTCGGACATAACATCATGCACCCAACCCATCTCAAACTGCAGGCATGCCTCTGAATTCTTATTTCTGATGTTTGGTATTTCATAACTTGGCAAGATTGTTCTAAACAAGGACAGAAATATAAACTGGAATAAGAAAATTATACCGTTTACTGTATTTACTTCTATTATTTATTTAGGATTTATAGATTTGACATGCATTCCTTGTTCCTGCAGTCTTTTTTACAGTGGTTAGCTACTGCCACCCTCTGACTTGTGACAGCATTGCTCTGCAGTGACCACACTTATTTCAAGAAAGACAGTAAATAACAGAAACTGGGAGGATGGGTTGAAGGCGTTTACATCAAACTGTAGGGATTACACAGGGTTTATTATGACTCATTTCACAGCATATTCTCAGACTCGGCCCACATTAAAGGACAACCAGGACAGCTGTAGATGGATAGTGTTATTGCACACAGCAAGTAGGCACACCCATGTATAATAAAATGAAAACACAAAACCCACAAAACATTTATTATGTTCAAAACATCCCTTCTCATCCGTTGTGACAAAGCTACAAATTAAATAGGCTATCCTGCACTTGCTTTATTTTGCCTTTTTGATAAACATATGATCATCAAATTAAAATAACACATTCATATTAAAACAAGGTATGGAACAAAAACAAGAGCTAAACAGGGCCAAAGAACCTGATGGTGATCTTAACATTTAAACGCAGACTAGATCTGCTGTGCACCAACTCTCACATGAGACTGAAAAACCAAATCATCCCCAAACTACACCTACACTGACCTTCTGACCAGGACACTGCTGACAGACCCAAACCCTCACAGCCTCTCTCTTATTTCTCCTAGTATTACAGAAAGAGGCCCCTTCTCAGTTTCAATATTACACCAATAAGAAGAAAATATACTTATGTTAGACATGCTGTATATTTGTTTTCAAAACATAATAGTCACTGGGTACAGTTGGAAGAGGAAGCAGAGTGCAGCAGCAAAGGATGCATTTCTGTATTTTCTACCCAAGGACTTCGTCCACTCTCTCCAAAATTCCAGTGGATTTACAAACCCAAGCCTTACTTGAGCCATAAAAGGAATCCAGAAGCAAGAAACAGATGAAGGAGCACACTCTGGTGCTCTCGTTTAATATCAATATGTGAACAATCCTGATGTACACTGAGTCAGAATACAAACCTATTTGTCAAACAGCTGGTTGATCCTGCAGCCTAGCTGTTGCTTGCCAAGGAGCAGAGAGGCTGAGAGAGTGTAAACATCACAGCCGGCTTGAGTGTATAAACATCTGTCAGCATGCCCCCCCCCCCCTCCCTTTAAATACAGCATTAGTCTAGGACTGAAATACAACAGCTCACTTACATTCAAATTGTCTAGGTTTAAACAACACAGGAACGCATCACAGTCAATTGACACTGCACTGATGTACGCTAGTAGGCCTAACCTACTTCATTTCCTGAAGGAAAACAATCCATGACATAAATCGTTCCAAAAGGAAGACAAACACCAAACCCACCAATGGTGAACCAGTGGACCCCATGAGGGCAATAGAAGTTCAAGTTTACAGCCACAAGTCTATTTTATTTCTGTTTTTTGAGTTTTTAAGATCTACTGGAAGTTTCGGAGGCAAAATGATGTTCCATTTTCATCAACAATTATATTTTAGCTTAAAAGGTGATACAAATGTAAAATGAAAAACCACCAAAAACAAAACACGACACAACTGCAGATTTCACACATTTCCTGCAGGTGGCACAACTCAAAATTACAGCGCTAATACTTTCAATTACTGTAGATGGCACACCTTGCCATGTCCATATCTGCATCTGTTTTAACTTGCTGCTGCTATTAGTGCTCTTGACTTTTGGTGGTGCAGGTTGGACTGGTACTGCAGGTCCAGAAGTGCAGGTGTGAAGCATCAGGCGCTGCAGCTCTGCTGCAACTGGATTTTATTATCACTCCCCTCTATTGCTGATAAAAAATACAACACAACAGTCTGTTTTTCCCGCTGGGCAGAGAAAACATAATAGGGAAATGTAGAACTCTGACTTGCCAGCCCAATAGGGCAAGTAGAAACTATTGTAACTGTTAAGCATCATATATCTAGCCAATCCCCCCCCCCCCGATTAATAGTTTGGTCAACAGATGGTCAGGAAATAGCGTGACATCTAAAAAACGAAAGAAAAGAAGACTAAGAAAAACAGAAAATAAGTCACATTTGAGAAGCAGAAATCTGTGAATTGTTGCTCTTTTTACACAATAGATTATTAAACGATTCTCAAAATAGTTAATTAATTTCTGTTGATCAACTAATAATTTAGTAATTACTGCTGCCTGCCTGTTAACACACCTGATAATTCACTTTTGCTGCAATGTCACTGTATAGATATAACCCTGCAGCTTGTATTTTCTATCATATAGATAAACGTATATATATCTATATGTGTAGTTTCTCTCGCATTGTAGAAGTGAAAGAAATATTGTAAAGCGTACAAAATTAGGGGGTTAAGACCATGTGTTATGTATCGTGTACTGTGACTGTCTTGTGCATCACTCGAGCAATGTCAAACATTTTGATTTTACAAAAAATACACGATGAATGAAATCCCTATAAAATGATTCATGCAATGATTTAATGTATTGTATGTCATTTGTGGACCCCAGGAAGACTAGCTGATTGCAATGGCATCAGCTAATGGGGATCCTTTAAATAAACAAATCAATAAACAAATCTTCAGCAAGGATTAACAACTACTTATGGGTAGATTTGATCAGGGCTGCAAAATAACTTTTAACTTGAACATTTAAAACTTCATTCATATTATTTAGACAAACTTCCTGTGTAGGGTAAGAGTGGGGTGGGAATGGATGAAGGGATGGGGGAAGTGAATGGAACTAGGAAAACGAGGGATTTTTAAAGAGAGATTTCGCTTGCGCTATATCCCTATTGTAACATGACCAAAGTTCGATAAACAGAGAATAATAAAAACAAAACATCACTCTGTCCTACTTACACTGCCTTTATTACCATCGTATCTATTGAATTATTGACTACAAAAAACAGACAAGTAGCCATCAATACATTTCCTGTTTTAAAATTGACATGTTACCACTACTTGCACTTTGCTCAAATAGTAGTCATTTCCAATTACAGTTGCAATATTTATACAACACCCATTACTAAACTACGAACCGTTTTCAGCTTGGTTTCAACTGGATATATACACGTAGCTAGGTCAACCAAACAGAAACCCCGGATCGAGAGGAAAGGCTAGCTTTTGACCACAGACGAAAACACTAGCATAGAGCTCATTGTCTAACATTCATATTTACGCCGATGTGGCCGTTATACAGGCCTGCCATGTATGTTTTCTTTTGGTTGTCTACTTAACTAGCAAAGGAACGTCGACATACTTTGTGTTGTTACCAAGTTGTAATGTAACGCTGCGACAGCTAACTTAGTTAAATCTCGAAAACTAGCACCTAGCACTTGTTGCATGCTAATAGCAAAGTTTTGGGCGTTACTTTCTTTCTGCGATCCTGTTTCACCAAACCACCCGGAAGGCCGCTATGTTAGACAAGTTCGACAGAGTAACATTTGATTTTTAAAAGCATTTGGAAGAAACATAGTTTACTTACATTGTGAAATTAAATTTCTTTGAACGACACCGCCGCTGGTTCTTGTCTGTGAGCTAAGTGTCAAGTCGTAACAGTTACTGCCGTCGGTTGTTGTGCTGCCTTCCGGAGCTATCGGAAATGGGAAATATGAAACGTGTGCAAACAACGGATAATTAATGTACTAAATAAAACCAGGAAATTGGGAGTTTTCTTTTCTATTCGATATACCAAAATGTAATGTGAATTGATATTAAGATAATGTAGTCTATATAATTACTTTTAGCACAATTAATATATACAACCTAAATTGTAAAACGAATTTCTCTATTTGTATTATTCCTTATTCACTGTGTAATAATGCACAAAGTGATTATGTGCTACTTGATAAATATATATTAAATATAAATAAAAATAAAGCATCATCCAAAACCCGGCTCATATTAAGAGGTACATTATTTGATTAGAAAGCTCGTGTTTATTACTTGCAGTGTAAAAGTATGAGCTTACAATGAGCACTTGAAGGCAACATTAAAGAGGCAGTAGCCATTTGCCCTCTATGCATAGCTACAATTATTAACGCATAGCATTAGATTATAACATTAAAGAAAGCTCATACTTTAAAATACAGCAAGATATTGCGTTAGTCATTAAGCTAGAAGAGTAACGCCTCTAATCTGTGTATTTTCACCCTTCATTCATTCCATTGGTCATCTGTCCTGTAGATATGCGAGGAGAAAGCGACCAGGAAAGCCCGTGATCAGCATGTGACATACGGGAACTAAAACTTTACATTGTATATTTCCAGTTAGGAGTAGTTCCTCTACCTGTATTTCACTACTTCAAACACATGGACAAAAATATTGTTGTAGGTTTAGTTCTCCAAATGTGAAATACTTGAGCAAGAAACAAAACTGCTGGACCATCTTTGTTGATAGTGTGCATTCCTCTTAAAAGGGCTGACTTATAAATAGAAAGTACGCTGAGCACAATGATATTCTTTGTTTCAGAGAACATCCAGAGTTCACTAATATGAATTAAATGCTTCAGGCTACAGGTTAGGACATCAACTGTGCAGTTTTTTCCTGTCAGTGAGTGAGTTGTTTTCTACTAAAGCGATTAATCAGTGGTTTAACTGAGCTGGTGCTAATTCCCTGGATTGTTTTAACCAGTGGATGGACGGGTTGCAACTAATAATGTCAACACAATAACAAAGCATACAAAACACACAAGTCCAAATTGCAGGATTACTCACAGGCTTGTCCACAACCCTATGAAAACTACCGAGACCTAAATGATACATTTAGTACACACCTTGTGATAGCATTAGCAAGACATTACGCTGCAAAATGATTAAAATGGGTTATGAGCACTTGAAAGCAACATTAAAGTAGTCTGTGACCCTCTGTGGATAGCTGCTTTATAGGGCCCTTTGTCTGACATTCATCTGGACTCAGTAAAGCAAATGATACTATCAGATGTCAGCTTGTGGACAAATATGCTTTACAAGATACACACAGGTAACAAATGAAATAAATAAATAAAATGAGTGGAGAAACAGAACATAGAGGTCACATGAGGGGTCACTGATGGTTTGAGGAGTAGTAAAATGATGTGAATTATACAGTGCGCTAGGGCTTTCATAGTAAGAAGATCTCGAACCAAATGAACACCTATGGAAGACTTTGGACTGAAAGTTAGACACCAACATCATCAAAACACCAAATGAGGGAATATCGGGGTTTAGCCCCCCAGTAGAGGCTCATGGTGGACAACATCTTTCTAAAAATTAAGACAAAATGAACAAACATGCATATAATATACATTTATTAAAATGTTCATTTAAAGCTCCCTCATGAGAATCTTTAGTTTGCACTTAACATGTGAACATAAGCTCCATGACAGGTGAGATATATTTTTAAATGTTGGTTACAATATCCTACAAAATTAACCTAATATTTAGAAAATGTACTTTAATATATGTTTATTGAAACACTGTTTACAAGATATTCTCATTTCTAGTTTCTAACAGACCTACTTTTTTCTATTTCCAACTCAGTAACAAGTCACAGTGACTGAGTTAAAACAAGTAACAGTATCACGAACTGGAGGTAACACATATAACGTTTTTCATCGCCGTTATTATTATTTTAACTTAAAAGAAGGAAATGATGCATGCAAATTAATCCTTTTAATCATTTTAATTGTATAAAATCTTTGTTCAAAGGTTCATCTTGGTGATTATTATGTGTTATATTTATAATGTATTGCTGATTGACTTTGACTCAACAACAATATTGTCGTCTTGCGCTGTCCCTCTTGGCTACATCCCAGATCCTTCATCCACCACAGCTTCCCCTCCAGGGCTCTGCTACAAGACAAAAGTGTTTTTAGGCTTTGCCGTAATATTACTTTTATTTATTTAAAAACAACATAATGAAGTGAAGATTCAGCACCAAACTATTACAACTTACATTGTTTATTTCTTTCTGAGCAGCATCTCCATTATACAGCAGACTGGAACTCTCCTCCTATAAATACTTTGTTATATTTATTCCAAACTTGGTACATAACATAACAACAATACTAGGCTCTGATTGCTAATAGTATCCATAAGGTGTGCTTTTCAGGGAAGGTCACTCTTAAAAAGGTTTATGGCATGGCATTATGCAAAACAAAGAAACATCATGTACCTAAATGTCCTACAACATGGCAGAAATCCTAGTTGATCACATTCCACCTCTCTGCTGGCTTTCATGCTGGTCATCTGATATTAGCAGCAGGTGCACTAAGTAACAAAGTCGACGTTAATGGCCTGCCTTCACTCTTCAGATTGCAAGCCTGGTATGTAGGAGCACAGTAATGGTAAACGCCTCAGTAACTTGCTTGATTGAGTTACACCTTATCCCTGTCGAACAGAGGAGTGCTTCTCAACTCCAGAGTCCAGGTTCTGGATGTGGTCTTTATTTGATTTTTAGTTTCATGTGGATAGAATCTCCCTCTATGCCGAGACCCAGCTGCCCAAACAGACTGATGGCCCACTTTTAATTGAAACCTTCCAGTTGACATCGTCTGTAGTTACTGACATCTACACTTGTTTTGAAGAATGAGACCTTGCAGAGAGGAATTCAGTCTGAATACATTCTAAAACAAGCACACTTGTGGTTTGAAATGTATATTCTTTACTGTGTTTTAACAAAAAGCTTGACCAGAATTAGATTAAAGGTGACTAATGAGAGATAATAAATAAATAGAAAGAAAATACAATGAATTACATTATTAAGACATAATTTGTCAACATGATTGTGTTTCTCCCAAACCTAAAAACAAATCAAGACCAATTTAATGTCAAATCAAAGACATTTGATGATGTCAAAAAACATCTGTCACTCCTGGCCAACAACGTCTGTAAAATCTATTTTCAGGTACATGTTTGCTACAGGGAATCCTCTTTTGGCATCAAATGTGAAAGAAAGTACAATTGACAGAGAACTTACATATCCTGCATCTGCTTCTATCAGTTCTCCGGCCTCGCTGACCTCTGTGCTGCAGCCTCCAGGAAAACACTCTGATGCCCGCTTCTCCCTTGTTTTTTGAAGGAAGTCCGTCGCTGTTGATTTTCTCAGCAGTGCTGTCACACAAACAGGTGACACAGATGCATTCATTTCACAGATATTATCTGAGAGGCTGAAATATCAGTCATGCTGTGTCATAAAGGCATCTCACCTCCTTCACAGAAGTAGGGGATGACGAGCATCACAGTCAGAAGTGTTGCAGCCATGTCCTCAGGCAGACTCTCACACACCTGAGTGTTGTGCCCCCTTGCAGCTCCTGGCACTTTGTGTTTGTCACCTGAGAAATCCCCACGCCCACCACCTTCCCAGTATCATTCACAAGGGAACTACAGGCTTCGGATAGATTTGTACTGAGCAGATGAGAGGGAACAAATGAGAGAGTCATAACTATCAGTACTGTGTTTTGAAGGCCTTAGAAACCATGGAGAGTGACGAGAAAAACTTTTATGTGTCTGTGTTTGGAGAGAACAACAACCTAAGAATAGCCTTTTGTTTTTGAAAGAGGTTGAACGTCTATTTAAAATGTAGAATCTTTGCATTTTATTTTATTGCTGGACAAGACTCCATCTCCCCATCCTGCCTGAAGCGCTGCGCCGATCAGCTGTCTCCGGTGTTCACGGACATCTTCAACACCTCACTGGAGACATGCCACGTGCCAGCCTGCTTCAAGGCCTCCACCATCATCCCTGTCCCCAAAAAAACAGGGCCCACAGGATTAAATGACTCTGTGGTCATGAAATCATTTGAACGCCTGGTCTTGTCCCACCTCAAATCCATCACCGACCCTCTGCTGGACCCCCTGCAGTTCGCCTACAGAGCCAACAGGTTACACTTCATCCTCCAGCACCTGGACTCCGCAGAATCCTATGCCAGGATCCTGTTTGTGGACTTCATCTCTGCCTTCAACACGATCGTCCCGGCTCTTCTTCACCCCACCTGCAGGTGGATCACAGATTTCACGTCTCAGACTCGCGGACGATCAGCACCGGCTCCCCTCAAGGCTGCGTTCTTTCACCTCTACTCTTCTCCCTGTACACCAACAGCTGCACCTCCAGTCACCAGTCCGTCAAGCTCCTGAAGTTCGTGGACGACACCACCCTCATCGGACTCATCTCTGGAGAGGATGAGTCTGCCTACAGGTGGGAGATTGACCATCTGGTGACCTGGTGCAACAGCAACAACCTGGAGCTTAACGTCTTCAAAGACAGTGGAGATGGTTGTAGACTTCAGGAAGAGCGCAGCCCCACCCGCCCCCATCACCCTGTGTGACTCTCCAGTGGACACTGTGGAGTCCTTCCGTTTCCTGGGCTCCATCATCAGCCAGGACCTCCGGTGGGAGCTGAACATCAGCTCCCTCATCAAGAAAGCCCAACAGAGGATGTACTTCCTGAGGCAGCTGAGGAAGTTTAACCTGCCACAAACAATGCTGGTTCACTTCTATACTGCCATCATAGAGTCCATCCTCACCTCCTCCATCACTGTCTGGTACGCTGCTGCCTCCACCAAGGACAGACGCAGACTGCAGCGTGTCATCCGCTCTGCAGAGAGGGTGATTGGCTGCAACCTCCCATCTCTTCAGGACCTGAACCCCTCCAGGACCCTGAGGAGAGCAGGGAAGATCGCTGCTGACCCCTCCTACCCTGGACACTATCTGTTCGACCCCCTCCCCTCTGGCAGGAGGCTGCGGTCCATCAGGACCAAAACCTCCCGCCACAAAAACAGATTCTTCCCCTCTGCAGTCAACCTGACAAACTTACATTGACCCCCCCCCCGATCACAAACACAAGTTATACGTTATATTAACGTACATCACCCCTGTCCCCCCTACGTTACATTAACGCACCCACCCCCTACTGGACACTTTATCTGGACACTTTACTTTATTTTGGTCACTGCTCTGTTTGTTATTTATCTTATCTTATCTTATTTTCATTCTTATTTTACCTTTTATATTCTACATATTTGTTGCCAAAACAATAGCACCTTCAGACCACAGCAAATTCCTTGTAATGTATGTTACTTGGCAATAAACAGTTTCTGATTCTGATTTGCTGTGATGAGTAACTTTTCTTATGATGAGTATGATGAGCTATGATCACTATGATTCACTGACAAGGGAGTCCAAATAAAGGAAAAACTACCACTGTAGCATTCAAGTACAGTAGGTGATTCCAGAGTTCAAGTAATGGAGCTTTAAACAATGGAATAATTACAATTTTAATGAAATAATTACCAGAAGGCCCTCAGGTGAAATCTGTACACAGTGGTTTGCAAATCATGATTTCTGTGTGAAAGTTAAATTGAGAAAAGAGAAGCAAGAATTATTCAAAGTCAGTTGAGTGCATTTGAAAAGATTGGCAGAAATGCTCCTTAATAATGGGACCAACTGTACTGTAACACTCGAGGCATTAAAGCCTTAACGCAATGCTTGATGTTGCTGCCACCTAGAGGCGGTGATACAGATGTGATATGACTGCATGGGATCCATCTTTGTGCAGTCACCCACATGGCTGTATGTCATGATAGTTACTGAAGTATTCAAACTTAGATGCGTAAAGTCCAATTCCTATTCAGCTTAGTAAGTCTAAGTCTAAGTATTTATATCTCACATTGAGATGTCTAATTGCGTTATAATTCAGGAGCACTTATTATCAGTCATTAAGACATGGTATCTTAATATGAAAATTGTGTCCTAATAAACACACGTGGAAACACAATAAATGCTAATTGAATTAGAGCTGAAACCGATATAATTATGGGATAATTATAACTGAATAACTGTAATTTGAAGTGAAATACATGAAACACAGAACTGATACGGTATCTCTGTCACTGGTTGCAAACACTGCAGAGCCAAACCGGTGTTTTTGTGTTAGATATGATGGGGTTCCTTGATTTTATACATTACGTAACCAGAGCACTCTGTAAAAAAGTGAAAAAGTCGAGCCAGCCAGGAGTCGAACCTAGAATCTTCTGATCCGTAGTCAGACGCGTTATCCATTGCGCCACTGGCCCTACAAAAAGCATCCCTGTGGTATTCCCCGAGTCTTGACTCTCAGCCTTTTCTCAGAAGACAAATTTCAATTTTATCTCTCAGCGAAACACTAGAAGACATCATGACATACTATCCGTCCCCCCTGAGCTTGTGACCTCTCTGACACAGTTTACACACAATTATGTGACTTAAATATGTATTTATTTATACATGTATGTATTAATCTATTGATACTTAAGTTATTTTTTGTCCTCCAGTCCATACTCCATAAGACCATGGTGTAAGTCATTGTAAATGTCCTGGATGTACTGTGGTCTTGCATAGCCAGACATATCACCACACTTCGTTTTAGGAGAAGTACTGTTACAATGATGAAAAAGTCAGCCGGGGTCGAACCTGCAATCGTCTAATGCGAGGGTCTCTATACCCAGTCTGCTGACTTAGAGGTTGCTTTCTTCCGGGTCCAGCCAAAGTCTTTAGTCTTGTCTCTCAGTCAAACACTGAATTTCATCATAACACTACTGGCTCCAAAGATTCTACCAAGAATTGACCAGTCAGATAACACCCCATTACCAAGAATTGTGAAACCCCATCACCCTTTCATGATTCGACCAATCATATTCGGTAGAACTACCAAGAATGGCTTTGGCAGCCCTCCAGACCTTTGAGTGCAGAAACTTTGTATGGACTGACATCTTTTGCAATGTTTTGCAAATGAAAGTTCATTGCCATTCTGTTGTCCCCAAGTTTTAATATGATCAATTTATGAAAATAAGGTTTACCTACAGTGGCAGCGACCACCTCGAACCTAACTTATTGGACTCATTTTCAAACAAACATCAATAACAACTGGCTAAATCATTAACAATTTTCCATTCATTACCAGCTAGCTGATTTATAACTATGCTTTATTTTAGGTTGCTGATAACACTTATGTGTTAGCCTATTTGCTTACGTAGGAAATCATGTACAGTTATTAACGGGCTGGCTATTTGGTAATAACACTGATGTTACCTAATAAGTTTTACAAGATGGAAATGACATTCAGTCCACAGTTTACCAATGAAATTTTTTTTTGTTCTTAATTTGGATCCACAATTAACTGAAACAGGCCAAAATAGATATAGATCAGTCAATGTATTTGGGTTGTTTACTGAGTATGTTAATTTTGCCCCTGTGCATAGGAATTATTTCAGAATGTTATAGTGTACAGGTTGTGGTATAAACAAGGCAATTGAGAATATCTTAATGCAGTGCATTTGTCCAGAAGTGTACTGGTAAAAGGTGATGAGAAATTAAACTGTGAACAGCTTCTGTGTAATACATTATTGGAAAACATTGTATCACAGACAGACAAATTTCAACCAAATGTTGCATAACCTCATTTGCATAACAAGTAATAGACACAGACTTCAGTTTAGTTTCATTTACTAGTTAGTTTGGTTAGATGGGAGTTCAGGATACAATACAAGGATACAAAGGCTTTATTGTCATATGCAGATTTTCAATTCCAGAAACGAGAGATGAGAGATGAGAGATGACTTAAACTCTGGGTCAGTTACTGTGGTAACATACGCTGTGAACCTAACCTGCTCGCTGGCAGCTTTTCTTCAAAAAACTCTCTTTCTCTCTGTCTCCTACTCTCCTGCTCAGTCTGATGGAGGAAGGAAGCATTCATATTTCAAGCTCCACTGTATTAAAATGAAGGCTTTGCTCTTTATCTATCCGTTGCCATGGTGAATCATAGTATCAAAGCTCCATTGATGATGTTTTTTTTCATTTCCCATGCAGGCGCATAACTCATACTCAGAGTTGATTGAACTAACTCTGATCAGCCAAAAACTCAGAGTTTCCCATCTCAGGGTTCATCAACTCAGAGCTCAGGGTTAGGCTCAGAGTTTGTTAAACGTGCTTTCTTTATCCTAACTGTTGTTTTTTCCACCTTACAGAATGGATGCTAAATTTAGGGGTCAGCCTCTCTTTGACTCAGAGGATACCAAGAAAATTAAGGGGGAGAAAAGGCCATGGGCCCGAGCTCTGTCACCTGACGAGGTAAAGGAGTCTGCAAGGATGGCTGTTGTGCGTCATGGTGGAGATCCAGATAATGAGCAGCACCTCCTGGGCCAACAGCAGTTACAGTTCAGAATCTTCAGGAGCCAAACATTTCAGTGGGTGGCTGAGATTGCACTGGGGTGTGCTGGGTATGTGGTTGCATCAATGTCAGAGGAGTCAGGAAGCTCTGATTCACAAAACAACCTTCCAGAGGTACATTTCACACTATCCTGAGGGCCAATTAATGCCATTCAGGTTGAGATGGAGTCGAGATCCTCCAAAAGCCGGAGCCAACCTGCCACCACCACTGTTGCCACTGCCACACAACCTCCCACCTCATCACAGCCTTCAGCCTCTTCACGAGCAGCCATCTCCTCACAGCCCCCCCTTTCCTCGAGACTATCCTCAGTGCCTATATCCTCCCTGTGCTGTGGTTTTAGATATATCTTCATTAATTTCTTCATTCTCTCATATCTGTTTAATAGAGAGCAGAATTTGCCTGCCCGCTGGTTGGATCCCCACCCTGCTAGAGGTTGACCAGCGCTGGATTGCCAAGGCCCTGTTCCGGTGGTCACGCTTTAATCAACCGGAGCTGGACCACGCAAAGGTTGACAGAATGTGGTGGAATCCACCTCGGCTATCACTGACCTCAAGTGCCATGCCAGCATCAGAGCAGTTCTTTTGGCACCCCCTATTCCTGTGGATGCCCAGGAAGCTTTGGCATGAGTGGCTGCTCTGTCCACATCCAGACTTACTGGATCTTCTGTACTTCAGATGGTCAGGCAGGTGATTGGTGTCAGCAGCTCTTACTACTTGGTAACCGAATAGTTATTGTAATTCTATACCAAAAGCGGAGGTCATATTGCCTCACAGTTTCAGTGTGCCATAAGTTGTCGTGGCCGAGTGGTTAAGGCGATGGACTAGAAATCCATTGGGGTCTCCCCGCGCAGGTTCGAATCCTGCCGACAACGACTTCTTGTTTACACACCTCATCAATTACTCCTACATTGACTGTGTCTTGTAGACATTTCCACATGGGAGCAGCCTATGAGGACAAAACAGCTGTTTGTGTTCCAACATTACTGATGAGAGGACATCAGGTTCAAACACAGACAACTTACAACAAATTCTGTGACCACCATGAAGAGACGCTTGGTCCCTGTTCCCCCGCTGTTGTCACACTTTCTATACTAGAAATGACCGTGTCTTTTCTCGATCCAAGTCTGTTTTGTCACTTTTTATGACACTGAAACATGTAAGTTCAATAAAACAACATCAAATGCTTCAATGGTCACAAGTGTGTTTTTCTTTGTAATGTGACTGTTGTAGAAGCAAACAAAGACAAAAATGGTCATAAATGCAGAAAACCCACTGTGCCTGGGAATTAAAGAAAGAATCCAGCATCCAAATATTATTATGATCTTGGCCTACCTCTCATCCTGTGTGTTACTCAGTTTTTATAAAAGGTGAGAGAAAGGCCAAGTGCCTGACAATATTTGTTTGCTAGATATCTTCTGTGGGATCACCTTTTTTAATGGTCAATGTCAGAAATTGTAACATTTCTTCTGCTTTTCTTTTGCTGACCATTGACAGATTTTTGGTGTTACTCAGTCTAATCAGTTTCAGTTTATGACAACAAAAGCTAACCTGGAGAGGCCTGAAACCTGTTGCAGATAAATAAAGTCAACATTTGATCCCTTTTGTTCTTTTTCTTTTAATTAAACTGACATTATCATTGAATGAGCAAGTACTGCTCAAACATGGTTGTCCTGAAGTCTGTGCAAGTTGGTTTTCATAAAAATTAAGTGACACCAGTGGCTGCCTGTAAAGAATGGAAATCGATTTTTTTTTAAACTACAGCATGGGAGACAAATTCAGTTGTTGCTGTTCTTTATCCGTGGTATTGTTCTGAAACAGGATGCATGTTGCAGTTCCTCGAGCCCTCTGATTCGGACAAAAACACACTTAACATTTGAAATAAATAAAGGCTCTGTTAAACTCTGTTTTGGTTTTACATTTCAAACCTGAAAATGGTTAAAGATCTTCATTCACAGGGACTGGCCCTACGCAAAATGAATTACTGTTTTCCCCAAGTCTTGACTCTCAGGATCATTTTCTCAGAGGTGCAATCAGATTTCAGTTCTGTCTCTCAGCGACATCATGACACACTATCTGTCCCTCCTGAGCTTGTGACCTTTCTGACACATTGTAGGCTAAATACAATTATGAGTGTTAAGTGCTATGAGACATGTGCTGATAATGTATGACTACTGTATTGTTTGTTATACAAAGTTAAGTGGTAGTTTACTTTTGGGGAACCTCTAAAAAAAGCCTCATTACTTTAACTGACTGTGGTTGGTATTCTGCAGTTTTATGGTCCATAAGGCCCAACATTTTAAGCAAAGTTCAGAATGGACAAAAAATGACTTAGCATAAGTATCAATAAAAAAAAGTATAGATATATAAATACAGGAATTAATAAATAAATCAAATAAATAAGTAAAAGCTGGTAATTAAACAGTACATAGATAAATAAATGTCTTAAATTATTTCTGCATTTATTTATTTGTTCATTAATTTATTTTCTACACAAAGATATTTATTTATCTATTTATTTCAGGATTTATTTATGTATTTACTAATTTATTTTTGATGAATAAGCTATATTTGTCCTCCATACAGGGCCGGAGAGAGAGGAAGAAAGACGACAGAACAACGCAGTGCATACTTAAGTCCCTTAGATTGGCCTATATACGTTTTTATGCAGTGCAGATTTATATAGAAATAAAACTTGGCTGCAAGTTCTTTTTGCAATTAGACAGCATCAGCAGCAGGAACATGTGCGTCGGATCTGCAGTTTTGAGCCGCATATAATTTGACGCACAGCTCGCACACCGTGTGGACCGTCATTAATTAAATATTTCGACACACAGAGATCTATAATTAATTGACCCGTGCTTTTATGTTCAGCAAATCTCCAAACCTCTTTTCCTCTGAAAATCAAAATGAGTTCTGTGCAGTGTCAGCAGGATTACTGCAGGGTAACTGAAATCAACCAATTAAAGACAGTAGTAATAAGCAAACACGTTTCAGGTGTAGTCTTAACTGTTTTCTGAAGGAACTTTGCACACATCATATATACACACTGACAGAAACACAATAATAGCCTAGTAATAGCTATTATTATTATTATTAGTAGTAGTAGTAGTAGTTGTTGTAGTAGGCCAGGTAGATGTAGTATTATATATTATAAATGGGCAATTAGTCACTTCACAAATTCTTAAATAAATAGGCTACATTTACTTGAAATAACCTACAAAGAGAGCAGAAATAACAAATAACAGCTATACCATATGAAATGTCAAAAAAATAGTGACAAAATGTTTATCACACAGTCTCAGGGTGCAAGGTGACATGCTCATACATATATAACAAAGAAAAGCAGCAGATTCACACATTTGAGAGGCTGAAAGCATCAGATGGTTGGCGTTTTTAATGACTGAAGCGATCATTATCAAAACATTTGCCAATTAGCCTATTTTTCTTTTAGCCTTAACTAGTCAGTTAATGACTATAGCCTAGTCGTTTCAGTTATATATATTACTGAAAACCATACATATCAAATAAAATACAATATTTATTATTATAAAATAACGATAAAATCCCATATTATTTTCCTACTTAGAGGCCACATGAGTAACTTTTCTTTGGTAGTCATGGTGATGAGGACTGACGTGTTCAGCTGCTCCTATAAAAGCCGAGGCTCCAATTCTAATTTCATTCTGCACCTGAGCGCTGACAGGAGCTGAACTAGTGACACTCTTCAACTGTGGAACAAGTGTTGATCCGTTGAAAGTGAAAACTAAAGAAAATAAAGCATCTTCAAGGAAGTAGTGAGGGAAAATGGCTGGTTTCTGCCGAGAGGAACACCTGCTGACTATAGGCATCCTCCGGTTGCTGGATGACCGCTATGGTAAAATACTCATGTTTGCTCTATATCATTATTAGATACAGTCCAATATAAGATAATAAGTGAAATATATACATTAAAAGTTAAACTTATAAACAGAAAAAATAAAAGAGGTATTTAATTTTGTTGGTGGAAAATATTTCCCCAGAACAGCATCAAAACATTAAATCTGCTTTAAACTTTATTGATAAATAATTAAAGACGATGGATTTTACTGAGAGAGCAAGTGACAGGCGAAGAAACGTATGAATATTAATGTAGTGATTTACGAAAACTTTTTTTTTGAGGGTCGTCAAGTTTAACATTGAAAGTATAGGACAAAGATGGCGACCGGGCCAGTTTTTGAAAACCGCTAAAAGTTGTGTATGTTGCACGCGCCATGGAGACGACATCAGATATTGGAACTAGCCAGAGACAGAAGTCTGACATCAGTGTGGTCAACCTGGGCCTGTTGTTTGTTTATGATGGCTGAGTTAGCGTGTTTTCATTGTTGACGTTGGATATATATATATATATACATATATATATATACATATATATATATATATATGTATATATATATAGGTCAAACTTTATGACATATGCCACAGTTATAACATGGAGCTTAAATGTTATTCACTCTTACCTCTTACCCGTATGTGTTTTTAAATGTGCTGGAAAGTTTTCTTTTTTTTTGTTGAAATGAAACAGAGACCATCTTTTACATTTTATTGTTAATATGAAGGATATTTAAATTGTATTTCATTCATATGTCACTCATACCAAGTGTTAAAATTTAACAGCAGGACTTTTTTAATGTGTACAAGATATTAATAAACGGAATTCATGCTCATGCTGTTCATGCTAGGCAACATAAATAATCTTACAAGTTTTTAACAGTAAGTGATGTGAACTGTACTTTAAAGTCATAGATGCGCAGCTATTGTGACTCCTTTATCTGGGCTTTAATTAGTCCAATCATGTCATGACTAATGTTTTCCTTTTCTTTCCTTTCCATTCAGCTGCTCTGCCTCGGCCAGGACGAGTCCTTCAGCTGATAATGACCAACCTGCGGAACCGTCCACTGAGCAGCACGAGCGTTGACTCCATGAGGGAGTCCATCCTGAGCCTGTACCATAACCTCATCACAGGCTTCAAGAACTTCCCTTTGATTCCATTCTAAGGAACCTTCCGCTCACGCCAGACGGCCACACCCTTCGTCCCTGTGGAGCGGGAGCAGAGGGAGAACACCACACCGTCTCCTTTAATGGACGCACCACCAGGTATCATGGTGCCCACTGCAGGCTTGAGGTCTTCTACTCCAAATATACTGACTCCAGTTCTTCCTGAGAGGATGGAGCTTGGTGCCCTGATGGCCGACCCCAGGAACTGTGTCCGCAACATGATGTTACAAGGCAGGGTTGTGACCAGGGTCATCTCCACTGTGTGCTGCTCTGAAGGCACCGGGCTGACCAACCGCTGGAGAGTGACCGACTACAGCGCAGACGGCCAAGTTCTCATGTCAGTCCTCTGTAAGTTTACTAAAGAGTCCACATATTGTGCAAAGACTCAGGGGAAGAAGAGGAAGGGAACTGAGGAAGATAGAAGCAGCAGCAGCAGCAGCAGTTTGTCTCCACCAAAGAAACGCCTGAGAGTGTGATGGACTTTTTATCCTCCTGCTGGCGGGCTGGCATGACAAACTTTAGCGCCTTAGCGTCTGGCAGGGCTGGTGAGGTCCTTGGTAGCGCCTTGCACCGGGGCCCATGTAGACATGCTGCAAACGCTGCCCACTTTAAATATTGTAAATAGTTGTATATAGTCTGTTCATCATAAATGTAGCACACAGGTCAGTGTTTTCGTTGCGTCTTGCACCTTTCTTTATTTCTTGGAGCTGACCTGTGTGTCTGACATGGTGAAACTACAGGGAGCCACGGGGGACTTGGGGGACATACAAATTGCCTCTTTTCCTATGTTTGTTGGGATGGACACCAGCAGCCTGGAACTGCAGAAGTACTTTAGATGGATTTCTTCACTCTTGAGCAGTAAATAACATTGAGTGTGTTTGCTTGAGCTGGAAACACATCCAACTTTGTTGAATGTTGCTGCCTCATCAGCAGCTCAGATCAAGCTTCAGTTTGAGTGAAGAAAGGGAATTGCAGTACAGCTGCAGGGACAGAGTCAGAGCTACTAACACCACTGACGAGCAGAAAGAACAGGCTGATAGAAGAGGAGGGAGAGGACAGAAACATGATGTTAACTCCACCTGCACTTCTCTCCCAGCAAACGGAAGCAGCCAGCTGTGGACAGATAAACACCCAGCTGTTTGTGAAGGAAACAGACAAAAGACACAAGAAGACGAAAGGAGAGGAGACAGCATGCACTGTGAACCCTCCCATTTAAAAAGGTAAATATACATTTGTTGGATATTATTATCAGAATTTATACGTTGATCAATAGTTCTCCTGTGTGCCTCATTGCTGAAGTTATTAACTGTTATTCCTCTTATCTGCCATTTTTCTTTTAGACAAGACAAGACGAGACGAGACAAGAGAAGCAGACAGCATGCTCTGCGAACCCTCCCATTAAAAAAGGTAAATATACATTTGTTGGATATTATTATCACAATTTATACGTTGATCAATAGTTCTTCTGTGTGCCTCATTGCTGAAGTTATTAACTGTTATTCCTCTTATCTGCCATTTGTCTTTTTTACACAAGAAGACCAGACAAGACAAGAGGAGAAGCAGACGACAGCATGCAACCATCTTATAAAAAACGATAAATATACATTTATATATTATTTCTAAGAGCTCTTATACAGTGAAATAATTCTTCTGGTGGCTGAAGTTGTGGATTAACTATTGTCTCTTCTTGTGTGTCATTTGTCTTTTAGAGAGAGGAGAGATCCAGACCAAGACCAGACGAGACCGGAGACGAGCCAAGGAGACAGTGTACACTGTGAACCCTCTCATTTAAAAAGATAAATATACATTTATTCTATGATATTATCAGAGTTTTTATATTGATCAATAGTTCTTCTGTTTACCTCAGTTGAAGTTATAAAGTGTAACTCCCTCTTGTCTTTTGTTTGTCTTTCAGAGAGAAAAGAGGAGCTGAGACGAGAGGAAAGGAGACACTGTGGACTGTCAACCATCCTATATAAAAAGATAAATATATATTTATTCTGTTATTTTGTTCTTTGTTCTTATCTTTGTTCAATTGATTTTTTTCTGTTTGACCCCTTTAAAGATAATAACATTTTTTAAAATCTTTTTATTATTATCGTCATCATCAAGGAATCTCATGAAAAGACCAAAATCAACAATGAATTTATTATTTGTCATGTATTGCCTGTGTAGTCACATGATGGACATCCTTTATATTTGTACTCCACCTGTTTTAGTCTTTAATAAACCGAATGTTCACAAGAGAAGTTACAATGTTTGTTTGCAATGATTGGTAGAATAGTATTTTTAAGGGTTTCAATTTTAGTTTCAAATGAATTAAAATTACATCTGAGGGATAAAGTTGGTTTAAACAGTAAAAGTCTGCACGCAAATTAATGTGATCTCTGACAGATTACATCAATGTAAATAATGGTCAGAGGTGAAATTACATTGTACTGTTTTCTCATACAGTTTAATGTTAACAATGAAGGATGACTTCTTTTCACAATATCACGTCAACCACATGAAACATTCACGAAGAACTGATTTGAATCATTCACATAGTTTTGACTGCTGATAGTAATATGACAGGAAATCAGATGTCAAGAGCTAAACAGAAATGACCATGTGTTTATTTTTTTCATATTTTATTGATCATGTGTGTTTTTTACCTGCAGAATTGTGTGTTCGGTTGTGCAAGGTCACGTTCTCTAAAGGATCATTGGTCCGGGTTTACTAAAACTTCCTCAGAGCTTCCTGGTTTTATATCGCTTTCTTCAAAAATAAGAAAAACCTGCTGAGTCAAAGAGTTTCGGCTGCATGAGCCCCACGGGGTGGAGTTTACGCACCACTACAGGAAGACACACATGCAGAAATCTTTGCAAGTGGCAGATCTGAAAGTCATGAAAGTTGGTCCCTTGTAGAACAAAGTGTGACAGCATCCGGTGAACAGGAACTGTCAGCAGTGTCGTACACCAGCAAGTTCTCTGTATTAGAACCATCAGTATAGCATGGTGGAACACATGAGTTTGTTCTCAGATGTGGAAAGCTATAGTACTAAACAGAATAAACAGCACCTCGTTGTCGGCAGGATTTGAACCTGCGCGGGGAGACCCCAATGGATTTCTAGTCCATCGCCTTAACCACTCGGCCACAACAACTCATACCACAATGCACCTGTGGAGAAAGCTGAATGCAGATAATTATATAGTGAGACCATTTAGTATTCAGGGTGAAGTAAAGCCAACAACCTAAATGTTGAATTAACATCAAGATATCATGGAGGCACACACTTCTATGGAGGATGAAAAATATTTATATATACAGAAATAAAGAAATAATTGCATAAATAAAATAATAGAATATAAATACATGCAGGTGAACAAAAATGTAAAAATTGATTTAAGTCATATATTTATGTCATTTATTATCAACCATTCTTGATTTGTTTTTTTAAAAAAGGATTTCAGCATGGTTTTATTTTTTTGTTTAATTATTTCTACATTTACATATTTTATCTATCAATGTACTGATATTTGAGTGGTTATTCGTCCTCCATAAGACCATGGTCCTCACTGGAAGTCACTGTAAATGTTTAGGATATACTGTATCTCTGATGAAAAGTCGAGCCAGCCAGGAGTCGAACCTAGAATCTTCTGATCCGTAGTCAGACGCGTTATCCATTGCGCCACTGGCCCCATAAGACTGACCTGGGATCGGTTTTACCTCAATTCTGACTCTTAGGAGCCTTTTTTCTGAGATTCCCCTTAAGACCATCTGTGAGTTTTTCTCGCAGACTGTCTGGTTCATATAGGAGACAGCCGATCAATAGATAGAGTGTGCTATCGGAATACCTTTAAAGAATAATCGATTAACAATGAAATAGTCAGGAAACAATCTCTAAAGGAAAGTAAAGTACTACCAACTCAAACGCCGGCCTCGTGTCCTTGCGTATCGTCACTAGAGGGCGCCACTGATCTTTCCTACGTTTTAATTCTAACCTTAGTCTTTCATTGTTTGCTGCAGAGACTTCAAAACGTTTTTTTTGCTGCATTAAGCGCCACCTAATCTCTTGGAGCTGGAGGATTTGTAATTTTGCAGAAAGTTTTACTTTACTTTAATTTTCTCACGCAGGCCTGAACGCGCACTCCATTTTTGCTCTGCCCTGGTCACATTTCAAAGGTGAGAGGCACAGTGTCTGCAGGGGATGCTGGTGTGAACGGGCTGATCCACTGATCGCAGGTCTTTGCAGCTGGAGGAGGGAGCCGAGAAGTTATGAACTGTCCGCACGCTGTTTTGTTGCACACAGCCTTTGTTTAAATTGACCTACTGTGGATATCAGTTGAGTCAGCATTGGTGCAGGTATGTGCATGCTGTGAGAGCCCCGCGTTTCTTTTCCTTTTCTTTTTTTTTTGTTGTGTTTTCATCCATCAGCAGCATCGTCCGCCTCGCTGACCCGCAGTCGTCTCCTCTCGGTCGGATCATGTGGATTTTCTTGGCGTTTGTTCTGGCAGCGGCCGGTCCTGATGGCAGCTGGGGGTGTCAGCTGCCCCACGACTGGAGACCGCAGACTGAAGCGTGCCGTGCCGAGCTGGCGCAGATCATAGTCTTTGCCAAGGTGCTGGCATTGCACGAGGAGTCTTACAGCGTGTACAACTACCTGCAGTGGGAGCACGACACCAACCTGTTCTTCTCCGCCGAGATCGAGCTGCTGTGCGACCAGGCGTGGGGCAGCATGCTGGAGGTCCCCGCCGGCTCCAGGTTTAATGTCACCGGCCTGGGTTACTTCCCCTGCTTCTCCTACAGTGTCACCAAAAACAACAACTACTACTTCTTTCTAAGGTGAGATCTAAGACTCAGTCAGTCCTCATAGCAAACAACTACCACGTCATGCATCACAAAGAAAACTGTTCATGTAGGCTGTCTCAGTTAAGCCTTGTCACACTGATCAATGCCCTGTTATACTTTTACCCTATATTAGGGTAAGGCTTCAAGCATATGAATATGATTTTGTGATTTAATCATTTAGAATAAACACTGTGTGCATGTAAATTACACATTTTCTCTATCAGAGAAAAGATAAGGCTTGCAGAGGTGTGACTGAGTGCATCAGCTTTGTCAAGTTTTGTCAGGACAGTTTATGAACTCAGATGCCAGAAGACAGGACTGCCTCCTTTTTGTTGGAATGCATTACCATGAACGGCAAAAAAAAAGTTTATGAGTGATAATATGACTTGACAATAACCTATTGTGAAAGGAATCTGCATACTCAGTTTCTATCTGTGGGAAACAATGGGGTAAGTAAGTTGTCTTTGGCAAAGCTGAATGTTAATTTAACGTACTAATGGTCTTGTGGTATCCAGTGTAGTTGATTCACCCGATCCATCCAAACTGGAAATTCAATGTAGAGCACTTTAAATCCAAAAAGCACTTTTAAATGTGAACGTGAAAAACCAGGAACTCAAATGTACATTTTACAGTTGTTTCATTTATTTCGGATTAGACCATGAGGTAAACGACTGTCAAGGACCTCCGTCTGTCTCCAAGTCTCACAATGAGACCCTTGAATTAGATCATGGTTGGCTCCACTATTTGTCCCTCTGAGCTTGGGACCTCTCTGACACAGTGCACACATCTACCAGAGTTCAATATTTAAACTGAAGGAGAGAAGTCCTATAAATTAAGTGGTTGTTGACCATTGGGAGATCTATAAGAAGGCAATTAAGACTCAATATCATTTATTTTTAGAAATGTCTTTTTAGCATTTATATTACAAGATTTTTGGGGGGAATTGTTGCCTTTAATAGTGAACTGTTGAAAGGTGACAGAAAATAAGGGGAGTGACGTTGAATTGAACCAGGGATGTCGCCATCACATATGTGTCTTAAGCGTTAGTCCACCAGGACGCACCCCAGTGATGTATTTATGAGTGTAATATAAAATCCATGGATTGAACCTCACCTCCTGTCTGTGCCTGGTCTGTCTCTCCAATGAAAACCAACAACTCTTCAGAACCTGTGCAGAGATCTGACACGAAAGACTCTCAGGGGATTCAATCAGTCCTCTGGTCGGTAAGGAAACACTTGCAATCAAAAGCAGAGGACTGGCACCATCCTCAAATACTCTCTTTTAATCAGTATACGTCCATGTGATACCACAGCGATTACAGGTTAATAATACATTTAATAACCTGCCAAACTCTCCACTCAGATTTCAGAAAGCATATGTGGCATGTTAATTCTTAAATGTCTCAGGAAACGTCTATTACATTCCAGCCAGCGTAATTACTGAGCCAGACATTTCCCAAAAACTTGAAGGTAAAGCTACGAAGAATTTTCACTCAGGAGAGTTATCAACACGCCAGCGGTCGGCGGGACCACCTTTTGTCCTGCTGAAACACACCAGTCTGCCGCTCGATGAAGGGAACGTGTGCTGACACGTTATATTTCCCCTCATATTCTGCTTTTTCTCTCAAATAGATGAAGAGTTAGATATTCAGACGGGGCCATTGAAAAGCATTCCAGACGTTTAATGTTTGGCTGCCCCACGTGAGGGTCTGCAGCAGGGCCAACTATAATAGTATTCATTATAGCACATGTTACACGTCATGCGCACAGAATCACGCTCACATGTGTGATCGCGTGTTGCTGTGTTTGTCTGATGACGGCGAAAAGACTTTTAGGATGGTTTTAGTTAATCACACCTCCAGGGATGACTTTGCTGTCCCCTGTTGCGATGGTGGAAACATCCGGACGTTATCCCTGTAATCAGCCAGGCGACCACCATCGGAAACCTCCTGCAGCTATAGTCACAACAGAGCTCTGTTAAAGTGCAGACCTGATGATGATTAAGAAGCAATGATTCCTGCAGTAAACCAAAGCAGTGATTTTTCAGTGTTTATCAGGGATATAATGGAAATCCCCCCGGCGAAGGATGTAGACCTATGGGAAAAAAACACAGTTCAGATGGGTATTAAATGATGTTGTAATGATTCATTTTATTATCCTCTTTCGGCTACCGAGGACTGCAACATTATCTAGTGCTCCTGTGGCCTGCTCTAATTGCATGCTAATTACAACAGAAATCGAGCACCCAAGTTGCTTTTTTGCCCTGAGTTCGGTGAAAAGATCGATACCTCTATCACATTCGTCTGTTCAATATTACACTACAGCCAGCAGGCGGGTTAGCTTAGCTTAGCATAAAAACAGCTTGTATCTGGTGTATTAATCGTCCCCACAACAACTGATATTCATAGTTTAGGCTCGAGTCAACCTTCAACAGTTGGTTGAAAGAAATGAGATACGGCTAAACAAATTGTCTTCGCATGTCCTGCTCTTTGGCGTTCTTGCTAATGCGAGACTCCCCGTCATAAACCTAAAACAGATCAGTGTTTCAAAGGAGTGTTGTTGTGGACACTCTGTGATACTGAGTCCCAGACACTGTATGAATAAGCCAGAACTGAAAAGTTCTCATCGCAGTCTCCGTGGACGTCTATTTCCTGTTAAGCCCCAACTCTACCGTCTCAGACCAAAATAGTCTTTCCAATCAATCATGAGTATAAGCTCCCAGGACAGGACAAATCAGAGCCTAGCATGGAGAAAAATGCAACCGAGGATCTCCCCCGGGACCTTTAAACGAGACAGATTGAGTGTTCTGGCTGAGTCACATATTCGCTGTAAAAACATTAGCCTATATCTCACTACTTCAAGATTTTAAACTTCTCTTTCAAAAGAAAACAACCGAATACCAACCTTAAAGAAGATTAAACATAAACTGTCATTCAAAATTACGTTTTTGGAACATGTACGAAAAATGTGGTACATTTTTACAATACAGTAAAAATGAAAAGGTTTTATGTCACTATTGTGCAGCTCAATTTATTTTTCTTTGTGTTTTATTTATTTATGTTTCCATCATTGAGTCCAGACAAGTTCCTCTGGATCCACAATTCCTTCTGACCTCCTGGTCACTGCGCTTACATCTGACCTTTGACCTCCTGTGTTGAAGCAAAACATCAGCTCGCAACGTGCACACATACCCACACACACACACACACACACACACACACACACACACACACACACACACGCACGTTCTCTGATAGGGACAACCAAACTTTTGATGTCCCTCGGGGGATGCGAGATGGAGTCCAGATGTATGGAAACACGCTGCTACGAGACTTCCTTGAGAAGATATGCAACATGCACCGTAAATCCCTTTGGTTTGTAATTAGCTGGCTTGACTCATCCACATAATGCTTGAATTTGCATAAAAATAGACCACAGTCTGTAAACAATTCTGCGTAAATGTGTTTTCTTTAAATTAACTATTGACATCATGTCTGTCAACTTTGTTGTCTGGTTTTACCTATTTATCCTATATAAATAGGTAAAACCTGTCCATTTGTTTTCACTTGAAAGGGTTTAGGATTACATAATTTCTTGTTCTTCTGTGTGTCTGCCCGTGTTTTTACACTTCGTTCACAGCTGTACCAATCTCTTCCTACGTTTTTTGCCTTGCAGGATGGATGAGAACTACAATATTGTCCCGCATGGCGTGAACTTCCAGGACCCCATCTTCCCCGACACTGCAGAGATGCACCGCATGTTTGCCAGCCTTTTCCAGTTTTCCAACTGCACTCCGGGCACTCAGGTCCACAGCTACACGCCGGAGTGGGAGGCTCAGGAGGACAGCCGGGTATGTAGCCCGTCAGAACCACCACCATAAACCAGTTGCTAGTGTTGATAAGACGTTTGCCTCTTTTGAAGAGTCTGTCTCACACTATCTCCATCTATTTTGATTCAGTTGTTGTGTATTCATGGTGGCTACATAAATAATTTGGGAAAAGGAGTGGAGTGAGCCCCAAAAGCCTGAAGTATTGTGGTGAACACATAAAGGATTCAACATTACATCCTGTTGTTTTCAAAGGAACACTGTGAAGGCACTGGCAATTTAAACATGTTCTGAATGCATGGGAAACCAAACACACATTTCCTGAGGTTTTGGCTGTGTTTAAAGGAACAGTCTACTTTAAAACACATTGCTTTTGCCATCTCTTTGGCAAACCATTTTGTTGTTTAGTATTTTCTTATTCCCAAAAGACGAGAGCCCAAACGTAGAATTAAGGGACATAATGTGGAGACGTGTCCAGTGCTACTACAATGATTTCTGATAGCTCACAAAACACATAAGTCAGGTGTGGGTGTCAGAATAAAATACAAAGTGCTGTTTTACACCGATGCTCGACAATCATGCAAGTTTTGTAGACCAGAACAGCCACAAGAAGAATACTGAGTGAAGAGGATGGCTTAGATCACTGTTGTTTGGACTGGAAAAACTAACTCTCTGCCTATTTATATAACCAATGCAACAATGCATGTCTTTCCTCTGGGGGATACCGAAAGGAATTTATGGAAATGTAGAAAATCACAAACTAAAGTAAAACCAGGCAAAGTGGATACATCATAAAAGTAAATAAATTACAACTCTAAATCACAAAATAGCTCCTGGATTACACAGAACAATGTCAGATTGATGGTGGTGTGAGAGCATCTGAAGGTCACTACTCTTTTAACACTCATATTGATGCACATCAGATTTCAAAATGACCTGAACTAATAAGCTTTTTACCTAAACACCATTGGCAAACACTAACACCTGGTGCTCCTTGACTCTAAGTCAAGTTTCCGGCATCTCGTCCATGTGTCAGTATATAAATGGTTTCCAGTCACTCCCCACTGCTTTATCCCTTTTAATGAATCTAAACCTTTGGCACAATCCCCCTTATTTAGGTCAGTCCTCTTCTGTCTGTTTCCAATCATTTACTGACTGCTCTCATAAAATCTGCCATAAAGAGAAAGAAAACATGGTTTGTATTTCCATTAACAGCAAACGTTTGGGTCAGGCCAGTGATTATAATTACACAGCGACATTTAGATATCAGTGCCGATTTCTTACATCATTCTGGTGATTAGATTTCTTCCCAGCAAAATAAAAACAGACTTTGTTTTCACTGGTACTGCGCAACCATTTGTTTGGACAACTGACCTAAACTCACACCAGAACAGATAACATGTTATAATCCAGTGTCAACCAAAGTAAATCAAATGGCATGTAGTCATCTCGAGACTGAACTCCAAACAGTATCAGCAATAAAAACATTATTTTAACAAGCAGGATGGTTCCCACAGTTTTGAAGTGCTACAAACGCTGCCAATACACAAGATTCACAAGATTTCAGCTTCAGTTCACGTGGTCTAACTAAACTTTTCTCCAGTACCCAAGATGTGCAGACATCCGTGTGTTTTTCCTCAGAAATGTTTCAAACGGGCCTCCTCTGAGATGGGAAATGACACTAAAGGCTTCGGCCCTGCATAAAATATAAACTCTTTTGTTTTGTCCATGTTGCTGTTGAGTTAGGATGATGTCAGAGTTGATCAAAGCCTGCTGGGTACTGACGGTGCACCACATGGATCCATTTTGGGGCCTGTCAAATACTGGGGATCTGGCGTTTGAAAGATGTGGGCATTTACCAGACGGGGAGGGTCTATTGAAAGTGCTAATTTGTATAATTTCCCCCCGGGGATCAATAAAGTATTTCTGACTCTGATTCTGGTTCTGATTCTAAGCAACAGAGTTGCATAGTGGGAAATGTAGGAATCTGTGTATTTGGAGCTTGTACCACACCAGGGTCTAAAAGTCAGGATGTCCCTGCCCCAGCTGCTTTGACCATTCTGCTTTGAATCTGTCTTATGAAGGTGCAATACTAATGTCAAATTCACGAGGGTACTACACAACCTGTAAAAACAGGTCTTCTGAAGATTACTTTAATGACATCACCTAAGGAATGTCAGTTTTGGGATTAGTTTTCATCTCTATGCCAGCAGTACGATTTTACATTCTCCGATTCTGTCCGATCAGCCATAAAGAAATAACACTTCTCTTTTCTTAATAACATTGGATTAGTATTTAATGTAAATAAAACAAAATGTATGTTGTTTTTGAGATCCAGAGATATAGATGACAATATCTCCTTTCACACGCTTTAATGTTGAGAGTGTCACAGAATAAAAATATCAGAAACAAAACCAGCTTCCCCAGGAGTTTTAGGAAGAGGATTGTTGAAGTGGTTTTCTCTCACTTCTGCGTTATGGAGATATGATTCATTGATATACTACTGTTTCCATTCACTCTGTTAAAACGCTCACTGTTAAGTTTATGACTGGAGGCCATTTAAATACTCACTGCTGCATTTTATATGATAAATAACATCGATATGCCTTCCCTGATTGAGAGACATAATAACCACTGGTGTATATTCATATTAAAAAACCATCTCATATCTCATCTGTGCTGCTCTGGAGCTCTGGCCCATACTTAGTCTGCCCACATAATTGGTTAATGCTTATGAAACATTATATCACAACTAATGTAGGAAAGACTGCTTTTCCTGTTAGTGCAGTGGTCTCATGGAGCAATTTGCAATGTCACCTAAAATTCAAAAGGCTTATACCACTCTGCAACTTCAAAACATACACATTGTGAACAATAATCATTTACCTGCCCATAACTGCTCTAATTGAGCCTGTGTCCTCTTTCCTTCATCTGTTATTCTGTCCTGTTTGGGACTCTGTCTGTAACTAGCTTACGCAACATTTGACTCAATTTACTTATTTATCAAGCTTCGTCCCAGACATGTGCTACAGGAAGGTGCGTATTAATACCATTGCCCTTACTTTGCATGGGTATTATACAACTTAACCTGTACCTTTTTCTGTCACCTGATTTTAATGTCCAAGTCACATTGATAATGCACAAAAGCTTATCATTAGCAAAATATGTCTTCCTCTCAGAGGCACATGTCATGCACATATATTGTATGTCTAAGTTTCGGCTCCAGATTCAAGGGCAATTACCTAAGTATCTGTCCACACTGCAGCTCAGCCTGAAACAACACTGTGAATGCGGACGTGGGAACCAGCCGAAGGTGTCTTATGTTTAAGTCATACCTGAATGCACAGAACACTGGTGTGCCATTTTACACCCTCTGCTTTACATAACTTGGTTGTTCTGCTCGTGAACTTCATCCATTATAAAGTTTCATACCCCTTTCAGATCCCTTATGGGACATAAGTAAGAGCACATGGGAAAAATCCACAGCTAATATTACAGCGGGTAATGTACTAACCAGTGATGTGGGGCCGGCAGCCAGCAGCACATTTTTAACATTTCCTCAAAACCCTCAGCGGTTGTTATCTGATGGCAGGGAGTGTACATCAGTGTTTCACGCTGGCCCATGTGGAAGCATTAGGACCTGTGAAGGAAATCCACACTCAGGCAGGCAGGCAGGCATGCAGTCAGAGGAGGCTGGAGCTCATTTCTTTTTCACCTAGGAAAGGTCCGGGTCTTTGGATCGTCTGTGGCGGGTTTTCGCAGGCACGTTGGGTTTCATCTCGCGGTGGTGTCTCCCTGAAACAGACGGAGCATGCTGTGCAACCATTTTCTTCACCTTTCGATTTATCTTGGTCCCTACTTGGAGATGCAGTGTTGCCTTTGGCTTATATAAATTGGCTGGCACATAAAGAACAGCGCGTACAGTTACATGGTAACTCTTAACCATTTCCACCAACTGTTCCATGGCAAGAAAGGCATAATCCCAAAAATAATTAATGATTAATTTCTTGACTTTTTCCCCCTTCCCTTTTCTTTCTTTTTAGGCTACAAGCAGCCAAAAAAACGTTCATTTTAGACTCCCTCATACACAAACAGTGGAATATGCTGAAAGACTTACGAGCTGTTGGCACTGGTCGTCAGCCCAAAGAGCATGCCAGAAGTGTTCTCTCATTTGACTTATCCAAAGGAAATCCAGCAGATCTGTCAGGTGCTACGTCATAAATGTTACAAAAACATATCAAATCTGACACCAGTATTTAGTATGAGCCGTTATGGCATAAAACTCGAAATATGATTTAATTCAAAAGGCAGTGCACGATGAAAGTAAGTTGGAACACAATAGAAGCTGATACTGGCCTTCTTCGAGCAGGGACTTGCAAGTAACCTGAAAGTAATTGATCAATAATTTGACGGTTCAGTGCTTAAATGGGTCACACGCTGAAGTGCACTTCATCATATGCTTTTCCAGATATTTCAAATGTATCAAGAGGAAAATTTGGAATAAACAAGCTTGTATCGCTTCCTCTTCTCTTCACAGTTATTGTGCTCCGCAGTGCAGAAGGCTCTGTTTGAGGAGGAGGAGAGGGTGAGGACTCTCTCCCAGCAGGTGCGCTCCTTGGAGAAAGCCAACGACCACCTGAAGGAGAAGGTGAAGACCATGAAGCGCCAGCTGCGCCAGGCCCAACGAGAAACGACGAAGGAGCAACAGACCCTCAGCCTCAAACAGCTCTACGAGTCCAAGACGCCCCAAAGTCACCCCGATCAGGACACCACCCAGGACCAGAGGAGCCGGCCGCTTAAAAAGGTCCTCTCCAAGAGGCTAAAAAAATAGATTTTAGAGTTTTGTCTTTAGTTGCGTGTAAACCAAACATTTTGCTCCCTATGAAACACCAATGACAGAGCAAACTGAAAGGATTGTGTGTGAAACGCTGAGGGAAGAGGCAGCAACAGCAGCAACAACTGACAGAGGTGATTGATTTAGAGTAACACGAGGGACTTTAATTGTAACTTCATTCTCTATGTCTTCAACCTAATTACAGTAATATGCTTATTTCTAAAGGAGCATGACACATTTCAAGAAACTTCACCTGCACAACCAAATGTGACCTTTGTGTTCATCTAACAAAACGCTGTTGTTTTAGTCACTCGTAAAATTGACCTGTGCCATTGAGACTACAAAGAGGCCATTCATGTCTATTTACATTTGTATACCTCTCAGAACTGTGTGTGTGTGTGTGTGTGTGTGTGTGTGTGTGTGCTGGGAGAGGAGGGCTTTCACTTGACCTATTTTGTGTCCCCAGATGAACTAAAGTGAAGGATTAACTACCCCTGAGATAAAGGATTTAAATGGTTTCACAGCCGATCTTCATCTGAGTCTCCTCAACTCTTATTTCTCCCCTTCAGTCCAGTATGATCGTTCTCTCTGAATAACTGCTGCTGTTGCCCCTCTCGGCCCCCAACCTTCACCTTTGTCTTTTGTTAAGTTTAATTCAGTGGCAGCACAAAACATTTTCCAAACATTGGATAGAGCTCATAGCTGGCGGACGCACTGTTGAACAATATGTGGACGATGTTAAAGCATTGAAAATTGAATATCTTGCTTTTTTTCTGTGCTGGACACATTATGCTTTGTATAAATATTAGAATTAGTTACGTTTCTTACTTCAGGAATACTCTCGTCAAAATGCTCCAAATCAAGTACACATTTGGACGAGGTAATATGAACATTACACAGTTATTAATTGTAATGAGTGAAATAAATTATGAAATATAGAAGTTGTGAGCATTAAACATCTTGTGTGAGGAAACACATAATGCTCCCACTGTGTTTATGAGCGTATAGTTACAGAGGAGCAGCTGTGCCAAAGTTTAAAAGATGCAAGACCTCACGTTACGTTACATCACTCTTTTCTACCTTTGCCTGCTTTTCATTTACTTGTTTGATCTATTTATACCCAGGAAGCTATCCCCACGTGCAGTGATGCTTTAAATTCAAATATGCATTTATTCAAGTTCTCCTTTATGCAAATTGTGCTTAATGAAAGTGTCATTTTTTGTATTTGAAAACAGAGTGCTGAGCACTCATTGAGTCTAGCCAGTGAGCCTGGCGTGGTACGGGATTGGCTTTTTCTGTGTCAGAAATTAAAGTTTGCTTTTATTATACTTTCTTTATTTACTTCTCTTATTATTTTTCTTTCTCTGAACTATAAACATCTGATTTGCTTTGCCAATAGCATAATCATTTGTGTGTCAGTTATCTTTTTTTTTTTTTTTATAAATAAATGAACTTTTACAAAACTTCCTATGTCATTGTTATTATTTGTCACAGTTGACTTCATCTTCATAACATGCACATGTACCGTATCTTACTTTTTTGGTGGAAATCCAATATAAAAGGTAATACTTCCACAGATTACAGCCTTCTTGAGTTACAAAATGGTCCCTAATATGCAGTCATCATATCGTCTGAATCTACGAAGCTGTCAACATATAAACCAAACAATAAAAGGCAATATTGTTGTAAAAGTAGCTTCATGTGCAGCCCCACAAACCTTACAGTGGGAAAAGGGATGAAACTCAGTTGCAGTCTACAAATGTACAATTTGCACTCTGGGTGTGTTAAAGACTTGTGTTTTCATGCTCGTATCTTTTGCCTCATTGACTTTTCCAGACTTGTCCAATCAGATCTAGAAAAGAGTTTCATGTAACAATTTGAACCAGTTTCCTGGAATAGGTGCACACAACAGGGTAACATTATTTAAGTTTTCTAAAATAATTTTCATCTGCAACACTGATATTTAAAATAAATGTGTCTCCAAGCACCAGCACAAAGCGTCTACTGAGAGAGCTGTAAGTGAAAGCTTCTAACCTCAATTGTGCCATTTCCTGCTTTCCATGTATTCAGGTCAGAAATGATCAATGCTTTTTGGAGTGCACAATATGTTAAGTGTGATTCAGTGCTAATAAATCAAACGTTTTCAAAGAACTGGTGCAAATTCAAGAGCAACATAAATCCCCAAAATAAATTGACCCTGTTTTGACCTCTTCCTCTGAAGCTTTTGTCCAGTGTACGTCCGGAGCACTTTCAGAAAGAACACAGGACCATTTCAGACGTGGACTCGTCCTGGCAGATGACATTTTCAACACAATTTCCAGGAGAGCTGAACCAAATCTCTTCCATATGGTGCTGTGGCATAAAACTGAGGGAATGGGAGGGAGGGTTTGCATGGCGAGAGGAGAAACAAAAAATAGACACATTTCATTTGTTTTGTGTCAGGAACTCTGTTGCAGCGTTGCTCTGCAGTAAAGCTGAGCACGAAGGGGTCATTTACAAGCTTTCCTCTCTCATTTCGTTTGACCTCTTGGGCAAAAGGCGATAGTTTTGCAGACGACAGCTTCGCGGCCCTCATCTTGCCTCCTCGTTAGCTCTTTCTTCTCCCTGTGAAACCTTTGCATCACACAACCTTGCCTGCAGCCAACTGTCAAAATCCCATGGACCCGGGCCAAAGATGATATACACACACCGCTTTCTCAACATAAACCACGGTGCACAGCCAAGCTGCAAAACAGATGTCAGGCAATACGACTGCACGGCGGTGGTCCCTTTCAGACCTGGTTATCTGTGGACATGGTTTATTTATCTTGTCTTGTTTTATGTTTTCAAATGCTGTTACTGTCTTCGGCTGCTCTGGTTTCATTTCATTTTGTATTGATAATCCCAGAGCATCTGATTGGTTAATACAGTATACCCCCCCTCCTTCATATTTTCTCAAGCAGCAAAACTTAGTCTCTCACTCTGTCTGTCATTCACCGCTCGGCACGAAGAGGTTTCTACCTTTGAGCTTTCTAACCCCCTCTCTGACTCCTTTGTTTCTGCAGGTAATTACTGCACCTGGAGAGCCAGAGTTTCCTTTTCAGAAGACAAGACCAGCTCTTTGTGTTTTGAATTAGTCACCCCTGTTACATTAAAACAACACTAAGCGTCTACAGACATGCAAGTGGCTCTGTGAGGCTGCGCAGTGGTGCTGTGAGCTAAATGCTAACTCAAGCATGCTAATATAGGTAGAGTTAATGGTTCCACCTGCCATTTCTTCTGATTATCAGTTATATTTTACTATTATGTTATTTGCTATTCTGTTTTCCCACTGGGACCAGTCTGTTGTGTGGTGTGTGCCCCAACCTCTGATTACCGTCTGTTGATGTGTAAGCTCTGTTAAAATACTACAGTTACTTTGTTTTTGTTGGTAAAAATGTGTTTTATGTGTGTTTTATCTTAAAGACGCCTTCAGTTACCACAGCTAATGTTTTTATTGTGTTGGTTGTCAGTAATTTGTTATATAAATCTCTGTGGTTGTAACTTGCTAAGCAGAAGTTTGAGATATTATTTCTTTTTTTAGTATTTTCTGGAGTCTGTTTCCACAAAGTTGGCTGTGGGAGACTTAAGATCATTCTCTTGTTACCAAAATACGGCTTGTCTGAGCCAAAAAGTGCCGGTTTGTGCATCATTCATCACAAGGGAACAAGAGAGAGTGCACAACTGCTGCGCTCCATGCTCCACCAATGACGATGCCAACACGCTGATGTTTAGCAGGTATAATGTTTACCATGTTCACCATCTTAGTTTAGCGTGTTAGCATGCTAACATTGGCGAATTAGCAGTAAACACAAAGTACAGCTGAGGCTGATGGGAGTGTCATTTGTTTAGCAGGTATTAAGTCATAAAGTGAAAATTAAATTGTGACTTGATGGTCATCCCGAGGAGGGTATGATTGTCATGTGTGCCAGATTTCATGGCGATACCCAGCTTTACGGAGCAAAGGTAGACGCATGATGCATGTAATAACGCCAGAATCTGCAATTCAGATCAAACATTGACATTTGACATTATATTAATGCTGCGTTCAAGTGCAAGTCAGCGATAACGTTCCTCTTTGTCAGCTTGCACCTCCCTCACTTCTCTGTTATTCAGTCTTCTGCATCACAAAGTGAACATTACCCAGCACCTCCGTGAACATGGCTTCGATTTGAGTGGAAACGTTTCCCCATCATCTCTTTACACTTGACGAGCTGTACTCTGGCGAGGAGGAGGTGATTTTTCATTGTTGCCTGTCCACGTCTGTTTCAATAAGGATGACTGATGTGTGCGTTTGCCCTCAGAGACCTCTGCTGTTCCAGTCTGACTAAAATCACAATACCGTGCTTTTAGCCTCAGCCCCGTACTGTAAACTCAATCTTGAGACCCAAGAGAGGGAAATGCCGCACAAGTATCTTGGCGAGCCAAAAAGAGTGAGCTCAGTATTTTACTTTAAGGCTACATAATGACCATAACACACCAGATTAAATTCCACGGCCCAGTTATGGCACGCAAAAGGGCCATGGTTCGCACTTGAGAATTTGGATTTGTTTTTTCACTCTGGGAAGTAATTTGTCATTTCCACAGTTCCTGACTAGAGACCATGACACACAAACTTTATTTCAGGCTGGAAATCACTTCAGGAGAACTTATAAGTGTGAATGCATTTGGTTGTGTTCTTCTGTCATCTCTGTAGTTGTAATTTGGCTAAAGGTAAACTGCTGTTTTTTTTCTCCTTCTCTTCCCTCCCCCCCTCTCTTTCTCCCTCCATCCTTCACTTGTGATTATCCCACTCTTCGTCTGGGCTGCTGACGAAGTCCGCAAGACAAGCAGGAGGAATTTGACTTCATGTGTTTGCTGTTAGCATTGTTTTTATATCTGATGGTTAGACTCTGGGATATTAGGTTTATGTTGCTATATTTTCCAGCCGGCATGTTTACAGCGTTTTTGGAGTGATTGTTCAGGATTTGAGGCTTTTCTGTGTTTCATTCTGGACGGCATGTGAAGTTTTTGCATAGTTTTGAGGGAAGAGTATCCTGCTGTGGGTTGACTGTTGTTTTTTGTAAATCCACCAGTGTATGGCTCACTGGTGATTGATGTTACTATTTTGATAAACACTGAGGCGTGCATCTCAGATGGGAGTAGCTGTGAGCTGGTCAGTGCTGCAGATCTGAGAGCTAAAGTATCATTATCATCAGCATCAGATGGAAAGAGAGGATGTCTGTGTGACGGTGGAGGAGCAGGATGCATCCTGCAGTGTGGTGATGAAAGGTCATGATGAATCCATCAGTACTGCTCCACTGCTCGAGATGGAGGGTAAAGGGGTTGCAGAATAACTGTCAAATGTAAATCTGTATTGTATCCGTTATTGCAGGTTGCAGGTACAGTATCAGTTTATCAGTGGACAGAAATGCTACTTACACTAATGTAGCTAAGTATGGGGTTGGTTAATAAATAAATAATAAATTAATTAAGGTATTTTGATGTTATATATGCACTGTTTTGGGTAGGGTAAACACCCCCAACCCTTAAAATTAGACCATGAAACCATGAGAACGACCCCCTCGTTTATACCTTAAAAGGCCGTCATTTTTCAGTTTAGGTTGCTGGAGCCCATCCCAGCATACATTGGGAGAGAGGCAGGGTACACCCTGTACAGGTTACCAGTCTATCACAGGGCTGACACACACACAGACAACCCATCACACCTACGGACAATTCAGAGTCACCAATTAAACTCACTTGCATGTCTTTAGTACCCACAGGAACCTCCTTGCTGCGACGCAACAGTGCTAACCACCGCAGCACTGTGCCACCATCCAGATGTTATGTTCAGCATAATGTAATACACTTCTGCAAACAATCAAAAAAAAAAAGATTTGTCACATGTAATCATATAAGATACAATCATAGTGTACAATATATGATATATAAAGCTAAGAATCAATACTGGATGAATAAAATAAAGTGTGAGTTAATATCAAAAACAGAAATAGAAATATCAATGAGGCGAAAGAGAGAAATACTGTTTTGAAATTGATCTTGTTGAAGTTCCAGTTGGAGTGAGTCACTGGGCATGTTAGAGCAGATTTAATTTGCATCTCTCGATCAACAGCCCTCCTTGCACCTTGATACAAACCTATCCTGAATAAGAAACCTGAGCATAGCAGGATTTGTTTAGTGGTAAAACTGAAAGGACTTCTCTTATTTCAACAAGTATCCCAGTTTGAATAAAGGGTTCAGGGGCCAGGGTGAATGAATTAAAGAAACTGGTTTATTAGGAAGTTGTTCACATAGACACATTAAACACATTTCTCTCTCTGCATCCCCAGCGACCCTATATGTGACCTCAGACGACCCAGAATTCCACTCTGCATCCCGTCTGATGTCGGCTTTGATCCATTCAATCCCATTCTTAGACGTGCAGAGGCGTGGACACTCTCTCTGAAGGTTCCTCTCCATCTGTCCTGCTCTTTTCATGTTTTCTTCCTGACAGTGTGTTTCCTTTACATCTGCCGTGGTCAGGGACTGTAGCTCAGACCAGTATCAGATGCATTACTAATGCAAGTAACATGGATGACAAGTCTCTGGCGATGTTTGACCCTAATTGCAGGCTGAATTTTCCCAAAAGTGGAAAATTAGTGGCTCTCCTCACACTGCCAGATACTCTCCCTCCTGCTCTCCATCCTGTTTATTATTACCAACTGTGGTTTGCACAGTCATGCAGGACTTTGAGGGTCTGCAGCTTTTCATAAACTGCAGTGCTTTGGCATCAAGAGCTGAAGTATTCTGTGTTGATGCTCCAAGAAGGCTCAGAAATTCAGTCCGTGCTTTTCAGAATCTCTGAACATCTTTTTGGATTTGAACAAACTGGGTCAGATTCAGATTTGAAGAACTAGCCTTTGAAACTTTGTGGCAAAACACTCGCATCATCTCTCCCACTCAGATCTGCTAAAAGGACTCGTTCACAGCGAGTGAATTGTTCATAAACTGCACGTCACTCATCTCCAGGGCATGAAGAGGAGGGTGATCTCACTGTGTAGTTTAGTGTCTCGCCCTCCGCTGTGCTCCAGCACCTCGGGGACTTTGACTTGCTCAAACTCAAACAACCTGGTTTTACTCCTACAACAATGCGAGGCCACAGGACCGAGGAGAAAATGGAACTGGAAAGTCTTTTTATGTTAATGATTTGTGTCTGTTTTTCCATGTTTTGGTCCAAAGAAAACATTTGGCCAAGATGCTCTGAGTTATATAGCGCTGCATCCAAAAACAAAAATGCCCAACTGAGATACAAGGAAAAGATCTCAGTGATTAGGTAAAGAGGGAAAAGTGAGTGTGAGTGTGTGCGTGTGTGTGTGCGTGTGTGTGTATTTATTTGGTATTTTGTCCATAAAGCCACTCTAAATCTATGCACACAACTATTTGTTAGTGAAGCTCACAGGCTGCATGCCGCAGTGTGTGTGTGTGTGTGTGTGTGTGTGTGTGTGTTTTTTTTTACAATCAAAACACACACATGCACGTCTTATTCTTTACCTGCGGCCTACATGTCACATGACATTATAGACGGTTTGTGCAGTGACGGCATGATGAGATTACATTTTGGACGTCTTCCTGTGTGTGATGTGAAAATAAAAAGCAGATCTGACTAGACACGGCGTGTCATTCAATTTGTTCTTACCTCCACCGAGGAGCTTATGTTTTCATTTCTCTATGTGTCTGTTTCTTCTCAGATTTTAGTGAAATGTGCTGTTGGGTTCAGCCATGAGCCGAAGAAGAACTGATTTGATTTTGGTGCAGATTTGTAAACACTGTAAACCATTTATGCATTTACGCTACAAAGCACTTCTTACATGGATTTGCTCACAACTCCTGAACACCATATTGCACACAACCAAAACATGAATCTATTTATTTGACAATCCATATCCGCTACTTTTCTACGTGTCATTTAACATAAAACGGCACAATTATTTAACGCATTGTGCAATTGCAGCCATATGTGCTGCCATGCAGTTACGACCTGCGTGCGGTGAGTGTAGCAATGCACATACTAGAAAAAAATGTTGCCAGTGAACATAACACAGGTAGCATTCATGTTTCCCTCCAAAACATAACTAGCAAAACATATTAGTTGTATATAAAAGCTCTTTTTATGAGACAGGGTTTACTGACACTGCAAAATGTCACTTATAGCTGGAACTACAGAACCATCATGAATTTATAGGGCTCATTTGAAATGTTACTCAATTAATTCAAACAAATCAAACCATATTTTTTTGTTTCCAAAATAATCTTTTGAATGGCAGTTTTCCATTCCCTCGTAATTTCCCAAATGAATAGAATAAATCTCATAGAATAAATCCAGTCTAGAACAGATTTACCAGATATTTACTTAAATAATTAATCATTTTTGACTGGAAAAGAGTGGAAACTAGTGAAAACTCTCAGCACACATGTTGAAGGACATAATGGGCACGTATAGCTCCCCAGATCACTGACAGATAGAAGCACAATAGATTCCTGCTGACAGACAGGAGGGCAGTGTGTGTGCTCGTTCTCTCACTGTGCACACAACACATTTCATGTCAAACCTTAACTCAACACTTTGACATAAGGGGAAACAGGTAACCTTGAATAATGAAGGGTTATAAAGAGTTTTTTTGAGAATATTTTTACCCAAAAGATGCCATTATAAATCCACTACAGTGATTTGCAATGACCTGCAGTATCTCATCAATTATCTTCATAATTACTGGAGTGTAACTTTATGCCAGGTCCAGCAGGTCACCTTGGATGGGAGTGACAAAGACTTCTGGACCTGTGAGACACAGCGCTGGTCAGAAACTCTCTGAGATCAACAGTGCGTTTGGATTCGTAAGGATCTCTATGGCAACGTTGGTCTGTCGTTTGGTCCAGACTGAAATATCTCAACGACTATGGGATGGATTGACATGAAATTACTAGTACAGACATTCAAGGTTGCCAGAACGTGAATCTTTTGTGATCCCCTGATTTTTCCTCTAGCTCCACTATGAGATTCACATTCGTGGTTTTATGTGAAATGTCTGCACAACTATTGAATGAACAAAACTTGGTACAAACATTCATGTTCTCCCCCCAGAAACATTGGTGATCCATTATCTTTTGATCTAGCACCATCAGTAGGGGTCAAATGTGTCCAATACTTTGGTTTATGACCAAATACCTGCAAACCTAATGACAATCTCATCAGCCTCAGCTGTAGTTTGTGTTAGTGCTAATTAGCAAATGTTAGCACGCTAACATGCTAAACTAAGATGGTGAGCCTGGTTAACATTCCTGACAATGCTAACATGCCGATCATAGTCATTTTGAGCATGTTAGCATGCTGACGTTAGCATTTAGCTCAAAGCACAGCTGTGCAAAAGTACAGCCTCAGAGATGCTAGCATGGCCGGTCTTAGCGACTTTAGGGGTTTTCTGGATAATCATGATAGTCATTCCATCTCTGCCAATAATATAGATGTGAAGTGTGTAAGTAAATATGTAAATCTTCCAAGCATTCACAGCAGGTGTGCTAGTGATTTTGTTGATATGGCACCAACCACTTCATAAATCTTTGCAGGCTTCCAAATCAGCATTTTCTTTTCAAGGCTCTTTAAAGGTTTAAATTACTGACAGCGCTCAGATAAATCAACCTGCAAACAATGAAGTTGAGTCAGTCATACCAGTGTGCTTCACTTCTGGCTCATCGCTGTATCAAGTCTCTGTTTCACATTCCATGCAAGCATGGGCAACAGCACTCCCATGCTGGGAGGAGGATGTGGACTAAGCACAATCTTCATCAATATTTTAGGAGAAATTAAAACCAGACATAAGGATATGTGTGTTAACTTTTAAAAAGTAGGCCCACTGTCTTCTGCTCCCATCCTTGATTTAGTTGAACAGTTCTACGCGGTGCCAAGTTTCACCCTTGGCCATGCTTCACTTTGTTTTTTCCACTATTCCACGTCGGAGCGCCGCCTGCATCTTTCAGCACTATTTACCTTGTGATCCATGCAATTTCTCTCCCATTATTTTGAATCAGTCCCTTGTTCCTGGTTTGACCGCATAATTTTTACTCTGTCTACTGTCTCCTGAATGAGGTCGACCACCAGTCTCCCGCTCTCACTCTGCTCTCCGGGCTCCGGCAGCCAAACCACAAGCCTCAATTACCCAGCATTCCTTGGAGAGGACGAGAGAGGCCTCATGTAGCCGACTATAACATTCATGACAAACCTCTCAAGCCACAAAACTATTTCATGAGAGCAACAGTTGCAGAGTTTCATCATTGAGAAAAGTATCACTCCTATTGTATTATTATTATTACTTTTCTTGCAGGTTTCTGAGAGTAACTCATTATACTGACTACACATTTAGTCAAAATTAAATTAAGTAAAAGTAAAGTATTTAAGATATTAAGGCATAAAGAAAGACATCCTATCTGTCTGTTATGGCAGTAAGGGTTGCACTATTTCCTGCTTGTGCAATACATTTGCTTAAAATCATTGTTTTCCAGAAATAAGAAGCACTGCGATTACATTTTTATTATTATTATGTAGTATTGTTAAATGTCTACATGGCATGAAATACAAGCTTAAAAAATGTCTTTCTTTTACAAATGGACTCAGACAGATTCATAATGCATAGACTGGGATTTTAATGTATGTTTCACTTACATATCTGTCCCAAGCACAAGTCACTGGCTTTCACACTGAGCAGTAGTCACTGTTCAACAACCCATGATGCATTGCATCTGTGTATACAGTAGGTACCGTAGCCCAAAACAGCATTTTCTTAAAAGGCAACATATTTATAGTACAAATACTCATTTGTACAATTAAATCTTATCACACATTGGTCGTCCTCTACAAGCGGTTAATGAGCGTTCAAAGGAGAAACCTTCACATGAATCATCTCTTTCCTTTAGCTTGATGATGCTGTAAAATCCATGAATGAAATGCATGTGCTGTAAAAATGTTTTAGATAGTTGTAAATGCAAAAGCTTTAAAAATTGATCTAAACACCCTGTTGTTAGGTGTCAAGTTCAGTATCAGTTATTTTCCTGAACCGTGCTTCTAATATCACTCCTGCTATTTTCCTACCAAGGTGGTTGAGTGGTGAGGTAATGGGACACTACACGTTGTGTATCTCATCACTTGTTTCATTGCACTGGAATGTAAAAATCCTTTGTTTTCCGTTTCCACAAAACAAGAAGAAAACATTCAGTTTTTTTGTTGTGTTTGTTCAGTCCTCACTCCCAGCACAAAAAACTATTCTCCTCTGCCTTGAAAAAAATGTGTCTTTTAGGGTTTGTGGGAAACATTTTCCTTTGGGATTGAGTGTGCTGAACCCTAAAGAAGTAGTTGAATCATCAGTAGGCAAATTACAGGAGCTGAATCCGACTGCAGAAGTTTAATGACAGTGTGTGTGTGGCAATACGTCAAATTAGAAGATCTGTTTTCATTATCAGAAGATTCATTGTGATATTGTCAGACTGCCAACATTAATAAAACTGTGGACGACGACTGCCTCCACGCGTCAGCTTTCCTGTGCTTCCTGTTACATGAATTCATGAGGTACAAACAATTCACACTGAAAATCCCAGAACAAAATAATCACTCTTTTAACTACGCCAGTTACATTACTGTCCAAATACACTACAACGCTTACCCAATAGAAATGCAGAATATAGCTCTACTTTTTGAAGCAGCACATTGAACTTTGCTTTTAACCTGTTGAAACGTCATTACAGCTTTTGTTGCTCTTTACTCATCTGCATAACAAAATCTCTCCTTCTAGAAGCACTCGTCTCATGGCAACTGTTACATTATCACAAGTAGTGTACACACTATTCATTGTTGATCATGGGAATTACAAGTTTCAAGCCACATCATGCAAACAGAATAAGTACCAAATGTCTACACTGTTGTGTCAGAGAGAGAATGACACGTTTTAAAAAGAAACTGCGATCCTTTCAAGAACAGGATGGAGTGATCAGAGGATGGATGGAGCTCATGCTGGTGGAAGATCTCAACGTCACTTTCACTGTGAGCCATCCAGGACAGTCCGTCCCTTCAGGACTCCTCTACGTCTGATACTTGCCACCATTCTCCTCTGAACAATTTACAGCGTAGGATTTGTTATAAAATCCAATAGAAGAACACTGCTATATGTTTGTCAATGCATTAAAAAAAAAAGAGTCGGATGAATGAAAAATGAATGCAGAGTACGCAAACATAAAAAACTGATGGATGTAGAGAAAAGATGAAGTGAGTCAATCTGATGCATATTCACATTCTTTAATCCAGGTTCTTTCTAAACAGGCTGCATGTGGAGGAAATGTGCCTGTAGAAGAATGTAAGAAGAAAAAGATGGTCATGACGATTACAGTACATGGTGACAGATGCATATCAAATTTTGGTTGCAGTTTTTTCTTCTTTTCTTTTTTTTTGCATTCACACAACCTACTTAATCCTACTATGTCAGCCTAGTCTTGAGGATGGCTAAGCACACTGATCAATGCCTTTTCAAGTTTGCAAATACATTTTTTTTTCACAAAATGTAACGTAGGATTTGAAATACATGAACACATTTCTTTAATGTGTCACTGAGGGACATTTTTAAATATATATTTTTTTAAATAAATGAGGCTCCTGGTGAAGCCCTCCAGAAAGGTGTTAACAATGTTATTGTTGGTTTACCCATTTCATATTGTAATATTGATTCAGTGGATAATAAAATACACTTGACCATAATGGCAGTGTGCAGTACGTGTGCAGGCCTCCCTTCTGAGATTACAGTATTTAACTTTGACACAAAAAAAGCATAAAACTGCATTTTAAAGCTGAACATGTGATACATACAAAATTTGGAGCTACAGCCAGAGTCTGTGCTGCAAGAACTCTGCAGAAAGAGACAAAACATTTCAGAAGCTACCCGAAAATAAACCCACCATACTGTAAATCCTAAAGGCACCTTAGACAAAGATATATCCCTGTGCTCGAGTGGTTAAAGAGGTTAGGGGTAAAAAAAAAAAAAAGAGAGAAGGGAGAAGCCTTTTCCCCTCAAAAAGCCTAACCACTGCATGGAAACACTACATCGCCACAAGAAAGGCTACATAGAGGGAGTTTTCATTGCATAAACTATTCTGTTACTGATTGTCTAAAAGCACGACTTAAAGACACGGAATGCAGATCTGTAAAATTACAAGATTTGACTCAATTCCATTTCAAATACGGCAACATATCAAAATACTCCTATATGCCTTTCCACCTTAACAAACGTTGCACACAACACTTCATCATTTGCATCGTACTGCGCTGCTCCCTTTCTGCAGCAGGTTTATATTTCAAAGATAACAAAACATGCATGGGGGGGAAAACTCTCTCCTGATCATGCAGATATTGTGTCTGGATTTAAGCTCCAAAGTCTAACAGTGGGAGGTTAGAAAGACAGCACAAAAATATATAAAACAATAAACGATAAAACAAACAAAGAGACAGGTTGAGTCAAAAAATCATGAGTAAAAACAGTGTCCAACAAGCTCTGTCCTGCTCCGGCAAAAACAATCCCCCCTGACATGCTGGTGGAGGAGGTTATCTTCCCCTCCTTCCTCTGTATCCTCTCCCCATTTCAACTCATCCCAAACCACCAGCCCAGTCTGTAAAAGTGATCCTCCCTGGTGCATCATCATCATCATCATCATCATCATCATCAAGTCTCCCTCCTCCTCCTCCTCCTCCTTTCATCCCTTTTTTATGGCTTCCTTCTCAGGCTGGACTGGCTTGCTCCCCCTGCAGGCGAGAGGTTGGAATGACGCTGTATTCCCAACCAGATAAGGGGGGAGATGGTGCCTCTGGTTCCACCGAGGGGGGTTAAAATTGGAAAGTCACTGGGATTGATTAGACAGGTAAGTGGAGCAGGTGCAGGGATCACACCCTGCTGGTCGGATGGCAGCGGTAGGTGCAGTTGGACAGAGGGTCCGCTCCGCCGTCCATGTTCTGGGAGCACCCTCCCTCACAACAAGCTTCTGAGAGAGAGAGAGAGAGACAGAGAGAGAGAGAGAGGATGGACTGTCACTACTGTAGCCACTAGAAATTACTGCAACCAACACATTCTCCCCTCTGAGTGGCTAAATGTTTGCTTATTTGCTGTCTTCTTAACTGTGTGTGTGACGTAAACAAATAACTCCTGTACCTGCATCTTCCTCTGGCATTAGCAGGTGAGATCGGCACGGACCGGGTAGGGTAGGATTGGGTCCCTCGTGACTGGTGCCCAGCTGGAGACGCCTCATGTGACGAACCACTGCTGTGGCGTTGAATGCTTGCTGCAGGGGAAAAGACACAGATGCAATGTAACGCCAAAAACTGTAGAATCTCATTCATCTGAAACTGAAAGTTGACCAACTGGGACCCGGACAGCAGCCTAAAGCAGTGGTTCCTGACAGTTCAATCTCTACTTGTCTGTGAGTTGTGAGCTGTAAAAGTGATTTTTACCCTCTAAGACCGTTTCATTTTAGTCATTTTTAGAGGCCCAATGTTAAACTGTACAGTATTTGGCTAGAAAAGAGCAAAGATTAAAGAAAAGCTTGAAAAATAAACTATTAAGTGCAACACATTTTCTTTTTTTTCGTATTTCCCACACTGGTAATCATCTTGTAACCCCATGGATTCATCTTGCAACCCTTGAGGTTGGGAACCACTGGCCTAAAGATTTGAGTTCCAAATCTTTCTAACAAGATCCTTTCCCAAAAGTTAAAATGAAATAAAGGCTGTACTTGATTCCTGTGGTCTCGACCAAGGCCAGACTTTGTAGTGTAGCTAAACTGTAAATATACTAAAAGGAAAGTCAACCACATGGTGTAAATCTTGCAGAAAATCAAAGCGCATCAAGGATAAACTGGAGGGCTGACTTACCTTCCACTTGCTTTTTGCAAAATTCTTCTTGATCTGAGCACTGACAGACTCATGGATGTTCTTTTCCAGAGCGGTATCCCCAGCAATCCTGACAAACAGAGGGGCAAGGAAACATAAGAGTATGTGAGTGTGTGTGTGTGTGTGTGTGTGTGTGTGTGTGTGTGTGTGTGTGTGTGTGTGTGTGTGTGTGTGTCAAGTAAGTATCAAGGTTTTAATGAGACAACAGAAATCTTGTTTGCAGTGTGAGTGCATCATGATAGAGCAGTACCAGGGGTGCTGCAGAGCCTGCTCACAGGTGTAACGTATGTTGGGGTCTTTCTCCATCAGGTGGACTATGAAGTCTTTAGCTATAATGAAAAAGAAGGTTAAAATACAAAATACTGCTTCCTGATGTATTAATACTTCAGTGTTCAACAGCTGTAAACAAGAGAAAACAAATCTTGAGGTAATTCCAGACTCTGGAGTCTAAGCTCCAGCCCTCACATATGATCACAAGCTTTGGGTTGTGACCGAAGGAATGACATCACCGATATGAGCGACAGAAATGAAATCTATCCCATAGAGTGGCTGACCTCACTGTGTGTGAGGAAGTTCAGGAAAGAGGGAGGGTGATGATTTAAGGCCCCTGCTCCAATAGATCTAGAGCATGGGTCACTAACAGGCGGACCGCGGTCCGAGTCCGGACCCAGACGCCGTCCTATATGGACCCGGACCTAAAATCAATAAATCATTAAGGGATTTTAAATTCTGACGGGGCGCTTCCATTGTAGCTGGCGCAGCTTTTCTAGTCTTTGCGGCACTGGTTTAGCGGCTCAAGAAACTCACAGACCAATTGCATACGAGTTACGCCAGCCCATGTGACGCTACTCAGCCAATCAAATCTGTGCATTCCAGGCGATAAACACTGTGTCACACTGTGACTCTGAATACAGACAGACGAGAGAGGTGAGAGGCGAGTGAACGATGATAAGACGAGTGAACGACACAGGCGAGTGAGCGGGAGGGAGAGAAGACACATTAGTTATTGTGAAATTGGTTGAGACTGTTAAGATGTGCAACAGTTAACAAAGAAAAAGGGAAACTCAAGCTGCTGCTACACTTTATTTTGTTTTTCTAAAATTAAGCACTTTATTTTAAGATGCACAATTTTTCTAAAGCTATTTTATTTATTTTCTCTATTTTATTTTTAAATGCAGCCCTTCTTTTAGTTAATGAGAGGAGAACATTATACATATCTACAGTATTATATATCTGTATAGTTAAATGTTAACTGACAATAAATATTGTCAAAATGTTTTTGAATTGTACTTTCTTTATTTGATTTGACAGTCAGTTGTTGATGACATGTAGACGTTGATACAACTACTAGGCTACTTCAATAGATATCACACTAAATCACAACGCAAGTTAGACATTATGATGTGCCGGACCTTTGCTTGAGGAAATTTTCTCTAACTGGACCTCTTCGAACTTTAGTTGAATACCCCTGATCTAGAGGATTTCAGTAGGTTTGGGGACTTGGTTTATCTAAGATGTCCAGGATGTTTTGGCTGCTTTAATCATTGTGTTTCCACGGTGATCACTAACCTAAACATTTAAATATATTTTATATATACACATAAAAATCTACATCATGCCTTCATGAGAGAACTGAAGGAAAACAGCTTGTTGTGTCAAGTACCTGAATCAGAGATATCATCCCAGTAAGGAGAATCAAACTCGTATTCTGCCTTCAGGATCTGTTCAAACAGTTTGGCGTCGTTCTCGTCATAGAATGGTGGGTAACCACACAACCTGAGACACGCGGGAGAGCACACGTCACGTTTCATGCTTTTCTACTAGGAGCATCCCAGGAGCTTCAAATTCACATCACTGAAGTTATAAAAGCGTACAGCATGACTATTAAAAATCTGTATATAATAAATGCATTTATCCTGTGTTAGGCTCGGTTCATGTCTTAAAAAGTGTACTCACAGAATATAAGCTATGACTCCAATAGACCAGCAGTCCACTGCTTTACTGTAGGGTTTCTGAGCCAACACTTCAGGGGCTGAAAGAACAAAACAAGGTAACACAGGTATATAAGCAAGATATACAGTATGTTTAACACATGTTCAGCACAATTGTTTTACTGGGTTAGAATGATTCATGACTTTGAGCCTCAGATTAGCTGTGGATGGTGTTAAATAAAAGACACAATTTTACATTACAGTACCAGTTGTTATTATTAGCACAGTGCTAATATTGCATGGTACTGTGTTCCCTTCCATATAAATCAGATTAATCAGAAGCAGATTTATCTAATTTAGGACAGTATCTGACGTCTTTACCAACATATCCAGGTGTTCCACATGCAGTTGACATCACGCTGCCAGAGCCCTCGATTTTAGACAGACCAAAGTCACTGATCATGATCTTGGAGTCTTCGTCCATGCTGTAGTACAGCAGATTCTCTGGCTGCGATGAGGAGGGACAAAACCGAAACCAGAAGTGTTATTAAAGTACCATCAAACAAATGATACAAATGCACACACACACCTCCATCACCGCATGCACACAGTATTTACTGATCCCCATAAAAGGATTATCTGCTTGTAGAGAAGACAACAAAGCCATACTATAACGGAAAATTAGGAGACATGTTTTCAGTTTGGGGGTTCTGACATCATTTTGGTTACTCATGCCTGGTCAGCACATGGACACAGTGTGAAGTTAAAGGTTTCCAGTGACACTCGTATGCAGGCTAACTTCTCCATCATTTCTCTGACCCCGGACTGACCTTGAGGTCCCGGTGCACGATGCCCATGTCGTGGAGGTATTTGACGGCATCCAGAATCTGCTGAATGAGCTTGCTGGCATCTTTCTCTGTGTAGAAGCCCTTCTCTATGATACGATCGAAGAGCTCCCCACCAGACACCCTAAATAAAGACATTCATTAAAGTGGAGTGAACCTTGTGAAATATAAAGGACAGAACGGAGACGACAACCACAAAATCAGACTGGACTGACATTTTTGGAAATAATGGAGGGAGCCCACTGATTGGCCAAGACAGCTAAAGGTTTTACTTGTTGATGGAAAAGTGAGATCAAGTCTGAAAGTATGAAAAGACATCTTGGACTTGTTTATTTGTTCGAAGTTGTAAATAACTGCTATAATACTCCGTATAAATGTACTACAGATATATGTCTCTAACAAAAGTTAAATTGTGGTGTGAATGAAGCCACATACAGAGTAATGATGTCTGCTTGATATTAGACTTAGAGGCCACTAGATGGAGACTTCACTCTGTCTACAGAAAAGCTGAGGCAGTTTGTTTGAGCCTCCAACATCAACAAACACACACACACACACACAAAATATAAGAGAGATAATCAAGAAATGAGGGAGATAAGTCACATAAATATCAGGTGACAATGTGGGGATGCAATAACTACTGCTAAAAACCACAAATACTCAAGTAAATAATTCCCACTAGTCCTTCCCTTGATAAATGCACACCCTCTCTCTCTGCCTCTGTCTTCATCTCTCTGATTTACCATTGACTGTGATTAATGCATAAATGATTGATATTTTCTGGAGCCTCTCAGTTAGCAGCGCTCCTGATCCTGATCTGTCCTTTCTCTCTCGTTCTCTCTCTCTCTCTCTCTGACATTTCACTAGTTGAGGTGGGTGGGAGGCTGACAGGCTGCAGGTGTGAGGGCCAACTCCCCACTGGTGTTCGTGAGTAGGCAGAGTACAGTGTTTGCTCTTGTGTGTGTATGTGTGTGTTCATGCACATGCGAGTGTGTTACAGAGTGCAATTAATGGCATGTGATATAGCAGTGTGTGGGAGACAGCACAAGTAGGGTGTTTGAAACACACATCACACGCACACAAAAAACGAATCACACAAACCCACACATGTGAATACTCACAGTTGCATGACAAGGTAGAGGTGTGATTTACTTTCAAATATCTCTTCCAGAGATACAATGTTGGCGTGTTTAATCCTGGGAAGAAGGAGAGAAGAGAACATAAGAAGAAGCAAGAAATTAAGTTCATCTTACTCTTCTTCTTATAATACTAATAACTCTACAAGTCACTTTTATTTAAGATGTTATGGCAAAAATAATCTAGGTAGGGTTGGGACAATGAGTGTATGTACCCACCACAGAGCTTCATCCAACAGTCACATGTGCTTCTTACTGACCGTAGAGGAGGATGCACTGTGTGGTGGCATGTGGCTCCCTAATTGCCTGATCTCTGTGCTCTGCTGCCCCTTGAGACCCGTGGGTGCAGTGACAGAGGGTGAGAAGATGACTCACTACATCTGTGTACTGTTACCATACCTGTGTTACACTCACACACTTATTAGGTACACCTGTACAGTCAACCCAATACAACAGCTCTGCCATAAATCCCACCATAACAAAGTTTATTATTTGTTTTTGTTGACGGTGGAAATGTGTAAATTCAGTGATGTGTTTTTTACTGAGATCATAGTTAAAGGTGGAGCTGTACTGAACTACATTACATCGAGAGGTGTGTCTTATCTTTTGCCCTTCCTATTTACATACATGAGGGGGGCAACAAAGGTATACCTACTAAAGTGGCCACTGAGTGTATGTCAAACCACTGTCTCATACACTCATTAACACATATTGTGTTTTTCATTGTAGTATGTATAACAAACTTGGTCAAGGGTCACGTAACGCACAACTGTGATGCAAGTGTCTTTTTGCACAAGGAAACACAACAATTTTAGGATACATGGGGATGTAATGTCCGCTTAAACCCATGTTCTACTTTAAAAAAAAACATGGGTATTTAATGGTTGTTTCACCTTCCACCATGATAAATGAAGGGTTGCGTATTAAACCTCACCACTTTTTTGGTATCGATCAAAAAGTGTTTGTAGGATTGATTCATAATGTTAATCTGACTTAGGTATTTTGCCAATTTTAGACTCTTTTATTTGGACAAATGTATTGTATTGCTGCTTGTGTTTCGAAGTGTGGCTTATTTTCTTAAAAAACAACAAACAAAAACAAGTTTTATAGAAAACATGTCTGTATAAGTGAGGTACAGTATGGTAAAAAGTATTGTTTTGTTATTGTACCATAACTCAGGTATCGTTTCGGCACTACTATCAAAAAATGTCAAATGGTACCCAGCCCAAATGTGTGTGTATTATGTGGATCCTTGAGGTCCAATAAACACATTGAGTGCTTTTCCTTTCTCATAAAGCATTTGTAAAACGATATGTAAATAAAAATATTTTAAATCATACATTGTTTACATCCATGTTTGTTTGCTAGCTGTCTTCTTTTTCACTGCATTTGTTGGTCCATTGCTATGTTTGTTGCCACATTAATGTCACCAACTGTGGATCAGTGGAATAATGTTAAACCAACAACAGGATGTATGATACAAACAAAATGGGGATCCATGCATAAAAATATTGCCAATATTGAAAATAAATTGCTAAAATGTTGCTGACCGCTAATATCTTGCTAATAAAGTATTGGTAAAATACTTTCATACTTTCCTGGTTGTCTTTCGCCCTTATCATGCTCCCTATGAATGTATGTTTGAGGATTATTGAGTTAACTTGAAGGTAGGAAGACAAAGACAACTCAAAGCCACGTGTCTGGGCTGTACTGGAGGTAACTGTGTGTGTGTTGGCCTGGGCTCACACTGGATTACAGCAATGACTCTTATCCAGATTGTAACAATGCATGGACACATCCATTCATCTGCTTAGTTCAGTGTGGACAGAGAGAAGGACCCGGCGAAGGATGAATGATGGATTAAACCTGCCAAGTGAGCCCACACGTGTGAATGCGCGTGAGCTCGAGCGTGCGCTCTCAGACACACACACACACACACACACACACACACACACACACACACACACACACACAGTTACAGAAGGTCACATACAAGCAGAAAAGGCGCTGCATTCAACTTGAATCTCCGTGTTAGTGTGGGTGATGACCTTATGGTGGACGCTGGTCGTGGTGATTGTCAGAGGGCTGAAATGTCTATTGAGGGCTGTTGAGTCATCTGCTGACCCCTGTCAGCACCCATGGGTCTCACAGGGCATCAGAACATAGAAGTCAGCAAATTAGAGAGCAGAGTTGTGGCTCTGCAGCCAGTAACGACTACATCTGACATCTGGGTGAGGATCTCCTGTCTCTTAAGTCCATATTCTGTTGAGTTATTGATTTAAGAAACCTTTTGGATTAGTGCCTGCGAGTTGAAACACAGCCTCATGTCTGCTGGCATCACTCCTATTTTTCTTTTAGTTTTTTGCACATTTGCTTTTGTATTTTATTTGTTAAATAATAACAATATTATATTATTTAACAATAAATAAATTATTTATTGTTAAATAATAATTCTATATTTTTTTTCCAGAGCATTGAGTAAGCTGGCCATGAATGAATAGATGCTTCTTACAATATCTGCAGGATCTTAAAGTTCCTGTGGTGGGAGGAGATTGTTTTCTAAAATGTCTCGTGGTTTCTGTGGAGTGTTTCTTCGCAGAAACCTCCCTCTGTTACAGTAATAACAGAGATAGTATTTTCTCACGTCAGGACTCTCCATTACACGTCAGGAACCGTGTTTCTGGTTTACATGATGTTTTAAAATCCAGGAAAGCCATAATATGATTACTTAGGTTCATGGAAATGTACAGAATGATACATAAGATTTTCAGGATGTTGAGTAATGAATGCCCTGTGTTGGGGCAACAGAGTTCCCTGTTTGACATCGAACAGAATGTATAATCATACGAAATATTTGGAGTCCAACATTAATTGAGATGAATCCTCTTGACATTTGCAGCTCAAAGACATGTTTCAGGTCTGCAATATTGCCATGTTAATAAGACTTTTCAGATTTTCAACAGAGCCTCCACAGCAACTTCACACCAGCTCCTCTGACTGGCACAGCTACAGATGACTTAATCTGATTAGTCACTGTATTTGCACATGTCTGTGTTTGAGTAAATATTTAGTCTACGTAGAATGGGAAGAGCCCGCTAACTACCATTGGGCTGAGCACTGTGTTGATACACTCAAACTGGTCACGAGACACTAAATTAACTCTAAAATCCAAAGACTGTGACTAGTTCTTTACACAGGTTGGAAAAATGAAACGAGAATGAACACGAGAGACAGAACAAGAACCATCAAAGAAAAGTCAAGATGACAGGTTTGGCTCTGGAGTGGGCCATATAATGTTCAGCCACAGCAAATGTTACAATATTACACTATTTTTGCTTATAATTACACACATTGAAATGAGACTGAATGGAGCGGTGAGACTGAATCTAATGTAAACTGTAAAACCAAAACAATGATCTGACAGACTGCAGAGCTGAGGGGAACTCTCTGTGGGTAACTATGAGTAACGCCTTTCACATGTAGTCATTTGATCCATTGTTAATATAAAAATATTGATTAATGCAGCTTTAAGGCAATGTGTATTTTACTTTTTTATACCACTTCAGTGTCCCCATGCTCTGTGTGAGGATGATGTGTTAAAATGAGTCAAGAGATCTTTGTATGAGTCCAAACTTCAAACACGAATGTCATGAATTTTCGGCCAAGTTTACCTCAGTTTACTCCATTTGTCAAAATTGCAACAGAACTGCTAACTAAACCCCCACCGCTCTCATTCCGCCATCCTCACCTCAGGAGGGATCATAGCTGTATGTTGGCTGGAGTTGTGTCTCCTGTAACCCAGGCAACAAGAGCTCTAAAAATAACTTGGGACCCAATGTAGATCAGCCATTTTCACTATGGCCTGTAATTCCCCACATCTAAAGAGAAGTACAATTGAAGCACTCCACAATTACAGGGAGTGTTATTGTCTCTTGCCTTTGTCTTTATAATATAAAACATTATATCTCTTGCACAGGTAGAGAGAGAATGGGTGCATGAGCTGGGGGAAGAGGACTCATGTGCAGTAGTTTCTGTAGGTGTGAAGGCACCTGAACATATGACTCCATGTTACAAGCAAAACCACTGCAACATGGTAAGTCTAGAAACAAGGGTCAAGGTACATTCATTGTATTCTCAAGTGTTTAGGGCAGACAGAGCACTTTGTTCAGCACTGTGATCTACAAGCTCTAATTTACGTTGAGTACACTAAATAAGTTGACTGATATATGCGTTGTTTTTATTGTTGTGTGTGCTTACGTTAAAGGGTCGATTAACACTATTGTGTTTAACATAATGATGCTCTTTTCCTGCTGGTCAAGTTAATCCACAGGACATGTTGTCAACAGGTTTCATGGGAACTATTTCTTCAGTAGAAAGTGGTTCCAATGAAAACCCTTCACAGGGTGCAGGTTTTTTCCTGATTAACGAGAAATACAAGCTGCTGTTGAATTTTCATGTCACTTGAGAACCACAAATTCTCTTCACCTTAATTGAACTGTACCGGGGCAAATAAAACCCTCTGGGTAGCTAGATACCAAGAGAGGTTAGTGAGAAAACACTTACTCTCCGTAATTTGGGTGAACTGGCCCTCTAATTCCCCCTACTGTTGTTTCTTTAATGAATATATGGACCAAAGTCTTCCAGGGATCAAGTGAAAAGTAGATAAAGTTCATGCATCGTAGTTTATCATATTACGACAGTACATATCATATACGACATATATATGATATTCAGTAATATGATACAACTTACATGCAGCGATGGAGATACAGTGATGAAACACTTACATCTTGAACCTTGTGGCTAGTACTTCATCAATATCTAAATGTTTGTGGTTACAATACAGACTTAAAGAGTGGCTTAAAAATGCCATTTTATTTCATATATTACTATACATGATGTTATATCAATTAATAAAAAATATAGGATCTGTTATTGCTAATTTCTCCAATAATAGAAGCCCACTTACTTGTGCAGGACTGCTATCTCATTCTCAATGCTGTTTTCTTTTCCCTCCAGTGCCTTCTTGGGGATACACTTGATAGCCACCAATTTCTGGGTCCTCTTCTCCTCCGCCAGGACCACCTCAGAGAAAGCTCCCCTGAAACACAAACACACAGGTCAGTCAGTCAGGCCGCAGTCCATTTATCTTCGGGTGTTTCAGCAGAGCTCTTTGCGTGCATCTGTGACATTGCGGAGGGAAAAAAAAGAAGGAAACTCCTGCTTTGATGTTGAATTGGCTTAACTTTTGTGATAACTTGGCTACTTACATGTAAGTGCTGGTAGAAATTTCGAGCCTGCTGATGCCAGATTGGGTTTATTTTTAACTTCAGCCTCCCCCTGAAGTCTTTGGGTTGCTGCTGAGTCAAGTTTTGGAGAGGGGACAACTTGGTGGGATGATTTGGAAGTGCCAATATCAAATGCTGAGGTTTATCTTGGTGACAAACGTTGATACTGGTCCAAAAATGTTTTTAAATTTAAAGTTTCACCCATTTTATGCCCATCAATCAACTGGATTATTATTATCATTCTGTGGAACATACTGTGTAGTGACAGGTCTAGTTCTTGCTTTCATCTTCTTTCAACATGCTTTACTGTTGTTAAAGCTAATAATAACACTGCACTTTATCACACCAGGCATTTTAACCATCTAGCACTGTATGTTGTCGTGTGTAAAGATAAGACGGCACAACACTTTTACGCTACATTGTGATATACAGATACTAGATGTACCTTGACGCCTTCTTCAATAAACAACTACATTTTTCTTTCCTCTCTCTGTGTTTCCCCACCAACTAAAAGCAATAATGGAAAACAAGTTAAGCAAGAACTAAAACTGGCAAAAAAAATGTTCCCACGACCCATTTGACAGCAGAGGCAGACATTTCTTACGAACTCTGACGTTTTGGCCGAGGTCCAGAGATTTCAGATTCAGATCCAAATACTGATTGAGTCAAGCGTGAACTGCATTAAAAATCTGCAGCCCTGCAACAGTACCTTCCATGTTGTGTTTCTGAGTGACAAACATATTTCTCCATATAGTTGATGTAAGGGTAAATAAGGTCTACACGTCTACATGTGTGAATTTCCTGAAGGATAAGGCAACACAGTCTCTGTTGCTTTAAATTGTCATGCCTTGTGATAAACTATTTCACAATTACAAAAAAAAAGTGTTGTTGATTTCCTCTTGAAAATCACATTGGTAGCATTTATTAATGTCTATGTGGCGCATTAATGAAGCTAGATATCATTCTCTTATTTCACTAGCGGAGTCAACCGTAGGCTTTACCATGATGCAATATCATTTTGATTTGTGTGGCCATTATTCTATTCATTTGGCAATATTTCAGATGTTACTACAGTAAACAATAGGAAGAGCTGTCACACCCCAAGATCTTCTTACTATATTTCAATACAGCCTCAGAACTTCTTGAGGCGTACAGACCAGACAAAGACTGAAGGAACACTCACGTGTATATAAAGGCAGTAATTAGCCCAAACGCAAAACATCTGTGTATCCTAGAAACAACACCTTATGCTGTGTTCACAACATATAGGACGGATTCTCAAGTTTACGACTTGCAAGCGTTCACTTCACCGGATAGCTCAAGACTGTGAGTTCAGAGTTGGACTAAGGGTTATAAATACTGTGAATTGATGCGAGGTATCTGTATTTTTGCTTTTCCATATCATTATGTGCCAGGTCGGAGCCTTCAGAAAAATCTCAGACATAATTACAACTTGGATGTTAACGTAAAAGCTATTTTCAAGTCTGACGTAAGTAATTATCGAAACTAAGTTATGGTATGATGAGGTTTTCATTCTTATAGACTACAATTGTGAATGGGATACAAAGTCAAGTCCCAGCATGAAAAGCCATTTCTTAAGTTACAAACAACTGCACTTTGCATTGTTAGATCCCTGGTTCTTCTGAAATGTACTTAACTGCAGGCGCTCCACACTCTTTGTCTCTATTTAATGGCTCAAAAGATGGCAGAAGTGTCACACAAACCACAATAAAACCCAACTTATTTTCATGGTTCACCTCATCTGATAACAACAACACTCCTGCATGAGTGTGGTTGTATTTTTATAGGGAAGTGTGCGTATCAGATCTTACTCGTACTTCCTGCTATCAAGCAGCATTCACTCTACATCAACTTGTTGGGAACAAATGCACGTTTGTTTTGGAAAAACTATTATCTAATCAGTGTACAAACAGTGCTGCCAATAAATGTTGGCAGTATCAGCACGTTCAAACATGTGTCTGTCTCCCCAATAACATGTGGTACCAATGTTGGAGGAAAGATCATCAATCAAAAAAATAGTCACCTCTAAGTCTTGTCATACAAAGACAAGACAACATTACACCACTGCCTGCTGATGCACTTTTGTAAACTGCATAATACATCATAATACAAGTTATGTCATTAAAACAGAACTGTATGTGCGTGTGCATACTATATTTACTGTATATGTGGTATATTTGCATGTGTGTGTGGGGGGTGAATGTCAGCTGTCAGTTTGTGCCTCACAGTATCTCTTCAACATATAGCTGTATGTGTGGGCAGAGAGGAACCACAACCACCCAGTCACTAGGTTTGCAGATACTTTATCAGTTTTACAAACAAGGAAGGACTGCATGCAGTATGACCAGGAAAGAAAGGGTGTGACCTAACAGACCACAAGTCCTCTATGAACAATGTCCTCTTCAGTGTGAACGAGCTGCTGTCTAGAAAATTCATGCTTACAATTACATTTTCAAAATTGATAACAAAGCAGAATCTCCCCTTTGTCCAACATTTGTAAAAATGTGTATATTGGACTATAACTCATAGCTTGACTGAATGATGGATGGCTCATTTGGATGAATTAAAATGTGCTTGTTTTGTTACCGTTACAACTACAATTTGTGAACCTGGATGCTGGAACATTATGGATGTTTTGATCCACAGGGTGTTTGACTGCTTATATACAAATTATATTTACTCTACAACTGTGTTACTCAGCTCTCAACTGGAAAATGAGCTGTTCTAGTTGCTATGTGTGCACTGCTGTATTTACACTGGCAAACAACTACAGTGCATTTGGTGATTCTGTCTTCAATGTGTAAACATCTACACGTGACTTTTGTACATTTGTTTCTCTTTCAAATAATTGTGGAATTCTCAAAATTCTCATTTTCTGGTACTGCATGATTCTGTATTTAATTCAATTTAATATAATCTAAGGGCAGCCTTTTTATTTTAAACAATATCCAAGAAACACTAGTCTATGAGTCTTGCAAAAGTCCCATGACCCCAGCTGGCCCCCACAAGGCATCCCAACCCCAAGATTGAGGAAATAAAGTATAAAGTGGCGTCATAGTAAAGCATGTACAAAAATGATGAATATAGCAAAAAGCTAAATTAAAGTGTTCATAAAGTATATTTAATCTCTGGTTCCATAACAGTTTATCCAGAGTGACCTACAAAAGCTCCTCTGGTGTTATTAACCTCAAAGCTAACACAACACTGAACCCATTTCCTGATCAAAGTAACAATTATCCTGGGAGAGAGGCCTTGTGGTCACATCTCAACAAGAAAGTAAAACTGCCACAGAAAGGCCATTAGCTTTGGCAGAAATCCAGCTGTGTGGAGGAGGTTGTCGGTGCTGCAAATTCCTCTGCAGCATCTGGAGGATTTAGTTGACATTCTCCATGCTCCCACTGACAGACCAAGGGGCTCTGGGGAAGTGTCAAACAGTGGTTCCCGCAAACACTGGGGAAAATCTGAGAACACTAATGTGCCTTGGACTGTTCATCATTTTGCAAGAAACCCCTTCCAGTGGCACATATTTGTCTTGTGAAATAATAACGCACTACAACAAATCTGTCCCCTTTTTAAGATTATTTTATTTAAAATATGTATAAGTGATATTACAACTGATTAAGCTGGTTGAATCTCTGGCACGTCATTGCTTGAACTTGCAAATTAGGTGAAACAACAACCCTAGTTCAGCTGGACTACAGATAAAGTCTGTGCATTGTTTGTCAGAAAGAGAAGCCTTTCACTCCTGACTTCCCGTCACCGAATGACACTGGACATTGTTTTCATGAAATACCAGAAGATACTTCCTTCTTTCTGACTGCCAGTGAACTGCAGGGTAACATTTTCATTGTATTGGGCAACGATCTCTTTTTGCCCATCATGATGTTTACTCTGGGCATGACAGCAATAATTATATCGCTATAGGCTGGTGATGGTCTACTTAGTTCTACTGCCAAAGACATTTGCTTACAATAACATCTCACTTTTGTATTAGCCAATAGAGATTAGAAAGATATTCACTATTGATGAGGAGGAGAGAGATGCTACCACACTTTAGCCCTATCCCGTCTCTCACTGGCAGCAGAGGCTCACTCTTCAAAGTGCTTTTTCACAGACTATACAGTGGAAAGCCAATATATTTCCACTATAAGGATGGAATGGTAGAAAACATGAAGAGCATAATTGTGATGAATATTTGATGGGAGCTGAGTAGTGGGGGGAGTTTGCTGAGATCTTAATCCTAGCAAAGGTTTGGATTATAAGGTAAACAACTGTGTTTACTGAACTGTTCCTAACAGGACATTCTTATCACCACCATGGGACCTGGTGTCCAGGAAGAGGATACACACACACACACACACACACACACACACACACACACACTGCACTGCACAGCTATTAGCCACTAAAACCTCAATAAAGACACGCTTACTGTCACTATTCAAACAGCAGGGCGTGTTCTCAGAAATTCACTGTGCAAATGCTTTACACAAGAGTTTAAATATTGACAGACAGCAACACAACTGAAATGTGAGGAGACTCATACAGAGTAAATATTTACATGCCAATGAAACAACATATATTCCAGTGATTGACATTGTGCACAAATCCTGTATCCAAACACTTTGCATCCTGCCCAAACAGTGGACAAGAGGCAGCCGTTTTACTTTCAAGTTCAAATATTAGCATAGCTCTTTCACTCAGTTGATCTCTTCATTACATCATTCTCTTCTGTCCTCTGAGTAAGCTGCTTGCTTTTAATACAGACTTGGCGTTGCTTAGTTTCTGTCGCTACAAGAAACCTTTTCATGTGTGTATCCCACGATGCCTCACTCTGCGCATCAAAGGGATTTAAAGCCAAGGTATTAGGATCTCACATGCCATCATGGATGCATTCGTGTTCACTCCCATACAACAAACACACAGGCACATAACATAAAGGCAAACTATCTCTCTCTCTCTAATGATTGATTTCCAACGACAACAACAAAGACCATAAACATACTTTATAAGTATTCCTGACACACTTTTACATGCAATCATCACAAGACAAACACTATCTGCATTGCCTTTATGCAGAGCCAAGCACTGCCTTGTTCTTATAACAGCTGTAGCTTGTTCTTGGATTTATCAGGAGTCCAGTCTCAGTCTCTTCTCTTTTTTATAAAAACAGTTTTTTTCCTTTGCTACCATCTGCTATGTTACATAGGTGTCTGTGCCAAATGCACACATGCACAGTACATGTGCCGTGTTAAAGTAAACTCAAATACATGTACATTTGCTGATAAAATAAACAGATGCTGTATGCTGTGGTGTTTTGAGAACACATATCTTCCTGACTATCTGCCATGTATTTTGTTTTTCTCTATAAATCCCACGTTCCTCAAACTCCAAACAACAAATTGCGCCATCTGTCCTGCTGAGAAGCTGGTCGAGAAGGTATGTAAGCAGATGACAAAATGGTAACTGCGAAAAGGTCAGAGAGACATAGGGAAGGACCATCTGGTCCAATCAGAACTGAGAGATACCCAACTGTGATACTGGCCCTGAAACATAAAAAGACCATCTTTGCTCTGTGGGCCCTCCAAACACAAAGATCTGCAAAACCAAACCACAATCACTCTCCTTATCTGTGAACCAACACAGTGCATAACAGCTTAGTGTAAGTAAGCACTATGAGCTGGATTTAATGCTCCAATGCAATATATCATTTAAATTATAGATACCCTCCTCTAAAATATTGAAGGGAGGTATATACAATCATAATCCTGTTTGGATCCCTTAGTGAAACCATGAAGCTGCTATAATATATATCAATATTTTTATATTAACAATGGATAAAATTTCTGTGTGTAATGTAAAAAGGGGTCACTCGTAGTGATAAACCTACAGAGAATTATCACCCGGCCCAGCAGTTAGCTCTACAGTTAATGCAGGTTTAACGTAATGTCACCAAACACTTATCTACTCATTCTAATTATTAATCTTTTAGTCTCATTCTTAACATATATCCTGTGGTTTGGGGGTCATGGTTCAGCATGTTTTTTGGTACAGTGTGGGAAACTGGGACGCGAAAAAGTAAATTTCTTAAAAGAAAATAGGGATTCATTTAGTTGAATTTTAACAGCTAAAAAAATATAATCTGCTGCTATCATCATGTTTTGATCTCTCTCATCTTAATAATCCCTTAATATGAGTGTTGCCATGGTGCTGGTATGTTTGACTCACTGCCAGTAACCGTGTCCTTTGGCTGAAGACCTCAGTGTGCTCCACATGATGGCTCACAGAGAGGAAGTGTCATAACCACATTAAGAAATATGAGCAATATAGAGATGATCGATACTGATACCGATACCTAAAGACAAATATTGCCCCTTGTGTACTGTACTGTACTATACTGTACTGTACTGCCAGGAAGACAGTGACACTTGATTTCCACTTTTCCTCCCCAACCTACTTCACAAACATTTCTGTCCATCTGTAAATCTGAATATGGGTATGACTAATAATTTACATTTGGACATCTGGTGTGCACATCAGATCACATGAACCATTAACAAAACACATTTTCACATATCATATAGTGCCTAACATTTGTAAATATGTCAAAGGCAAACAACTGTAAATCTAGGAAAGTGTGAAACAATGTTTTGATAATGGCCAGTGTGTGATGTACATTGTGGCAGTGTGACAGGATCTTATACATTGCAAAATTACGTTTGAAGCGTACTCATTGCTCAGACCTTGTGGTGAAAAGTTTTAGGAGGATCTATTTCTTAAGTAGAAAGCAGCTCTAGTACACAGAGAACTATAAGCCACTCTGCATCTCTACACAGATTCTACAAAGGCAGACCAACTTAGCAAGTAGCTGCTAAAGAATGTCGAACATCTAGCGCGATAACAAACAAACAACAAATTTGTCAAGCGGCCCGGAAACATGACTCCACTGGAAGGACAGTGTTGCTCTGTGGTGGATGTAGGCAATCGTGTGCTAACACGTTAGCCGTTTAGTGGGCCTAAACTCAATGAATGCAACTTCAAGTGCTTTATTCTCCATCAATGAGAAGAACAGATCCAACTGTTCCACTGTTTCAAGTCCGCTTACTGGAAGGAATTGCTTTGAAACACACACACAAAAACGAAAAAAATTGATCGTATAGTGGATTGTAATTAAGCTGCAAAGCCAAGAACAGGCTTCCCTAAGGATTTCTTGGACCGGAGATGAAAAGCACAAGTCTTCTCAAGCCAGTTCGCTGATATGTGGACAGCTTGTCGTGTGGGGAATATGGGCAATAAGGGATTATAACAATGGAGAGAATGACTGTGGGAAGACGTACATGACAAGCCTGCAAGCATACTTAAAATTGTTAGGGGGATATATATTGCTGTGAGCAGATGGAGATGCATAAGTGGGCCAGACAGTGGGCATATATTGAATGTGTGTGTGTGTGTGTGTGTGTGTGTGTGTGTGTGTGTGTGTGTGTATGTATTCCAGGAACAGCAGGCTATGCCATGCTGAGCTGTGCTGTGCTGAGACACAAGCTTCTGTTCGAATTAGGTCAGGGCAGGGCTGAAGGGCTGAGGGTGCAATAAGCAGGGATGGATTTTCAGGATTGGGTCAGAGTTGGAAATGGTTAAACTCTCATTGCTATTCATAATGAATGTGATTTAGTCTCAGAATGAATCAATAGCTGGCTTGATTTTGATTTCTGTCGTGTATCTTAATGCTTGATAAAAAGGTGACCAGGAGGGTATCTGCACAATTTTTGAGCACTAATAATGTCTGAGGGCTGATTCAAAAAAAAATGCAGAGAGACGAGATGAGAGGACAGATGAAGAGAGAGAGAGAGAGAGAGAGAGAGAGAGAGAGAGAGAGAGAGAGAGAGAGAGAGAGACAGAGCAGCGTGCCACAAGCCTTACTCATAACTCTAGTACAGTCTTATCAGTGGCTGAGACAGAATTACAAGGGCACACACAGTAACATGTTGTCCTGTGCTTTGAGGTCCAGTACAGGAGCAGGGCACGGTGTAATGAAGGAAGGTCTTAGCTCTATCTCATCCTACAGCTTAGACAGAATCAAGCCTCATGACAAAAGAAAAGCAAAGCCAGGAAAAGAAAAGTAATTCACTCTTTTCAAGAGAGCCCAAAATAAAGACAACTGAAATTGCAATAAGAGATATCACAGGAACACAATGGGATAAATGTAATTAGTAGTAAATGACGGGGAGAGAGGGAGAGTTAGGACAGAGACAAAAAAAGAGGAGCAGAGAGAGAGAGAGAGAGAGAGAGAGAGAGAGAGATGAAAAATAGATGAACTGGGACAGCTCTCATGCTGGGAGACTCATCTGCTCCATAAAGGTGGCTGTTTGCTTTTGTCTGAACTACTTTGTTAATCATCATTTTGAATTCTTTTGATTCTGACTCAGCATACAAACACTGAATAATGAAGAAGCGACATAAATAGCACACGAGTAGTCGGCCTCGGCTAAAATTCCCTCAAAACACCCATTTCTGGGCTGCTAACTGTGTCTACACCTCAGCTAATATTTTACACTCGCATGCTGAGAGTAAAGTACGGTGACATGAGGGATGTGTGGTCACGGGCTGCTTTGCCTACTCACTATCTGGAGATCAGGAAGATATACATCACAGCTATTAAGCAAAAGTTTGACAATAGGGATTCAGAGTCAGTAGCTACAGTAAAAGTCTGGTATATATTATTGGTATCAGGCAATAGTTTCAATACAGAAATTGCTTATAATCTTATTTTTAAAAATAATGCACAATACGTTGCAATGAGTATGCATTTTCATTCATTTTGGCACTGTTTCTGTTTAAATGTGACAATAAACTAAATTCTGAATGGATGAGATTCATATATAACCTTCAGCACACTCCTAATAACTGACTGTCAAAAGTTAACGTTAACGTTTCCAAAAAGAAAACATTTAGAAATGTTCTTGCAGACAAAAACTTTCACTTTCAGCTGTCTGTTTGTACAGTATTTCACGAACCCCCAGAACACTTCATAGATATAAATGCTCAGACGTCTCTGTATCAAGAAACTATTTTGTTTGTTGTATAGTTCCAACATAGCAGAGTGTCTGAGAGGAGGATAAAACACTGGCATTTAAGTACAGAATTAGCATTTTATTCTAGCCTAATGATCTGAGTGAATTGGCATTCAGATGATTCAAATATCTGGAACCAGGCTTAACTATTGTGTCCTTTTCACTTTTATGGCTTTCAGATAAACATGCAGTTTATAACCTGGAGCTGTGTCCCACATCTTCAATTACATTTCATAACACCGGGAGATTTGTAAGACAGTTATTTATGACTTATTATTATTATTTATGGTCTCTCCAAATAATTGCTCATGTCATAATTTAATTCAAGTGCATTTGGCACGAAGGCAGATAGAGAACACACACATACACCCCACTGAGTGTCGAGTTATTGAACCTTTCTACTAACTCTAGCAGAGAGTGGCAAATCAGTGTTAATGTAGCAGAGAGGCACAAGTGTGAGGGAACTAGGGCAGCAAAAGGTTCCTCTATTGACAACCAGATTGTGTCCCAGCCCCGACTAGAATTTGTGTGTCATGACACAACAAAAATCTGTGTGTATTTTGGGTATATCGGCAATTCTGACACGTTTAAAGCATCATCAAGAAAACACCAACTCAAACATAGAGAGGGCTCCTTGCTTTGTAAAAAAGAGAGGATGTGTGATGAATGGCTGCAATGTGTTCATACAGAGAGGTGGAGAGACAGAGAGAGAGAGAGAGAGAGAGATGGGAACACTGGAGGCAAAGGTCTTCAAGAAGAAAACACAGAGGAAAGACATACAGAAATACTTTGAACTGTCAATTACAAACATATGCGCTCATAAACGTACAAAACAGAAAAAAAACACAACCATAACCAAAACCAGTGTTGTTGTCTCTGTCTCTCCCTCACTACTCCTCCCAAATCAATAGTGGCCAATAGCTTGACCAGTGAGGGCAGGGGCTACTGGGTCACTGTTTGTCATGAGCGACAGAAACAGGCGCATCAGCCCTAACGATTTTACATGATTACACTACGCTCCCATGCTCTTACCCTCCACTTCGTCCCATGCCCCGTCCCTGTGTTTTACAATGTATTCTGAGCAGCAAGGGGGAAATGCTGAGAATTTCCCCCTTGCTGCTCTCGGCATGAGAACATGTGCAGCCACTGACATGTCAGAAAAGACAACATTTGTGCAGTTTGTCATCAGTAGAGAAACCTCAAGTGTGGGAACAGAGCAACACAGATCAGCTGTTTGCTGTGTTGAATTTAATAATCTTTATAATACTGTAAGTAAGATTTATTCCTAAAGTAGAATTGGTGCATTGCTAAGAATAGTTTCTGCTGTCATATAATAGAGTCACAGCATTTATACAGAAAAATATTAATATCAATTTCCCAAATGCGTGACCTGTGAATCTATAACCAGCCAGGTTTGAATGATGACATACTGAACAACACATGCTGCAGAGTGCACGGTAAGTCGATATTTGAAATAAAGCCAAGGGAAGCGCCGGGGGAAGCCAAGGGAATACAAACTGACACAAACACAAAGGGGTAAGTTTGTGTGTGTATGTATGTATAAATGTGTGTGTATGCATGGCATGGTGAAAAATGTTTTATTCAATGTTAATTAAATAAAAGTTAAATAAATAAAACACTTACAAAACTTACAATTGAACTGTAAGAGTAGATTATTATTTGACTGTTTACTGCGTCTTATTGACAATAACTCTGAAGAGGATCAATGGTTCGGTCTTATGTTTTAGTGTGTCCTGGTCCCTGTATAATGAAAGCTTTAATCTCAGATGAAAATTAAAGGGTGGCAGGACATCCTGGGATCCCCTGCAAACACAGTGTGAAACCAGGAAACAGTTAGAGAGCAGGTGACAGGGAAGAGGAGCCAAAATGGAGCTGGATTTGTGACAGCAGGGGTGTGGTTTTGGGCTCGGTTGGACAGAGATAGACACAATCAGAAAGACAGAGAGACACGGGGGAAGGGGGGGGGGGGTAGATTAACATAAGTAACAGAAAATGAGAAAAGAAGGAAGGCGAAAGAGGATTTGAGAGTTGATTGCAGTGAAAGTGCTGTTGCCTGTGTGTGCATTATTAATTCCCATCTGTTTTGATTACAAAAGCATGTGTCTGTGGCAGCAGCTGGGGATTCACAGTACAAACCCGTACATGCTACTGGTATGTGGTTCAAACTCCCCCTACATCATCGATTTGCCACAAAGAATACCGTTTAAAGTACACAACATTGTTTTTAAATATATTGTATGTTATTCTGTATTTAATAATTGAACTTTTTGTGTTAGTTCAGGACAAGTAAATTGATGGGCTTTTTTTGAGACGTCTGATTCGATGAAGAGGTTATTTGTAGCCCCTACACTGTACATCTAATTCAGGAGTGAGGGAGGATCCAGAAACACGAGTACATTTATAGAAAAATGTCTGTATGTGTGTCATTTTTTTCCTCTGTTTTCTTGTAAAAGAGAGAGAGCGAGTTTATCTCTTGCACAAGGCACACATTTGCACCCAGTGGTGGATTATTAATAGCAAATCAAAAACTTTGTTTCCATAGTGACTGTTTGAGTCCATTATGGAAAGTGTTTCCTGTTGTTACCAAGACAACAATCCAGCAATGACAAATGAATGTGGCACACAGCTGAGTGATGCGGTGTGCTGGTGATCTCTCCATAAACAAGCTCACCACCAACCTTGGGGGCAGGTGGAGAACTGGAGGGATGACAATGAGAGGGTTGAAAGCATCGGAAAACATTTTCATGTATGCACTCATTAGTTGTGCTTATTCAGCTTTAGTTTGGCTTAACATTTACCTGTACATAATGTCTCACTTTCGTCTATAGGGTGCTAGCAAAATAATCAGAATCAGACTTTAACTTGGAAGTAACTAACATTTTGCCTTCATAAGAGCGTTTACAGTAGATACAGACAGGAAAGATGGTAAGTGGCCATCAAGCTGCTATGACAATGTTTGTAACTGTGGTTAAGTTGCATCAGATTTGAAGTCCTTTTCAACAATATTTGTTCTACCCTCTGTGCATCAGTGACTAAAGAGTATAAGGATGGTTTCATAAACTCACAAAACGAGCTTAGGTTTCATCTTGGATTCAGCTAGTGTTCACACAACTCAATCCTGGACTAATAAGGATGTGGGTGTATCAAAAAGGTGTTCAAAGTAAGACACCTTGGATAAACATCCTGTCTTATGACTCTCAGCATCCCTGATTAAGGATCACAAAACAGGAGGTAGAAGTAGGATTAAAAGTTACATTTAACTGCAGTGCACTCTCAGAGCAATTTGTTCTTTGAGAACAAACTAAGGGTCCAAATTGCTTCTGCCGTTCCTGGTTCCTGTCGTGGTGATGGAATATGCTCTATTGTTGCGGGTGCCAAATTACATTTGGGTTTAGACAAGCATACTGTATAGCTACCACTCACTTGCATAAATATAGAATAGACTGCCATATAAGTCGGGCTTGAGAGATGCAGTCAATGAGTTACGGTTCTACAAATGACAAGCAGTGGGCGTGCCATCATGCACTCCAAAAACCAAGCATGACCATTTTGAGACAAATGGATATCACACACACACGTGCACACACACACACGTACACAATGTCCTCAAAAGTTAAGAGGTTTAAGAGAGATTCCAAGGCACCAAGAAAAGCAGAAAAGCAAATAAGGAGACACAGAACAGACACATCCAACAGAACTCAGGGGGAAATATCCCAACAGGATGCCACAGTAAAACGCTCCACTTCTGATATGGGATTTAACCTGCCAATGTCTTGTTATGAGGCAAGCACTGTCATTCACTGAAGCACTGCCATCGATTTTTTATTTTCAGGTCGATCAAAAATACTGAAAACTAACAATTTAAATTAATAAAAATAAATCAGATTAAAATAACAATACACAAATGGACCAATGTGCCTCTACTGTAAAACAAAAGTGAGCCTGCAGCAGAACTGGTCCCAGCGTACACAGGACTGAATGCATCTAATCTTAACGTGTCACTGTACAAAGCTACTTCCCAGCTTGCTGTGGGATGAGAGGTCTTTGTTCATGCATTGTCACCTGGGTGGGTGTGCTATCGTTACATAGACACTGGCGTACATTAAGGTTGCCACAGCAAAAAAAACAAAATCATGTCCTCAAAATAAAAATAGCCTCATAGCAAAAAAGCAGCCCCACCCCCTCCCCAAATGTCTCCCACTCACACAGCCACGCAAACATAAACACACAGTGAAAGACAAGAGAAGCTAGAATCCAAGGCTGGAACTGATGTCAAGTAAAACCCATTACTGTAAATGACTGTATATCTTTTTACATGTCATTAATCTTATACTGTGTCAATTAAAGTGTTGGAAATAAGAACAAATGCAGATATTTACTATATTTACTTATAGACTTTTTAAGCAATACAGCACACATTTGCTTGTGTTTTGTCCATTTGCATGATGGCAATAACTCCTATCTTTGTGAAGCATATCATGTTCAGTTTTCGTTGACACTGTGTCAGAGGTGTTGACTCAACCACGTGGTAATTTATGAGGCTGTATATTTAGTGGTGCTGTTTCGCTGAATTTCCTTAATAGGTGTTTTCTAATGTTCTGTCTACAGTCATTTACATGCAGGGACTAGAATATCAGCCTCTCACTGTAATGCTTTGTGGCTGGTTTGTTGACACAGTGTCAACAAAAGTGAGCATTATAAGCTTCACAAACATATATTGCAGTGCTGTTCTATTACTTAAAATATACTGCAGGGTTATAAACACACTGACTGCTCCCAAATAGTCCTGTTTACTTGACTGAAAATATCCTTTTGATTACCTGGAGAAAGTTCAGGACACATCCTGCAGACACCTCCTGTGCTCACAATAATTTCACTGGATAAATGTGGGACTTAGTTCCCCAGCATGGAGAGAATCTTAATTGCTTTAAATATTGTGTTTTAATGTGCTTTATAAAATGTTTTGTAAGTCTTTTTGTAGAAGAGGTGGTCTGGGCAGTCAAAAATACTGGTGAAATGTTAAGCCAAAACAAATACCATTTGCACTGCACCACCTGATCTGCATTTATACAAACTCATCTGTGCCACTCTACTTACCTTAGTGTAAGCAGATCTGTTTGGAGCCATGAAAATAGCAAACAGGTAAAAGAAAAAATGGCCTGAGAAAAACAGAATTGCTGCTGCTGCTAGCTTTACACTGACAGAGCTAACAAATACCTGGCCACAGGCACATCAGGTTCACATTAGAGCCTGTTTGTTCCGATTTAGCATCAAGCTGTTTATCTAGGGACACCGAGAGGAGCAGCCCAGCATAAATATACATCGAACAGTGACACATTTACAAAATACAGCAAAACCTTGTCAGGAGGCTCGTTGCACAGTAATACATTTGTGGCCAATCACTCCCTACCAAACTATCAAGTCATTACATAGCAATAATTACCTGTCCAAATACTTGCATGACAATGAAAAAAAATTATACCCATACAAAAGCATCAGGATCAAAAACAAAATAAATGCAAATGTCTTTTGTCCATCAGAGAGGACAGTTAACAAATATGCATTAAATGCATCATTAAAAATGTAAAAACAGATTGTGAAAAAGCCAGAATACAAAGTTGAAACACACTTACGTTCCCAGGATCTCTTTGAAGTCATACTGATCCTTCACATCTGTGGTCTTCTTTTTCCAGGGATGGCAATCGTCGCCCAGTGGCATCTTCTTGTTGTTACGGTCAGAAACAATACTAAAGAAAAAAAAGAGGATACGGAGGACAAGCTTATTAATACCAACAGTTTAACTGCCTCCATCCCCCACCTGCAGTAAACACATTACTGCACTTTCTCATATGGTTATTATCATGATTATTATCATTTTTTGTAACTTGGATGACTGACATCAGTGGATTTCTTGACACACTAAAGGTATGGAATACATGAAAACATGACATAACATATCCTATATTATAAAGGAAAACGGTTTATTTGAAAAAACATCTTTCAAACACAGAGGCAATTCAAAGCACTTGTGAAATAACACTAGCTAGAGGCAGGTCCCATTGCTGTGAGCATTATTATGTTGTCGTGTTGTGAACATTTTAACTTTTGGGCTCATCGAGACATCGAGTTTGGATTAGCCCTGTGGGTGTGTATTGGAGAAGAGCACTTCCTGCTGCTAAAAGTCACATAATGAAGTGAAGTAACTGACTTTCACAATGCAAAAAAGGATAACTATTCCACAGGTTCAGTGAAAGAACTGTCCTAAACTCGCCACTTACGAGGTTAAAACCAGCTTGACAAACAGACTGTTGCAACATTTGGTCAGTCTGTAACATAGACAGTTGCATGCGTCTCAGATGACTTAAGAATGCGGTAAATCCTGCTTCCTCTCTGATACAATTTTCACACACAAAACATATCGTGTGACACCTGGTTTTGAACACAGGCTGCATTTCATCCATTATACTTAAAATACTTGTCACAGGTAAATAATGGGTCATTGTTGTTTATAGGAGTCCCAATTCTGCAATGTTGTGGTTCAGCATCATTCAAAGTGGCTGCTACAATGTTGTGGTTACTTTGAAGGTTTAACGTGACAGAGGATCTGGCGTAGATGTGTATGAATAGTTATGTCTTGCAGTCATGTTCAAGTACCTTTATAACCAACAAGAGTGGAATTTAAGGTAGAGAAGGGTTAAAAGTCATGGCCAATATCTACAAGGTTAATAAGTAGACTTTTCACTCTAGTGACCCGAATGTTGCTGTATATATGAGTTCAAGTAAACAGTGGTTCACCTTTTTATACCACAGCCAAACCCTGTCAGAGCTGCATAAAACACTGGTTGTGAGCAGGGCTGTGGGCCCAGGTCACATAACTCAAGTAGACAAATTCCAAAGAACAGCTAAAGGTTTATTCTCTGGTGTTAACTTTGATGTAACACTGTTGTTGTCAAACTTACAATGGTATGACTGAAACCTTAAGATCTGTCTGAAGAAGCACACTGTTGTGAAGAACAAAAAACTCAGCTTATCTGTAATGTTTAATGTTTAATTTACTGCGCTCGAGTTAAGTGAGGACAGGTGACAAGAGTTCAGATATCATGCCATAAAGTATAAAAACACTCCTACCTTTAAGAGTTAGAGAAAGACACAAACAATGTTAATTCTTTGGTTGGCAGATTTCTCAGGAGAAGTTAATATTCAGATGTTTGTCCTCAGCATACTTTTAAGAGCGGGACTGATCACAGAGAACCCTGCTGTCACAGCTATCATCATCTAAACCCAGAAAGTGCCTATAACTCAAGACCTGGAAGACTAAAATAGCCCTGTTCATATCAGCATGCCTCCCTCCTCCTCTGTTCCTGCTGCCTGCCTGGCAACTTCACCGTCTGTCTATATGAGATGATGTAACATATTGTTCTGGATTGTACAAGAGCCATTTTGTTAAATGCAATATGATAGCACAGTTTATCATTTCCCTGTCGCTTCAGAGTCAACTAAATTTAAATGCTGAAATGTGTGTATGAGCAGCATTAAGCAGTAGACAGGGGAAGGCTTAGTTAACACTGCTGTTATCTCAGAATAAATGTTAATGGGACGTGGCCTCTTCTAGCTGCATTGAGGTGCAGTCACTGATTGATGCACACACTCGCATGGACTCATAGATCTTCCCATGTGCCATGTCTTGCACACACACACATATACACACACAGACAAACGTGGTGGCCCTCTCGCTGCCTTCACTAACGTCAGAAGCTGGCTTCATACCTGTCGTCATGGAAACCCAAAGGAGCTGCAGTGGTATCTGAGAGTCTAAATTGCTTTGGTGTCTAATGGCAGCTAAGGTGGAAATTGTTCTGGTCACTTCGGCTGCAGTGTGTTATGTTTAGTTTAAAGTAAAACACCAAAATATCTGGTGTGTGGTTACTGGCTATGGATAAGAAGGACATATCACACCCAAGAAGTCGTGAAAAATGATATAACTTGATCAGGTGTACACTGCATACAGCACAATTCATTAGTTATGCTTCCACTTGACCACTGAGGACGTACTGTCTGTTTTTAAATGCCATATCAATTCACAGACAGTGTATTTTGGTAAGTAAGACCATTTTCAATTTATGATTGGAGGCACAACTTTGTGTGCATCTGATATAAACTTACTGAATCAGAATCAGAATCCCTGTGTTACTGAACAAATGTAACCAACCAATGTAACCAAAAGTACTAAAGGAACAAAGCTTCATTCAAAGTGTCACTCATCATTTCCTCCACTGCCGTTGCATGCCATTTAAAACCCCTGAAGTAAAAGGAAGTATCTCTAAATCGGGCATGAGCAGCATGCAAAGTAATGTGCTATGGGGAAGCAGCAAGAGGAAGTCCAGTCAAATGTAAAAGCTTTGCAGGTAAATGGGCCATATTGGGGCGTCTGTTCCTGGAGTCTAATAACTGCAGTAGGGGACAAACAAACAATACATAGTAGACTGTAACTCTATTCCTGAGTACATCTTCAACTTGACACCAGTCTCTTTCTGTGGAAATTGAGGATCCATTACCGGTCATGATTTTTTTTTCATTGAAAAATGATCTGGAGTAGGTCAAGGCGTACTTATCAATGTGTGTGCAGAGAAAAGGGTGATTTTTGTATATTCTTTAGTCTTTCCCATGTCTGGTTGCGAGAAGAGGATTTTGAGTTTGTAGTGTTGAAACAAACTGATTAGCTGGTCAATACTGACATATTTCTTATGATTTCTTAAGATGTATCAACATGGATAAATCCAAAATGAAAATAATAGATGCAGCTCTATACGTATCTCCACTATCTGACCAGCATTGTTTAGGTAGGGCAACACAGTTGTTCTGTTTAAAGAGTAGTAACCTTTAGGCTAAAAATAACTGCAACAGACCGTCTGGAGGAAAGTGAAGCCAGAGAGAGAGCGAAAACACCTCACACACACTGCTTGTTTGTAGCATCTCACCTTGCTCACATGGAGATTCATGGAGATTCATGTTAATTCATGCACTGAGAATGGGTGATATTGAACATCAAAGTCATTTAAACATCAAAGTCATTTGAAATCTATGAATGCATCAACCCTTGCTTGTCACTGGTTGTGTCCATTTTAGAAATCTACAGGCAGCAACCCAGGAAGCACCAACATGCACCTGAATCTCCTTCATAACACTTGGACTTCACTTCAGAGGTGCAAACAACTGGATATGTTTTACATTCGGCAACGTCATATTACATTTCAAATAACACATGTCAAGCAATGGGGACTTTAAGGACATTGTCAAAGTTGAGCAAGAGGGGTCTGGTGTTGAAACAGGCAAATGCTATAAACAGCAGAATAAGGTTCAAGTTCAAGACACGCAGGGGCAGATAGGGGCAAGTTTTATAAAGATGTGGGAGAGTTGAGGAGAGACACATGCAGGTATCATATGAGCATGTAGAAGGCAAAAAAAAACAGCCCCTCCATGTCCACGGATGACATGACTTTTGACCAGTGGGTGAAGAAAAGCTGCTCAAAACCCAAGAAGCAACAGGAGAGAAGAGGCTTGAGACAGGGAGATGCACAATACCATAACCACATTCCCTGAGTAGGACCTGACATGCAGCATTCGCCCTTGTTTAAAGGTTGACACAGAAGAGAGTCGCTGTACTCACTGGTTTCCCATTCCTGTGATGTGCAGTGGACAGAAGAAACACACACACACACACACACACACAAACACGTCCACAGTTAAACGTGACAGACTGACGTGTAGTTAGGGTGCGTTGTTTGAGCGTGAAATTCAATTTGCAAAGGTGTTAAAACGTTTGGCAACACTTTTGCACACACACACACACACACACACACACACACACACACAGAATCAAACACACAAATAGACAAACTTATATTAAAACCAGACATCTGAACTAAAACTTGACCAAACTGAGTTCTTGAACACATCTCTGGGCAAATCCACTTTGTTTTCTCTAAACAACCACAAACTAACACACAAACAAGTTGTCTTTAAACAAATATTGATTTTGGCTCACCTTTACTATTATTACATATCTCAGCAAACAATCTATGGCACCACTCCAAACTGTAAGGAATTCTGCCAAGTTATAAACAAAGACTTAATTCGCGCCAAAAGACTGTATTCCTGGTAAAGCAGATTCACTACACAGGAAGCCATATACTTTTTGAAATGACTTGATTTCACTAGTTTATTTTCAGAGCTTGTTTAGGTCAGGCGCACAGCTACATCTCTGATCTTTTAATGCTTTCAGAGCTGCAGAAGGCAGGGCCCTCCAGCTCAATCTGATTTGAATCACAATTTGCATCACCTATCATACAGTATAATGCATTGTTAAAGGACAGTAACCCAACATTTGTTTTTGTTTACCTTGACAACTTTATTGTCTCTTTGGAAATCTGGGGTTTCTCAGGTATTTAGAGTGGAGATATGCACATAGACCAGGGTGAAAAGAATATGCGGCTCAAACAAAGAAGGTGGAGACAGTAGAACAAAACTCCATTCACATATTTAGTACAGCAAATAAAATTATTCATTAGGTCAAACTGACAGGACAAGATCCCAGGTCTCTGCAGTGGTTTTTCCTGCGTGCCAAGAGCAACATGTTTAAAAGCATGAATGCAGAGAGAGAGAGAGAGAGAGAGAGAGCAGTGAAGGGGCAGTTTATTAACTTGTTACATCTATCAACATCAACTATTATTGGGATCAGAAAACTATCCAACTAATCTACACCATCGTTCCCTCAACAGATGTCAACTGCTTGCCATCGTTCCTGTCCAAAACATGCATGCCCCCCCCCCTATCCATCAACGCCATGCACTGGCTGACAGGCAAACACACAGAGAGAGAGAGAGAGAGAGAGAGAGAGAGAGAGAATTTACTAACAGCAGTCTGATTGGTCAGCTGGTGTCAGTGACGCACAACAAATCTCCTCTCAAAGTGAGCTTATTAATTGATAAGCAGACTTCTCCTTACAAGATCCCATAGACAGAGGTGAGGAGGTGTGTGTGAGTGTGTGAGGGAGAGAGTGTGTTCAGGGAGAAAGGGAGACAGAAACAGAAAGAGGGAAGGAGAAATGAGAGAAGGGGTAAAAACTAAAAATACCTTAGTGGAAAATTACACATCATGTCATGTTTACTGAGAAAACCTTTAAAGATTAATAATAACAAGGTCGGGGCTCTATTGAGACATAGCCTGGAGTTATTTGTAGATGGTCACACTGTCATACTGTATAAACTTGACTTTATTACATTGCAAAAATCCAGAGAGCAGCCTAGTTATACTGGTTTGTATGGGAGAAGACAAGTAAGCTATCACCTCAGCCCCTCGCATATTCCATGTCAGTATCTGATCTTCGAAACTGCAGCTTAAGTTACATAGAGGTCCTCTTGATGTGAATGAAACACATAACGCGACTGTTGACTTCAGCAGTCTCCCTTATAGTAAAGCTTAACATAGTTGTAGCTTTAAAGTCATTAAATCTAAGTTCCTCTAAACGTGCCCATAACACGGTGTGAATGTAAAGCGCCCGTTAAGCTTAGCTAACGTTCCTCACTGATAAATGTTGCTTGAAAACGAGCTGTCAACCGTCCCCCACGCAAGAAACCACGCTCCAGCATCTATCCAGCCTTTGAGGAAGAGTCAGGATGAAAGTTTGAGTCATGACAGTGTAGCAGCAGCAGTTCCTACCTGAAATTTAACAGTCAGTACGGTCCAACAGCCGCGTCCGGTGTCCGTCTGTCTCTCCGACTCTGAGCGCTCTCACGCGGAATCTGTACTTGGTAACCTCACCAGCAGCGCTCCTCCTGACGTCACCTCAGGGCAGGACGTGCGAACGGACCAATCACAGCCCGGAGCTGTGGCGCACAGGTAAACAGCTCTGCCGCACTATTGGTCACCTCTCTCCACTCGTGACTCCCCTACTGTACTTGAGATATAAGGATTGGAGGTGAGATACATTTGACAATGGTTATGATAAATGACTCCAGCATTCACAGGAAGATAAAAAGAAATAGACATACAGCTAAAACCTAAGAGGGAGAAAGATATGTAAAAGTAAACACAACACTATTATGTCCAGAGAAAATAGGTGTGTATATGACCAACAGCATACCGTGTGTACAAAGTGTTTCTGTAAATTGTAAACAAATCCAAATTGATAGATTAGATATTGTGGTGGTGACAATCACATTTATAGTGACAATGGTAATGTACTTCCAGTTGTAGGACCACACAATCACTTAATGAAGGTCTAGATTTGATCCAGTGGTCAGGTGCACATACACAGAGACATGCCATAGAAATAGTTGTCATTGTTCATATCATCGCTAAGACTACTAGTAGTAGGCTACTGGTAATAGAGGTGGTTGTAGCAGCACACTTAATAGATGTGTTTGCCAAATTTTATTTGACCTCCGCAAGGGTTTTCTTAACTTGCTGCTTAATCCTCTTTTAGGCTCATTAATTCATTCACTTTTGTCATACTTCAGTTTCATGCACAACATCTTGTCTGTATTGCATGTTATTTATCTTTTATTGTCTTTTTTTTAACTTAACTTTATAGCATTAGTGTTTTTTTGCATGTCCATATGATCATTTGAATCAAGATTGTCTTTGTTATCTTGGTGTTTTATGTATATGAGCTATCTTTGGACAAGTGAGTGAGTTATTTGTATATTGTATATTTTATAACAGAATAAAACCAACACCAAACCAATTTAATTTATTTATTTGTGACCTGGCTTCAAAATAAAGCCCATAAAACTGACTTCTCCATGTTCACCCTGCCAGGTGTGCACCACTCAGGTATACACTGAATTTGTGTGGTCTCAGCCTGTGGTGGTCTAGTGCTCCATCTAGTGGATTGCATGGCCCCAATCAGGAAAGGTCAAGTGTAAGTCTACAGAAATGATCTACCTGAAATTAAACTTAGTGTAGTAATAAAGACATAGCCATGGATGTACTTTTAGGCTAGGTAGAGTCTTTGATCATTTTAAAACATTAAAATAGTAGTGTGATGCTATGCTAGATTTTTGCCTTTTTAATGGCAGACATTACTGACATCTCATGGGAGAAAGAGTACAGGTGTAACTCATTACTTTAATTAATTAGGTTCCATCTCATGTACATGTACCAATTCCAGGGCCTGGTAATGTGTTTGCTGGCTTAATATGATTCAAATAATGAATTACACCTGTGTTATTATTATAACTCACAGCAATGTTGGCATTGTACAATTCCAGGTGAGGAAACGTACACCTAAAATGGGGGAGATTGTTTCTCCGATCTATCAAAAACTCAGAAAAGAAAGATTAATTTCTAAACGTATACATTTGTAAATAAAGATTTTTCTAGTAAAAGCAGGATATTTATAATGCATGTCCTGTTACTGTAGCTGCTTCAGTAATAGCAGAGATACTCTCTGGGAATAGTGATAAAGCTGCCCCATGTGTAAATGTGGACGCTGGGTGGCGCTGTGCTGTGCACGGCGCAGAGTTTCTGGTCCAGTCGGACCCTCTCTCCGTCGTCGGCAGTGAGCTGCCAGTTGCCTAGTGACGAAAAACTTATCGACTGCTGCTGATTTCCTGCGTTTTCAAAATCTCATCGCTGGCACTGAGCTAACCTAGTGCGAAGTTTTCCAAACAGATTCCATATGTTTATCTCGTCTCCACAGCTGGAGCATGGGACGAAATAAACCCGTTATTCTTGCTGGGAGAGTCGTGTAACGTTTCAGGTCGCGTTATGAAGCATTTCGATGAAGGATGAATAATTATATTTTCATCAGGGTCGTTGGGAAAGGGAGCTACGGGGAGGTGCACTTGGTGAAACACAAAACAGACCGAAAACAGGTGAGAGACGGATAGTATGTGGGGATTTCATTACAGCACACAGCAGTTTAAATAAGCAACGTATGGGGTTAACAACTGTAGCCGCCTGAGATATTATAATCGCCAGGCTTGACGCTACCAAGACCCCGCTAAGGCTCAACTAGCTTAAAGTTAGCTGAAGTCGGCTAAAACCTCACAGATTTGTTTCGCTCGTTTGCATAATGTTTGAGATTTACAGTATGAAGCTAACATAATAATGTGAACACATCCAGTGCGCTGGAATATATATATAGATATACAAACAAAGTCACATGTTAGAGAAGATAATGTATGTTGTTATTCTCAGTTTGACAGATGAAAGTTGTTCCCTGTCTGGTCCTGAAGCTGCATAATTAATACTGACCATCATGGTGACTGTTATCCCACTGTTATCCTGCCCTGGAGGGCAGGTTTGTAGTTGGACTTGAGCCATAAAATAAGAAAAAAGTATTTCTGTTGCAAAGCTTCTACGTCAGCATTACATGGCGTGAAAAGTACTCATTCATATGAGGATGACTAACATTGATCTGGTCTTACTGACTTACATGGTTTCTGAATTCTAGAATGACAAACATTGTATGTTTTCTTTAATTTCCAATTCAGGGGAAGTGATTGTGTATTTTTAATTTTTTTGTCCCAGTATGTAATTAAGAAGCTGAATTTAACCACCTCCTCCAAGCGGGAACGGCATGCTGCCGAGCAGGAGGCACAACTCCTGTCCCAGCTGCGACATCCTAACATTGTGACGTACAGGGAGTCTTGGGAGGGAGATGACTGCCAGCTGTACATCGCGATGGGTTTCTGTGAAGGTGGTGACCTTTACCATCGACTCAAACAGCAGAAGGGCGAACTCTTACCTGAGAGGCAGGTGGTGGAGTGGTTTGTTCAGATAGCCATGGCACTCCAGGTACGATGTAAGATTGAAAGTGGAGGCCGTGGGAGGGTCACACATGATTTATTTTCGTTATACGAGTACAGGGACATCTGAGGTCACTGTTGTGATTTTGCTTTGCAGTACTTGCATGAGAGGAACATTCTTCACCGGGACCTCAAAACACAGAACATCTTCCTGACGAAGACCAACATCATCAAAGTTGGGGACCTCGGCATTGCACGAGTATTGGAGAACCAGAATGATATGGCCAGCACGCTCATAGGGACCCCTTACTACATGAGTCCAGAGCTCTTCTCTAATAAACCCTATAACCACAAGGTAATTTGGTTGTGTGCTCTTACTCTGTGTAGTTTATCCTTGGCTGGTCATAGGAGCTGCTTTACACCTGGATGTTTTTTTTTTTCTAGTCAGATGTCTGGGCTCTGGGTTGCTGTGTGTATGAAATGTCCACACTGAAACATGCCTTCAATGCCAAGGACATGAACTCACTGGTCTATCGCATTGTGGGAGGAAAGGTGGGTTAGCATCTTTTTCGTGTTTTATTAGATATTCTGTTAAGGTCAAGTTTGGTTTTATTTTTAATAAACTATTTATACTTTTCCAGGTGACAGAAATCATCTTTTTGCAAATAGATTAGATAGAGTCTGAAGTTTGTCATTTCCTCACAGTGTCAGAAGAGTTCAGGGACATTTTATTAGCTCCATTGACACACTGAAGTGGGGAGTAGTCCTGTCCTTGTCCCAAGTAACCACAGATGAAAAGGCTGTGGGTTTATTGTTTGGTAATTGTAGCCATCTTGATCAGGAATTTAATAGTTCATTCTTTTCTAGTAAATACAATACATTATTTTTCTGAGCCCTGATAATCTAGACATATAATAAATTGATTTATGACATTTTTCTCTGGTTTTGTCATCAGCTGCCACAGATGCCCAGTAGGTACGATCCCCAGCTGGGAGAACTGATCAAGAGCATGCTGTGTAAGAGACCTGAGGACAGGCCTGATGTCAAACTTATCCTCCGGCAGCCCTACATCAAACGACAAATTGCCATGTTCCTTGAGGCCACCAAAGAGTAGGTGGCACTGACAGCAGCCTTGCTGTTATTTTTCATTTCTTTGAAGCTATTTCTATAAAGCTAACTGAACCAATGCTTTTCTCTTTGTCTTATACCGTCATTTCTTTCTTTCTGCATACTTCTATTGAAATAACTTTCTACAGTCAGATATTCATTTCTATCCCTCCTTCTCTGCGACAGTGAGCTGCTAGCATTAAGCAGAATGATAAATATTTTTTTAGATGTTTATGTTTGTGTTGGTTTTTACCAGAAAAACTGCGAAGTCAAGAAAGAAAGCTGTGGGCAGTGGTGATTGCAGGGCCAACAGTGCATCGCCTGTGGTGTCATCTCAGCCAAAACCTGAGAGAAGTGCCCAGCCTGAACCTGTAGCCAGGGTGAAACGGGTGAGTGACGGGTGTACTATAATATTTTAGAATATTCCCATAGTACCTCATGATGTCAGTCACTCAGTATTGAATTACTGTGTTGTCACTTATTGTTCTTATAATAATAAGAACAATCTTATAATAAGGTCATAGTAACAGACAGGTATTGTTTGTTATACTCAACAATGAAGTTTCATTATAAGGAGGACCTTTTTGATTTGAGTAGTAGCCAGTCATCATGTCTTTTACTGCATTTTATTTTGCCAACTCAGTCGTGCTAGGTGTTACAATAAAATGCTCTCCTAATCTCCGAAGTGGCATTAATGCATTGGCCAAACTTGAACAATGTAATTTATGATTAATGCTAACAGTGGGCTGCTGTGCTTGGTAAATAGCCAGCAGTAAGGACAACTGGTATTAATACTTGTAAGCTTAATGAATCTGATTGGGACATTTAATTGACAGAATTTTCTTTTTGCTTGCAAGTGTTGTTGGATTTAAGTAGCATTGCGTAAATACTTTTCAGAGCCTTTTATCTTGACACAAAATCAATAAAAATGTATAACGTTCTTGCAGAATTAAATTTACATTCATAACATACATGACATTTCATCAAGGCTTTCCAAATCGCCATGATCCATTCCTGAATGAGTTCCATTATTGTATATTTATTCCCACTATATGTGTGTAGATTTATCCTGGTCATCAAAGTAGTAAGATGTCAAAAACAGTCCAGTGGATTTCTCCAATTAATATACAGTTCAAGCTGTTTACCCGAACTTCTTCAGTTCTGATGTCAGGCAGGGAATCGTCAGTGTTTATTGTGGTATTTGTTTTCTCTCTTCATCCTCAGAAAGAAGAGAAATCACAACAGCATAAAGTTCGAAATGGCGTCACTGACACACAACCACCTCAGCCACCCAAACCCTCTTCACCTGATGCTCTCAAAGCCAGCATCGTATCTCTGGCAACCGTCAGCAACATTAATATTGATATCCAACTGCAGGAGGATGAGGACCTGATGAAGAGACAGCTGCAGGGGCCCCAGTCAGTTGTGTCTCACCATCGGGCAGGTAATGACCCTGTGGCTCACAGTGTGTACAAAGACAGCAAGGGAAGAGGGAAACCAGATCCTTCTCCCCCCCCTTCCCCTCTTAAGCCCCCTCTGAAGTCTGTATCAGGTGTTGGCAGCAGGGGAGGAGACGAGAGGAGGGCATCCAGTGGACAGTTAGACATTCATCCACAGGCCACGTCAAACCCTTGGGATACATTTTCTGTCTGTGGGGAGAAACGGATGTCAAATGTGGACGATAAGGATGATACCATGGAGTTACTTAAAGAGGCTGACATGCAGAACCCAAAGTTAGAAGTGGAGAAAGAGGCTGCTTTTTCTGTACCGGAGAGGAGATCTGCACACAAATCCAATATAGAAAATATTGGAGTTGTTGTGGGAGTGAATATAGACAATAAAAATGACACTGTTACCCTTCTCAAGGGAGCTCCAACACAAGACCATACCTCAGACATCCAAGTAAGTGCTCTCAGTAATAGAGCAGAATTTCTGTTGTTTTCTTTTGAAGGTTGTTTATGTGTGATAATTCATGTCTTTGTAGGAAAACCTAGAATCTACTGAAAAACTTTTAGAGCCGCTCCCTCCAACACTGGTGAGCAAGAAAAAAACTGAATAAATTAATACAATTTTGATTTTTTGCCGTTATAGAAGTGTAACAGGTGTAATTGTGTCTGTTTAGGAGCCTGTTCAGGAGGAATCTCCCTCACCAGCCAGTAAGCCAACTCTGACCACTCCACCCCAAACTCCCCTGTACTTTTCATCCGAACCTTCTGTATCACAGCAGCACAGAGGGAGGGGCATAAGACGGACACATGACGATCAGGACAAGGTAAACATAGATACAGGACCTAATGTTAGGACAACATGGGAAACATTTTTTGCAGAAAATCTGAGCTTTTTGCTCAACTGCTGTCAAGTGTGCTGTTTTTCTGAAACTGACCATCATGTTGCATTTGTGAATGTGCTCTCACAATTTATTTAAGTTATAGTCAAGATATGATTGCTGGAAATATCCTCTTTAATAAGTAAATCTTTCTGCAGTACTATTAGCCAGCCAGAAAACAAATATGAGACTTCTTAATTTATATTTATCTTTTTTTGCCTTCTGTTAGTCCAAGGTGGCTGCTCCTAGACCTTTACCTCCACTTCCTGTTGAGAGCATAGCCGTGGAGGTGAGTAAGAGGAGCAGGAGGAGCTCAGAGAGCAAGAAAGCTGGTGTAGCTGAAACCTCCACATCGGTTGGTTCCTGTAAGGACGGATTCTTACCCCTGCCACAGGTGAGAATGCTCCTCCACAGACATGTGTATTTCTGAATATCCATTCTGCCTAAGACACATGTTTTATGCTTGTAAAATCAAGCTGTATCAACATTTCCGCAGTAAACAAATTGCTATGAATTATTTTAAGTAAGTGTAAATCATTTGAGGCCATAGTTTTAATAGAATACAAAACAATATTAAAAACATTGTTTCTGTCCTTTTTGTGCTCATGGTTGATGGTTTTGGTATATTGGTGTATTCTTGCTGAAATCAGCAGATGCAGTTCATCAATCACAGAAAATGTTGGGTCAATTTCATTTTCAGGATCGTCCTCTGTCAGCCAGAGAGAGGAGAAGACTGAGGCAGTCCCAGGAGAGTAACAGCCAACCAGGTACTTACTGTCTTTTCCTAACTGAAACCAGAACATTATAGTTGGACCTAAAATTACAATTAGTAAAACTAAAGTTATAGGAGGCTTGAATAAAGGAATGGAAAAAAACAAAACAGTATTCCTAGAACATGCACTTGCTTAAATGCACACGTATACACTTAATCACAGTGGGAAACAAACATGCATGTGCACATTTTGGTGAAATATTATATATATTATTACAACTCTATAAAGAACAAAAAAATAATAGTTGGTAGTTGACTATTTTTTAATTTTCTGCTCTTTCCACAGGTATTAATGTTGTAAGAAGGGCATCTTATGATGTCACTTCCACCAAGGACGAGCACTACAATGTCCCAGTTACCAGATCAGTCTCAGACACTATCACTGAGACCAACAGTAAGGTACAGATTGACGGGGTCATCACTGTCTTACTTTGTACAGTCGTTAAAAGGGAACTGCACTTTATGAATGAATGTGATAAAGACGGCTAGAAGTGCCTTGTGATGCTAATCTAATAATGTTACAGTGAATTTAAAACAGAAGCCTGTGTCGTAAATTCGTGTTACAACAGTGGGATATGTTTCATCACAGCAGGATAAGTTGCTGGAGCGAAGGTCAGATGAAGATGAGTGCAGCTCGTCCACAAGTTCCACAGAACGTTTGGAGGGAGACTGCAGGGAACGGTGAGAGCATAGAAGACACAAGAAAATGACGTGCAACTCATTTAGGCGCCATGCTGCTTTGCTATTCATATTACTAGCTCTGGAAAGTCTATGTTAACATGTTTGAGTAAATTTGCTGTATAATCGATGATTTATGGGTCATCTGCAGGAAGACTGAATCCAGTGACATGCAGGATTTAGTCACCATGATGACCCAAACTTTAAGAATGGATATTGAGGTGGAGAAAACCAGCAGATTTGGCTCTACTGCATTGCCAGAATTTAAACTGAACAGGAAGTACAGGGACACCCTGGTGCTTCATGGGAAGGCTCAAGAGGAAGCAGAGAACCTGTCACTTGGTGAAATACCAAGAGGTTAGATACTTTGATCTATTGCCATCAGCCTGCCATTCTGGAGCTTCTTGTGTTTAACCAGCATGTCTCCCCAAAAGGCTCCACGTCTGGTCCGGCCAAGATAAGGAGAGCCATAGAACACCTGAGAACAGACGTGGTGAAGGGCCTGGGGGTCAAGCTGCTGGACAGAGTCCTGGATATCATGGAGGAGGAGGATGACAACAAACGAGAAGTATGATTTTAAAGAAGTAAAACACAACACACAGAATCATAGATACTGCACCCACAGTGTAACTGCTAAAAACGCTCAGGAGGTGCAACTAAATAGGAGCTACAGTGATGTGTTAATTTGCGCACAAACCTTTGAAAATGCTTAGGTGTATTATGGTTTCCTTATGTGAAATACATTGTGCACCTTTATACCAGGAAGTATAGTTAGACTAACTCCTTAGTTCAAAATGATATTGTTGTATAATTTAATTTATAATAATAATTTAACTTTTACGATATCCACAGCTTTGGAATTATCAACTTGCCCGTGCACAATGTAGTCAATTTGTCTGCATTCATCTGTCTGTTGTTTCCAAAATGATCACAGTTGGCATCCCTTCTTCTCACTGCAGCTGTGCCTTCGTGACCAGATGGGGGACGAGAAGTATCAGGCTTATGCTGTGATGGTGAGGCAGCTGAAATTCTTTGAGGATAATGCCTTTAAAGTTTAGAGAAAATGCTACATATAAGGGAGCATACACATTTGCATTTCCATGACACCACTTGTGAGAACGTGTTAACAAGAGGCAAGCATCTTGATAGATTTTGTATGACAGGGAATTTTGTCTTTGGGAGAATTGGTTTCCAAGATCACCCTGTATGTGTGTCGCCACAGTTCAGCTGCCCTTGTTCGAGCAAACTTGTGTAAATAACTGTATTTTTTTTTTTTTTACCTCATTCTTTAAACACAGAATTTGTAATTATTCCTGTAATTTTCAGGATGCCTATGCAATGTTTTTGAGTCATGTTAAAGCACTCCCTGTCTTTCCACAGTACTTTCTGTAATGGATACTCATTTGTTTATTTATGATGCAGGACAGAATTTCAATAATTGTTTTTCCCTATGCTGTATCTTTGAAGACACTAAATCTCACTTCTGCTGCTGTATTGTATTTTCTTATAACACAAAATGTTATGTAGATGCTTTGTAGATATTAACATTTGAATTATTTCTAAATAAATAAATCCTAAATGTGTTTTATTCATGCCCATTTTCCATAATGTTGAGAACCACAACAAAACAAACATTGACAGTGACAAAAAGAAAGGATTGCGTCTTTGCACAATAACATACTCAGTAAGTCCTGCAGGAAAAAAAACCCAATTTCTAAATTCAAATGAAACATCCTATTTATAAAACATAGGCAGTATCAGACATTTATTGTTTGGACACATAAGTATTTCATTATTGACTGATATACAATACAAACAATGTAACGTTTTCTTCCCAAACACTTCAAATGTGAACTGAGACAAAATTCAAAACCATTTCCAATATAAAAGGATGTATTAACAGCCGGACAGGGACAGCTCTGACTTATTTATGCTTCTTCTTCTTGAGACTTTCCTGAGGCTTTTGGCTGGACTCCCCGCAGGTCTCTGGTACAACTGGCTGCCAGGACAGAGGATTCTGTCTGAACATAGGCCATGGCGGCAAGGTCAGCTAAAGTCAAGGCAGAAACAGAAATTAAATAATGTTGGCTGTTGTTTATGGCCCCCCATAAGAAGCCTTTACACAAGACAGCCAACAATATGCAAGAATTTTGTCTAATTGTCTTAATCGATGGCATTGTCTTGTGCAAACTTAGGTTTATTATTTTGGGTGCACAATGTATCTATATATTGTTCCTTCTCCACAAATAATGACAATGCAAAGCAAACCTAAAATAAAAAAAAACTTACCACACAGGACACAGCAAAACCAGCCAAGACTATGTACACTGTCCACCCAAACTGTTCAATGATCAGACCATACACGAATCCAATCACCTGGGAAGACAATACAAACGATATCAGTGAACCTGACAACTGGTGAAATGTTTTGAATTGCTAGTTTGCATGTGTTATGGTTAGTTACCGCTGAGATGAGTATTATTCCTTGGAAAATCTGTTCGGCCAGCTTCTGGCCTTTATAATCCTGTAACACAAGGGGAACATAATTTAGGCAACATTAATAACAATCAATATAGATTGGGGTGAGGAAGGTAGGGCCCATCTGTGCAAAATATATAGCTGGGGAAACTCGAGTGTTACCTGATGGCTTTGTTTAGTGTTACACTAATCTTGGGAGCAGGTTTAATAACGCTGGAGTAATGAAAACACGAATCTGCGAAGGATACAACAAGCTAACGGTACTAAACAATTTCCTATGTAGTTCAATCATAGACGTGCCAAAATATCAGCCAACAACTAACAACTGGTGACTTAGATTAATTTACGTATATACATAATCATTTCATATGTGACTCTGCTACAATGGATCAGAAAACTTGGTTGGCTGGTTATGGCTTTTCAAGAGATCATAACGTTAGCTAGCGTTAGCAGCTGTTGCCGATGTAACGTTACTTTAACCACTGCATTGGCTAGCTGGGAATTAACGTTAGCTTGATAGAATGGACAGCTAGCATGCAGCTCCAAACTCTTACCATGTGCGTGGGAATAGACTTGAATATAGACAGCATCTTTCCACTTAAAAAAGCATACACGGACAGTCTGGTTCAAATGGTTACAAACCGAAACAGTTTGACTTCCGGTTACAAAACGCTACGTCGTGTTGTGAAGGACCCATCCGGCTACTCCTGAGTGTTATAACCTGCGTTAGCTGCGCAGGTTCACAGATCTATAAATCATAGGGATTGGGCAAAGCGCTATATGTTATTGACACATTTTGTTTGGTGTTAGTGGAAAGCTTCGCCTGCCTAAATGACTGCACGTCAATAAGTCTAGCTACTTTTAGTTATTATATTTTAAGCATACAGTTTTTTACCCTGTATCTCCAGTCATTAAATCATATATACATATTAACAAAATAAGTATAATTCTTTTTTTATATCCTGGAAACCGCAAGCTAATGTAACGCGATTTTACAATCAGGCAAACATGTGAGCATCTATTACTACGTGCAATTGTGATAGCCGATAAACTTGTCCATGTTGAGTTGGCAGTTTGGCTCTAGTGTAAATTATTTCTGCTCTCCTGTCTGGTTTCTTTTAAGAGCTGCCATCATCTGCGCAGTACATATTTTGAATTTAAGCATATGTGCATGTATGCATATGTGTGTTTCTGCGGTCGCCACGCATTGGTGCAGCATCAGCAATTCGGGTTAACCTTAGTCCTCATTAGCTAGGCAGCTAATTCAGCTTGGGCTGCACTCCGACCAACTTTGACATTTGTACCTGTTTTTATTTTTTTATTTTATTTTTATCAGGCGTGCTGGAGGGACGGATGAGGCTGTTGTCATGACAATGAGGAGAGGTGAGTCAGTTTGGATGATTGGTTCCTTATTTGTATCTCTGAAACATGTCTGTAATTGTGTCTAAATAGTAATACTAAACAGTGTGAATGGAAATCAGTAGTTAAATATAAAGTGGTTGGCCAATACTGAGGCAAACTGGCTCCAATTTACATCTAACATAACTTACAAATGTGTGGCTTTCACAGTTCCCACGCTGACAATGTTGCCCTGTGTACCACAGCTATTACTAATATTAGCTCTTCATTGTGTCTTTCAGTAAACGGGGCCATCCTCGCGTTGCTGGCTGTGGCCTTCCTGATCATAGTTCAACGAAATCTCCTCAACCTCAGTGACTTTTTGCACAAGGAAAGCCCAGGTATGTTTATCTTTCTGGGGGGAAGTGTACTGTGTGTCAGCTGCTCTGTACCTACATGTGGGGTCCATGTCTAGCGTGTTATTGTTGTGAACATCTCATCAGATAAATTCAGTGCATTAAAATGTAACGGTGGAAGCAATTTGTGAAACAGCCAAATTTGTCTTTATCCAGATGCGGGAATGATTCTTCCCTTTGAATCAGAGTTGTCTCCAGATGTCAGACTGGAGTCGGTGAGGAAAGGAGAGGAGATCCCTGTCCTCATCACTGCTGCAGAGGAAAGACTTGGTGCTGTAATTGCTGCCATGAACAGTGTCTACCAGAACAGTGAAGCTAATATTGTCTTCACCATCGTGACCCTGAATGACACGGTGAATCACCTAAAGTAAGACAATGAAGCTCTTGGTCTCTCTTGCTACATCATGCATACCATTGTATTCCCTTGGGCATATTAATACAGGTCTCTTTGTCTTTACCAAAGCTAAGAGGGATGTTTTGTTTTCTTTTACCAACAGAGAGTGGCTTAGTGAGACAAACCTAAAAAATGTCAAATATAAGATAGTTATTTTCAAGCCTGAGCTCCTCAATGGGAAGATATCTAAAGATCCTCAGATGCTGGAGGCTGCAAACCCGGTGAGACGACTGAGTGTTTTCTCACTGTCCCAAAATAAGTATTCATGCCACCGTTTACCTATGTTCGTCTCTTGCAATCTTTGTTTTAATGGTGTATTTTTCAGTTGACTTTTGCCAGGTTTTACTTACCTGTGTACATACCTGAGGCAGAGAAAGCTATCTATTTGGATGACGATGTCATTGTACAAGGTAAGACACCACCCTAAAGGAAGATAATTAACGTAGACTATTTTACAGCCACTTGTCATTCAGAAAATGTGTTTTCCTTTCACCATTTCACTCATTAACTCGCAAAAATATACACATTATAGCAGTAAGAAAAAAGGTTCTCAGCAAGGGAATTGATGTCTGTTCTGTTGGATCTCAGGGGACATTCAGGAACTTTATGAAACCAACATTAAACCGGGACACGCAGCTGCCTTTTCAGATGACTGTGATTCAGCATCTGCTAAGGGCATCGTTCGAGGGGCTGGAAATCAGGTGGGCATCTTTGCATGAGCTGACTATTTTCAGTTATGTAAAAAATATATAACAGAGCATCATAATGTGGAAGGTTTCATTTGATTACATCAGGAATCTTTTCCAATAGAAAAACTATATAGGTTTCCTGGACTTCAAGAAGGAGGCTATTAAGAAGCTGGGGATGAGGGCCAACACGTGCTCCTTTAACCCCGGCGTCATCATCGCCAACCTGACTGAGTGGAGGAACCAGAACATCACCCGGCAGCTGGAGCACTGGATGGAACTTAACACGCAGTACGTTACTCTCACTGGTGAAAAGATGGGTGAATGTGAGGCACTCTTTCCTGCTAAAAATACGCAAACTGAAGACCAAAATCTGGATGTTTACATTAATTGAACAAAATTGTAACTCTGTCTGTTCATATTAAACTGAATTTGTTGGTTTCCTCAGGGAGGATCTGTACAGTAAGACACTGGCAGAGAGTATAACCACCCCCCCACTCCTCATTGTTTTCTACAAACGTCACTCCACCATCGACCCCATGTGGCACGTCAGGCACCTTGGTAAGCTCTGGTTAGTCACTGGCAGGAAACTAAAATACATACTGGGCTCCCAGTCATTATGTAGCTTCATATTTAATGGACAGAGAGTGGTGTCGATCGTGTAACTTGGCAAGAAAGCGAATAAGCATCCCAAAAGTGTGGAACTATTCCTTTAACAGACTTGATGAGGTCATTTTTCTATTGTGAAAGCATCTGGTCAGTTTAATTGTACCAGAAATTGCGATAGACTTAGGAGGCTCTGTTGTATTTCTTTAATTACAATACCAGAATGTTTGCTTGGTTTGAATGTATTTTTTTGGTGTGTGTCATAAATTGAAATGATCGTATGATGGTAAAACCTTGTTTTTCCAGGCACTACAGGTGCTGGAAACCGCTACTCCCCACAGTTTGTGAAAGCTGCCAAACTCCTCCACTGGAATGGACACTATAAGCCCTGGGGGAGAACCTCCTCCTTTTCTGACGTGTGGGACAAGTGGTTCATTCCAGACCCCACAGGAAAATTTCATCCTGTGCGAAGACACACAGGGGACTAGACGGAACCAAAATGTGGTTTCAGGAACTTTTGACCAGCTAAGCCAGCTCTATCCCAGCAGGACCACGCCTCGTGATATCTCAGGAACTAAGTAAGGCCTTTTCCCTTGCCAGCCCTGTACTTGAGTTCTGTAATCCTCCGCACATGTAGACCTGTGTACGCTCACATTCCCTTCAACACACAGAATTTTACTCTTTTTTTTTTTTGATATCCAGTGGATCTTTATTATAGCTTGGAGCGCACAAATATTTCACATTTAGCTCAGAAACTAAAAATGTTTCACTAAAAAGGCACAGACTGTTTTCCTCCCTGTGACAAGAGTAATGTTTCATCCTGAACAAGAACAGAGAAGTGTTACATCTTTACAGACTTTTATGCATCAATCAGTCAGCAGTAATGAGATACCTTGTGACAATGTGCCAAGACAACCACGTACAACTTAAAGCCATCATCAAAGCACTGATGGTCTAAGCAGGTATGTTAACATGCAGCTTAATACTAATTTACTATATTTGCATACTAAAGGCGTTTGCAGAGTTACCTCAGCTATGATGGTGGAGCAGTCGACCCCACAGTTTATTACAACATGTTCCCCTCAGAGTAAGGTTATTAGCCGTGCAGATGCCTCATGTTGTTACCTCAATTCAGTACTTCCTGTGGAAAAGTAATGAATTTTTTTTTTATACTTAATTGCACATAGGCACATTTGTCAGATCCTTGTTTTTACATCTTTTAACAGTGGTCGGTCCATCACAATCAGACAGAAAATGCTGTTTAAGGCCTCATTCTTTGTATTTCCATTTTCACAATATGTTAATCCAGTGCAACTAGTTAATTGCACGCCATCATTTTGATTTATCCCACCTATGAATTAACTCTGCCATAAATGAACACTAATTCAGTACTGTTACTGCCTCTTATGCTCAACTGGTTAATGACTTTATATGCAGACCACTAAGCAAACTGCACCTCTGCATTAATTGAAGAACAAGTTTGCACAATTCTCATGCTTTATTTTAAATACAAGTTGAAAAGCAGCATTCACCTTGCTGGTGTAAATGTCATCTTTTGTATAGTACATGAAATAAAATTTACATTTTTATCATTTAAATCTTGTACTTTCATTTTTCCAATTATCTGTGTGCAGTTTTATGTAATACCTCCTTGAAAGAAAGGATGTTAAATAGTTAAGAGCCACAAGCAAAGACAATGCAGTTAAAATGTCACTACAGCATGAAACAGTTGCAGTGTAAATTATGGTTTTGAAAAAATACAGTAAACAGACTTCAGCAGATTAAGGCTTTGTAGAGGGTTTATTACATTTATAGTACGTCGTCTATATACAGTATTTTGCATGAACACAATATTACAAATGACCTCTGGACATTTAAAACTTGTTCTTTCACAGACAACACCTGGGAGAAGAAGTCAGTGGATATATAAATAACCACTTAATAAAGTCAATTTTCTGGGCAGGGATTCGTCCTAGACAAACAAAATTCAATGGAGTTACCAACTGAAATGTAGTCTAGGCTGAAGGTTAGTCCCACTGTCTTCCAGATTCCAAAGGTTGAAGGAAGGACACCAACAACTGAAACCACTCAACCAGGCAGTGCCTTCTTTACGTCTGCACGTCCACGAGAGCACAGGCACGAGTTCAGAAACCGTGTGAAGGCAAAGCTCATTTAAAATCTGTGTTGAAGTCATAGGCATCGTCTGTAGCTGTAGAGAGGCTGATGTCGATGGGGACAGCCTGGAACTGCACACTTTTGAGTGGCGCCTTCTGTGGTTCCTCCGGTTCTTCTGTTTTATTTGCCTCCTCAGCAGTTTGTTCAGGCTGTAAGAAGAGCAGAATCTTTCAGCTATTTAGAGTCCAACAATCCTCAAGATACACAGAATGATTTCAATAAAAAAGTTGCAGCCAGCTGGATCAGAGTTGGATTAGAAGTCTTCATAAACAAATCAAGACTTGAATTTTTGTCCTCATTTCCAGGAGACCAGCTGCTAGCATTATTTGAAGCAGCTGTGTCTGGCAGTTTTCCACAAAAAAGAAAAAAGTGACGTCTATAGTTACCTCATTATTCTGCTCGGCTTCTGTCTCTGTGGCTGCAGCACCAGGTTTTCCTTCAGAGATGTCACCGACACTCAACAGACCTGCAGTCGGGCCTTTCGAGGTGAAACCTATACTACTGGCCTGGTTCGGGAATTTAACACCTAAAAAAACAAAAACAAGTTGTCTTCAGCAACAGACAGAAGTGACCACATTATTTCAGTAGCTGTAGCTTCCTATCCATCTGCTGTTAAACGAATAAAAAAAAAAAAAAAAACATCAGTACCTTTCAGAGTTTCCTCATTGCCTCTTTTCAGTTGGTTTAGATCCCAGCCTTTCTGCATCTCAGCGACCACAGCATCGGACATGTAGGCTGGGAGGCTGTGGTTCTCCCGGGGCTTGCAGAAGTAGCTCATCTTGGCTCTGAGGAGACGGCAAACCAGAGACACAGATTTCTGTAAGATCAAGTGCAGCACTCCCTCCTCTGCTTTATTAAGGGACATATTAGCAGTTGTCCTAGCACAGTGTTGGGATCAGAGTTGGATTAGAAGTCTTCATAATGAAATCCAGAATTGCGTTTTTGTCCTCATTTCCACACTGATGCACAAATGGTGCTGTCCACCCTCCCTAATCCTTTATACATGAAATACAAACACTCACCCTGTCCAATCAGCAAGGAAAGCTGTGGCTGCCTGCTCTGTGTTAGCAACTCCACCCTTCTGCAGATATCCACGCTTTTTGGCGAACAAAGTTAAAAACTCCAGGGAGTTTCTGAAGTCAGGGACATTATACTGAAGCATGATCTGGAACAATGAGAACAGAGGACATGAAAAGATTTAATCACTTTTATTCACGAGAGAACACCCGAATTCTTCGAACCTTGAGGCATCTCTCCTGTGATGGGAACTCCTCCTACCTGGTTCTTGTCACACTGTTTGAGCAGAGTCCTGACAGCCTCCAGCACACTCTCCTGGCCCTCCTCAATCTGCAGGCTCCTCAGAGCCATAGAGGCTGGCGGGTTGGATGGCGACGCCACGACTCCTGGGCTGTCGATTAGCTTCACATTCTTCATGATGTGCACCTCCTGCATGGATCTGAGGGGGAGATAACATTTGACTATGGAGATAAGCTACAGACACGAAGGTCTAAGATATGTTGATATGTTAATTACAACTTGAGCATGATCCAATAGTAATGTGCAAAAAGCTTCCAGTTTGTCATTGGCAATTCTGCTAAATATGCACTGTGACACAGAAAATGCTGTAATTGTGTTTAGAGCAAGCGTAATTATTTATCACTCACTTTGTGATGCCTCTCTTTACACCGGCATTGCATGCAAGGATCCCCTTCATACTGTTGACGAGACTGCTCTTCCCCACATTAGGAAAACCTGAGGGTAAAAGGAGATCACATCAAACATGAACATTCAGACTATGTACCATGAACAAATTCAGAGAGATTAACACGACCAGAATCAATACAGTACATCTATTCCACAGAGCTGCATAAGACAGTAAAGGATTTTCCGTCCTCATAGAACTCAATACTCCATCTAACTCCACAACTGACATAACACAATGTCAAATGTCACTTTACACGGGGGAACTGTGCTTACCAACTACGCCCACTCTGAGTGAAGCTTCATTCTGTGTGTTATTAGCCAAACTTGCAAGGAGCTCAGTGAGAGATCTGTTTCCAAAGCAGGCTGCTCCTCTGGATTTGTCCAGGACTTCATTAGAGGCCACTATCCTGCTCTTCTTGGCTCGCTGATGAGGACAGAACCAGACATGCAGAATGACTTTCAAGTACCATCCACAAAAACTTTGTGAATAATACAGCGTGCACATACTGGAAAATATTTTTTAAAAACACATTTGTTTGTTCACAAACACACATCAGCTCTGCTTGTGACAGAGCCACTTAATTGGTGTGGTTTGTTTGTTACTCTTGGAGGTTATAACCAGTTATAGCAGCACAACACAAGCTGCTCAACCTTCTCAGTCCTCCATATTAAGACGTATAAAGACAAAATTAGCAGCAACGGTACCGTTAGCCAATTATTCATAGTTGACCCCTCACAAATGTATTTATATATTGGAAATATCATAATATTAATATATTTTTGACCACTGATGTTTACAATGCACCTCCTACCACTGTTTTGTCCTGGATCTGTGTCGATGCTTTGAACGCCACAACTGGAAACTCCAGTTGTAAACACTGTATCCACCGCTCCACATTTTCCTTTGGTACCAGATCTACAACACAGAAGAATCAAACACAACAACACTACTTAGAGTCCAGACAAGCAGTTTGTGCGTGTGTGTGTCTGTACTCAACTATAAATTAACATGGCAGCATCTATTTACCTATTTTGCTTAAAACCAAAAGCAGTTTCTTGTTGCCGGCCCTCTGCAGCACTGCCTCCTCCAGCTGTGGACACCTGCAGCCCAGTGGATCACGAGCATCAAGGACTTCTATCACTACATCAGATGCATCTATTACCTGAAGAAGTAGAGAGGGAGATCAGGTTGGGGATTATCAGTTGAGCCTCTAAAAACTTTCTACAGTATAACACTGACTAGGATTAGGTAGTTTTACCTTGTTTAATTCAGAGCAAAGGTACGTTTGTGAGCTCTTGTCTGCGGCAGTCGGTTTCTCTGAATGTTTTACAACCTCATCCTATGGAAACGAGACCCCCCCAAAGAATAAAAGTAAGTCATTTTATAACAGTAGAGTGATAACATTCTGAATTAATCGATGATTTTAGAGTTTGTCTTTTACCTGCCGAGCCTTCTTGGCCTTGGGTTCTGTTTCTTTACTTGAGACCTCCTTCTCCTTTTTCCTCTTCTGGGCTCGCTCCTCTTTTTTAGCTTGTCTCTTTCTCTGTTTTTCTTCTTCAATCTGAGAGACGAGATCAAACGTTCAATGAGTATAACAGCAAAAACACTAACATAAAATGGAAAAACAACAAGACAAGTTATCTAATGGTATAAAAAGACTGTACCAACACAAGCACACTGTCCAGTCCTGTTTCCCAAAAGCATCTCAGACTCACAATGGGACTAAGATCATTTTAAGTTTAAGCCACTTTTGGGAGACAGGGACCTGATTAGATTTGTGCATCAATCTGAAAAAGGACACTGCATTTATATAATTTGTAATGAACTGCATCAGAGTTCAAATGACTGCTAACCTGTAGCCTCCTCTGCTCGGCCTCCCGGAGGATCTCTTCTTTGAAAGGAGCACTGTTGGGGACACCGGGGTCCTTCTTCACCCGTTTACTCACTCCTTTCTTCTTTGCATCTTTTCTAAGCTTTCTGTTGTGCTCCCGGACCTAAACACACAACACCATAATGTAACAGACATTAAAACAAATCAAACAAGTTAGAAATTAAGAGTAACGTGAGCAACCTCATCTCGGTCACATGGGCCTCATGGTCAAAAAAACTGTAAACGTTTGTCTTTAAAGTAGCGGGTAATAAAGTCAGACACTTACCTTTTTCTGTATTTTATAACGTTTGGAACATGAGAGACGCTTGCTTGCTTTCTTTAACTCTGAAGACAAAAGACAAAAATTAAAAGTTTAACAATGGTTGAATGGTTAGCTAAAAACGAAGCTAATGGGTTTTCGTAACGTTAACCACAGGTGGCTGTTAGCCATTACAATACAGTTAGCTTGTTGGCTAGGTGGATCAGCCGAGCAATAAAGCCTTAAAGAGTTGTTTTTATATAAGCCCATATATTAATGGGACATCGCAATCAGTGTTCACTTACTTGGTCGTTTCATCGTGGAGCTGTGGACCTGCCAATGTGACTGACTGCTCTCGCACGTGGAGGAGTGCGCAAGTTTGATATTTCGTCACTTCCGCTTTTGTCTGCTGTCTTGCGCCACCTGCCGAGCCGGAGTAACGTGACGTCCTGCGAGACCTCAATACATCAATGCTGTGACGACGCTGTTATGTGTTTGTAAACATAAAACAAAAATAAGTTTTCTTAATTGACTTAACATTGAATCAAGTGAAAGGAGGGTTAGGGTTAGGGTTAGACAGTCCTCCAGGTTATTTCACCATTTTCTCTAAATATTTAATTAGCGGTAAAAGCAAACACATATAATAAATTGAACTCAAGTTGAAAATTAATTTATTAAATTAAATTAAATTAAATTAATAATTATTTTTTTATTTTGAAAAGTAATCACATACTGACTTGTTGATTAAAATTAGTGTTATATAAAGGTGTGAAATACAAAAAAAACTATAGTTTTACAAGTGAAAGTTTACATTATTTTGCACTTTCAAATATATTTTTATTTCACTACTCACTATATTTAAGTATCTGCTACAGTACTAACTGTTTTCAAATGCTTTATTTCATGTTAAATTTGATATTGCATATTTGGTAGTTTTATTTTGTTATTTTTTAAATTTTGATGACTTGGCACTGATTGGAGATGCAACTGTAATTTTGTTGTCGAAGACAATGACAATAAAAATCTTTATACTTTTGTATACAGTATATTCCAGTGTAGACCACACATGTACTACATTATTATTCAGATGGCACATTTTCACACAAAATTTCACAAATTTTTGTTTGGGCTTTGTAGGTGCTTGCACTGAGGTGTCCCTATGTGTTCACTTTCTCTGTGTGTGCTTTAAAAGTGAGAACCAACTGTTAATATTAAGACCCATACCTAAATTGTCTAACAACACCTTTTGACTTGTCTGATGCATTTTGAATTTTCTAACTTATAAACAGTTTTGACAAGGAAAATAATAACATGGCCAAATTGCAGTAAATCATACCAAATATACTTCAGACGTGTGGTTACTTGTGCGGGAATCTACTTCTAGACTTTGACAATGGTTCTGATGCTGATGAATTTAATGTTGGCATGCATACTTGTGTTTTCTTTTTCTTTTTTTATGTGATTCATATTGTGTGATGTGTATGATGGCTTCATTTAAATGTATAATGTAAATTCAATTTTTTACTGCAATGAGAAAACTGATTGAGGGGGAAAATAGTCACGTTAGCTTCTAGATTATTATGAGCCATATGACAAACACAGCCTACACAGAGTTCTCATAATTAGGACATAGATTAGTATAACACATATCGCAATTTGCTAAATGTCGCAACTTTCAATCTCAGGGCATGTTGTTCTGACACAGTGATAGTAGCAGGTGTTACATCATATTCTGTGACCAGTCAGATTCTGTGACCTGATTAGTTTTAAGTTACCCCATTTTAACCTGAACTAACCCAAACCAGTCATCTCTGTAACGCCGGAATATAACCTAGCCGTGAAGGTATTTTGTCAAGTCTGAAACTTTTAATCATGTATCAGAATCTGCGGGGTCACAGAACATCTTGGGGGAAAGAAGAAGACGAAGAAGAAGAAGAAACAACTCCAGGTCACGTGATTGGGTCGAGCATCTTTTTTGGTCCATTTTGGATGATAGCAAGAGCTCCGTGCAACCCAAGAAAATGACCAAACTGCAGTTTTTAAACGTCTTTTTGACTGAGCGTCTCATGCTTGCTGCGCAGGAGATCTACAAATCTGTCGAGGACACGATTTTGGAGTACCAGGAGGAGATAGCGATCAGGGAGCGGGAGAACGACCATCTGAGGCGCAGGCTGCGAGACGCTGGAATTGAAATATGGCCAGGTTAGCTGCGCTGAAAGCTAACGGTGCAATTGCGCCCCTTCATGTCCTATGAGCCGAGTTTGTGGGGTGGCATTGGGTAGTGAAACGGAAACTGCTGCGGATACGATCAGTGTAACAACACAATAAACAGTCTAAAAATAATGTTACCCCACTTCCAAGCAAGTTAACTTTAGCCTCTAGCGAGCTAGTTGACGTTAGCTGCTGTTGTTGTGGAGCGGCTAGCGCGTTAGCAACCTTTGTTCGTTAGCCGACCAGCTAGATTAGCCAACTAGCCTACACCCGGGTTAGCATTTAACCTTGCTATGCATGTATGGATACTTGTGTACATGTTGACGTAGTCATTGTGCTGATTCATGATTTATTTGACAGGGACATGTACAAGTGAACACTGACACAACCAATTCACGCTATTCACCTGTTGTGTCACAGTGTTTGTGTTTGTTTACTCCAATACTGAAACTCCCTATCCACATAGACCCATGATGAAACTGCTGCCAAAGGTGTTGTTATTTATGAGTGTGAATACCTTATGCACTCTTAATTTCAATCCATCTGTAGAGGGGTTTTATACTTACACTTTCACTTGACATCAGTGTTTTTTGTTAGCTGTGTCACATATCCCAGTTACATCCACTGTGAATTAATGTTATATAACACTCCAAGGGGGTGAATACTTACAGTATTAGTGACTATCATATGCGTACTCAGGGTTTCCCGGCAGTTAGTCGGGTAGAATATAATGAATTAGTAGTGTCTACTGTTAATTATTATTATTATTATTATTTTTTAACTAAATTGATCATGAAACAGGATGTGGGTAAGTTATCACCTCTGCTATACAGTGTCCTATGGGGAAACTGCACTGTATGTTGACCAGTTCAGTTAGAATTCAGACCTGTTTTTTTTTTTGTCAACAAGGTAGTGAGTTCAGTGTATTGATGATGGGAAAAGATGTTTGGTAAAGGGATGTTTTTACAGAAAAACACTTCACAAAGGATTTCCATTTGCTCTGGTGGCTCTGCCATATCTGTAAAGTCTCTTCCCCTTGAGTTCAACTACAGTTGAGGACCAAGTCCATTTTGATATTTAGATAAAAACCTATATAAGCAAACTGAAGTGTCATATGGCATGTGGTTCAACTAGCGTTGCACTGTGCCATGGGCACAGTTGTATTTGCAGCAATGTAGTTTATGTCTTCATCTGAGCCTCTTCTTCCTCTTGTGTTATCAGATCGTCCGTCCATGGCGCTGTTAGACGAGGAAGATGGTGAGCATCCACGGCGTGAGTGGAGTCCCAGCATGGGGCACGAAGAGCGTATCCCTATTCAGATTAAGGATAAGAGAGATCTCCGGCCCAACCAAGGAGATGATCAGCTTCGTGGCCACGGCTCATGCAGCACACCAGAGAACATGTTCACTCCCCCACGGGTTGGAAATGAATATCCCCAGGACGGCCCCCACACATCCAACATCCCTCAGAGCCAAGGTGTGGAGAACAGGGAGAGAGATCCTGGATCTCGAGGCTCGTCAAGGCATGTGAAGGTAGAGAGTGGAGGAGGCCACAGAGGGTCTACATCCTCCAACAGCGGCGCCCAGCCCCTCGCGCCAGTCAACCCAAACTGCTCAAATGAGAATAACATTGACATTATTGGGGTGGAGAATGGAGGACAGATGGTTGGTGCTAAGGGAACTGGAACTGGAGCTAACAGAGGACAGGCCTCTCACATGCGCAACCAAGGAGCCAATGCCGTGGACTGCCCCCATCAAAAATCCCCCCTACAAGGCCACATGTCGTCCTTCTGTTGCAAGGTTTGTGGGGAGGCGTTTAGTCATGTTGGTCACCTGCATGTGCACGTACAAGTGCACACACGAGAAAAACCTTACCGCTGTGGAGTATGCGGGAAATGCTGCAGTTCGTCCGGCAGACTCCAGGAGCACCAGCGTAGCCACACAGGAGAAAAACCCTTCCGCTGCCAGATTTGTGGAAAGGGCTTCACACAAATGGCTCACCTGAAGGTACACATGAGGATCCACACTGGGGAGAAGCCATACAGTTGTCCTGTGTGTGGAAAATGCTTCAGCCGTTCTGACAAAATCAAAAGGCATCTCCAGACCCATAGCCGTGAGGGAACATATTTCTCAGGGCAATGATGCAAGTTTTTAAATAACCCAGTTTGTGAATCATATTGATGTGGGAAACTTTCCTATACGAAGCTAAAATTGCTGCCATTAGGACAAGGCTTTTTTTCTACTTTCCAAGAACTAGGGATTCTGCAGCTCTTAGAGAAAGTTTCTTATCTAACCTAATACTTCTCCACGCCATAGTCCCTCAATAGAATTTGTATTAGCCAGTTTAGTATGTCATTTACTTAATTTTGTACTTGTCACTGAGTATTAAATCTCTAAGACACAATTTAAGTTATTAGCTAGCCTTTCTGAATTATCTAGCCTTTCCTTAGTCATATAATTAGCATGATGAAGTCTTCCACACATGCCTTGAAACGGAGATGCATTAACAAATGCAACAATGTTCAGCACGGTCACAGCTCATTATCAGCCAGTCACTTCATATCCATAAGTTTACTCTTGAGTTTAAAATCTGCAGACTTGACAACTAAATTGTGTTCATTATTTTAGGACCTAAAATTAATGTCAGTGAATGCATGAAATTATCTCCATTTTTTTAATTAACTAGACAATTGATGGCCTGACAAATGAAGCCTGTGTGTCATCTGGCTTAGTCTAACACTGCCTGTACTTTTTTGGTTTTTTTATGTAGCAATTTAAAAATGACACAACATTTAGGCAAACAAAAAGCTACTGAAATGCCCCCGTAAACTGTGGACCTGACTGACTTGCAGGGAGAAGTCTGACCTGGCACTTATCGCCATTTAGTTTTTACTTTAACTTCCTTTTTCTCTTAGTGCCGTTACATTGTTGCAGAGCTGAATACTGCCATCTCACATCGTCAGTGCTTCATGTTGTCCATTTGAAATATGGACAAATCTATTGTGAGACTGCTCCACTATTTTGTGAAATAATGTGATATTCTGTAAAATACCACTAGTCTCGATCTACCATGCATTTAGGAATTTTGTGGTGTCTTTTTTTTTTTTTTTTTAATATGACATGCACTATGGCGTCTGTCTAAGACGATGCAGAAATTCACTCTATAATAGGGCCAAACAGTAGTAGCTGAACCTGTCTGTGGTTTTTTCAGGGGTCTCTCTCTACAAAGATTTATGTGTGTTTCCATCATGATATTCATTCACATGTGAGGTGTTTTAGAGTGGCCTCAGTTGTGGTTGATTTTCACAAGTGATGGTCGGGTTATCATGGAATCAGGTATTTCCTTTTCCCATCTTGGACTGACCCCCCTGAACAGTAGACCCTACAGTTACCTTTCTCCTCTCAGGACTAATGCTGCATTCATAACATGAGGGCATACCAGAAATACTAACGTCTGACTTGAAACAGCTATTATAAAAGTCAGAAACTCAGGGTTTTTTTTCCACAGAATTTGACCCTGCTTGTTGAAGAAACAAACATGACAATAACAATTAAAAACATTAAAAATGACAATTTGCATCTGAATGTCCTGCGAAAAGATGAACATGAGTGTGTCAAAGCTCCGTTGTTGCTCTGGGATGAACACCAGCGATCCCTCCATGTGTGATGAATGCAGCATGAGACAACGACAGCATGTCCTCACAGCTGACCAGCAGCCCTTCACTCACAGTCTTCTCTGGGACACCTTTGCGCCCCCTGCACACACACTCTACTGTACAGTGTTGTATCATTGCGTATTAAATGTTATTTTTTAATAAAGTAGTAATTGAGTATCCATTTTAATTGTCTTGTATTATATGTGAACAAAGCTAACGTTAAGAATCAAACATGAAATGGTGCTGATGATTAGTGCTATCTACATGCTCTGTTCCTCATAATTTCAGTTCAGTTTTTAAATGGACAATAAAGCTTTTTTTTAATAGCCTTTTTCAGAATTAACATAAACTGCTAAAGTCAGATTTGCTTTATTTCAGCTGAGTTGGATTACCTACCAAAAACTGAGGATAGATGTTTTTCTCCTTTCTGTCATTTATGGAAAAGCGGAGGTGTTGCTAACAATTAATGACGGCATCGTGCATGTGGCTCACTCTCGCAACACCTGTGCCTTTCCTACTATAACAAGTCTGTTGGAGACCGTAAATCTTTTTCTCAATTGCAGTTATGTAATTATGTAACATAAAAAAAATCTAATTAATATTCAAACCACATTAAAATCTTTGAGTATTAAAGTATTTTGACAAGCAATGTGTGTAGAGAAATATTGTTTCATAGTAAAGGGTCCACTCTTTGTTTTGTAGTAACAGCCATGTGACACCTGGTGGGGTACTTTCCATTTAAATGTTCTTTCATGAGCGTGCTTGACAACGTATTGCCACCTGCAAGGGCAAATGTTTTTTTAAATTGTTTTTGTATTGTATTATTTTATTGTTTTTTATTTTATCTGAGTGATTGGTCAAAGGCAATCAATGTCCCCCCAACTACATTCAATTTGCCATCATGAGATCATATAGTTTCATAGTAGTTTCAGTTTGTTCTACACATTATGAATTCAACAACTGCTAATTTAAACATATTTGGTTGTGTGCAACCTTGTGCTGGACGGTGTATTTACACATGACAGCCTACAAGTTTAATATCCTTGACAACAGTATGAGAGAGACCGTCACTGAAAGGTTTATGCACCAGTTAATCCTTTTGAACTACCTCAATATGTTTCCAATGATGTCTTCATGAAATAGGCCTCTTGTGATGTGAAGGAATACTCACTCATTCCTGTGACATTTATCACAGTTATAACAATTTATTCTGTTTCTATGTTGACAATAAAGACATGTCTTCCAGCAGCCATGAATATTGAGACTACTTACAAAATCAAGGAGAACCTGCACATCAAACTTGGACACTTCCCTGTGATTTGCAGTGAGATGCCACATCTCCTCGGGGTGCTGGCGGGAAGGAAATTGTGGACGCACGCAGCAGGAAGTGCCAGGAGGTCCAGTGCTGTGAAGCCAGGAAACTGAGGAGAGATGCAGTTGATACCCTGTGTTTCATCTGCTCATATTAAATTTAATAAATACCAGATAACAGATATTACCTTACCTTTTAGGCGCATCAGTCTAGTTAATAAAAGGCAAGCCAGTGTAACAAGCTATCTACTCGTTATCGTATGATTACACTACCCAATCACAGGCAATCAAATCAGAACCTTGCAGCGTAATCAGCCACCAAAATCAGATGATGGCCTGTGTAAACGGATTCATGTCATTCAGTCAGTGCCAGTGTTGGCTCTGAAGTGTCTACTCTTCTTTCTAACTGCTAACAAAGAAATTCATTACTCTCAGTGCAAAACATGCAGCATCGCTCATCTTCTGAAACAGTTGTCGTCACCATAAATGTTTTCACACTTTCCTCAGCATTTCATTAATGAAATCTACCCCTCGATGATGTGAGTTACTGTGTCTTTCATGACAAAAAATCAAATTATATTTCACAATGATCTTTACCTGGAAGCTTTTCAGAGGTTAATTATAAACTGTCACATAATTGATACCTAAAATATGTCTTCTAACTTACTGTGCCTCTGGTGGTTAACTAGCCAAGCAGATTGTTTTGGCCTTATTTGTTCAGGTTTTGAGATATACATTACATCTCTGAGACTTGTGCCTCCACTCAAGGGTTTCATATAGCCATCACCTTTCAAATTGTATTTGTAACTTTGACCCGGCTTTATAGAGGAACACATTCAGTAATCTTTGAAGATATCCTGGAAGAAAACCAGGCATTCAGTGGACAACAACACCAACAGAAGTAAAAGGAATTTGCCATGCAGCTACTGAGCTGATATTTTATACTATAACTGATGTCTATTGATACACCTTTGCAATTACATACACTGTTGTCAGATAATTTCATCCAACATAATTCTAGGAAGACAGTGGTTTCCTAACTTCCCATGAAGGGGACATTTTGATCAATCACCATGTCCTTAACATGTAAAAATAGCAGAGAGCATCAATATTTTATGAGCTTTGGAGGTTTCAATATCTGACAGCTGCTGATTGATAGAGCGGGTGGTGAGATGAGAGTGTTCTCCAGGGATCTCATTCAAATGTTGATGGATCTGCCGTTTAAGCATTCAGTGAAGATGGCGGTGCAAAACCCATGAGGCTGACATAAAGATTAAGTTTCATAAATATGGTTTGTGGTCAGGTTAGAAGCGGAGGGCATTGGAGATGAATATCAGTGGAGAGGTCTATTAAACAGTGTATTGTGACTGAGCAAGAGACCACTCCTCCTCCACGGAGAAGCCCGAGGCGTGGACATTAAACAACACATGCTGTACCTGATGTGTAGTGCAGTGCATATTGTGTGTGCACTTGTTGCTTTACTCCTACATGACTGTGGTGCTCTGCCACTGTTTTTGCCTCTAGTTTATTTTTGCGAGTCAGCTTCATGCGTCAGATACACACATTTCTGGACATCTATTGACTTTTCCTTCATTCCAGGGGAGCAGCTTTCATCTCTTCAGAGTAGCCTGCAGGGAGCCTGTACTCTGTTTCCCTGTGTCCCTGCAGGCAGGCACTCCACGCCCGTCCATTAGCCCAGTCTGCGCTGTTATTGTATGTAAGAAACTTCATGGTTTATTATGACAACTACAAGAATTAATTCAACTTCATGGTCAATTTACAGTATTTAAGTTACTTAAAATGGGAACCTATTCATTTGCAAGGGAGGAATCAGTAATTTTCTCTATTTCCTGCAGATTAACTGTTTTTAATTTGATAGAGTGTGGCTGGAGTTGAATTATAATTTCAACACAATCATCATGAACACACATACCATCATTTAAATTGTCCAGCAGCCTTAAATGTACAGTTTGACATTTTATGGAATTCGCTGTCTTACCGTGTCATCACCGTGAGGTTGCCAGGCAACCAGTGGAGTCTCCAGGAAGTCACTACGCGTGGCCAAGAAACAGTGTGGCACATTACCTTCTATAAAGCTACAGCTTGTTGTTTTTGAGATATAATATGTTAATTGATAAGCTGCAGAGGTGATAGGAGATGAATATAGTTACCTTTGAACACAACCAGGGCGAGCTGTCCCTCTCTGTTTACAGTCTTCGTGCTAAGTTAAAGGTGCCCTGTGGAGTTTCCTTGTAAACAAACAAAAACTATATTTACACACGTTGGTGCATTACTGCCACCTGTCGATCAGCGGAATAATGTGACACCATTGGCAGGTATGTGTATCACGTATGTGTGCCAAAACTGCTCCACAGCGCTACTAGAGGTCCGAAACTTAACATATTTACTCAGCAGTCGTGGAATTATGTTCAGTTAATGCCAACAAAACGTCATTCTATAATAATGTATAATAACTAATAATCTAATGCGGAAAAAACACTGTTATGTTAGTTATGTTCCTTTATGTCGAGGAATGTTTATAGAGAGATCTCTCTCAGAGGTGTCAGCAGGCTGCTGCCTGTGATTTTGGCCCAAACTAACAGATGGCTGATTCAGAGTTTTGCAGCTTGACTGAAGCGATCAGTTTTCTCCTGACAGTTACTGAGCAGATGAGTCGGGGCAACCTTGAAAACTGTTTGACTGATTCGGTGGAACAGGAAAAGAGCCTCAATGTTACCAGAACAATTTAGATCACAAAAATCCATCCATCACTGTGACTCCATGATAAAATGATCATGTTAAGGCTCTTATTCAGATGTTTATAGCAACTGTAACTGCTTTTTTCCAATTACAGGTTCTCTGTTTTAGGTACAAATAAATAAGTTGTCATCTGTGCTGATGATGAGTCATTTCTTTGTGAAAATAAACTCTTATCGTTAAATAGTACTGGTGGCAAACGTGATCTATGCGCCATGTGTATGATGTTTTCATTTTCCAGCTATTTCTGGTTGTACCCCTAACACACACACATACACATGCTAGCTAAAAAAACACTGATAATTCATTAGTTTCTCACACCTCACATATCCTGCAGCTTCTGTCTGACCGCTCTATGACACATCGATCCGTTCTTCACAGAGAGGAGATGGCAGGATTACGCCTGTATCTGTATGATACCTGTTTTATCTCAAAATACAACACCGCCTCTGGAGGGCTGTGGAAATGAAAGCATATATTGCATGTCGGCAGGAGCTTAGGTGATTTGAGGGCCGGCCAGAAAAATGTGGCTGCATGAGTAATGCTTTCCTCAGTAATGGCTAACGTGTGTTCAGTAAGTCAGTAATGTGTTGTCAGTATACTCAGTAACTAATGTGATGCCCTGAAGGCTCACAGAAGACAGCTGCTGCAGCATAGATAGATTTTTACATACTATGAGAGATAATTCAACAGAATGATGAAGATATATACTCCATATGTTATGTAATACTTTCATCATTTAGGAAAATGTATGTTGGGTGTATGGATTTAGATTGACCTTTCAATTTTTACCTTAAAACTAATTTTCCTTGGCCTCATGCTACCTTACACTGATGAGTTTCATACAGAGAGATATACAGATTTTATATTCTAAAGAGAGCACTGGTATTGGTATCAGTTTTCCTTCATATGTATTACCTCATTCATTGCTCTTGTTCTGGGGTGCATCACTTATGACTAACCTTTTATTAAATGATCAGCTATATATATTGTTTCATTTAACTTAGTGGCTGCAGGTGGGCTACACTGCAGTAAACGTCATGTTGGAATATGTGTTAGTTATATGTTTGCGTGTTAATGTTAGTACTGTGTTGGTGGTATGTCTTGGGGGACTTGTGAACACAACTCTGACATATCACCTTTTAAGACGATATCAGGAGCTTGTTAGCAAACAGCTGACTAGTAAAATATCCGGCAGTTACAGAGCAACATTATAATTCTGCTGGAGTCATATTTCTTGTCACCTGATAAATTTAAGACCAATGTTCACTCTCCTTTTAGCTCTGTTTTGGTCACTAACTTCTGAGGGAAATATCAGGCTCTCTAGCTGCTAAATGCTCCACTATGTTCACCAGCGAGTCTCTAACTGTGTCTCTAACTGTGTCTCTAACTGTCTGCTGTTGGTGTTGGGCAGCGAGTGTACTTAGCAGGCTTTTAGAGATGTTTCACTGAAAACAGCTGCTGGCTGCGGCCAAAACCTGTGATATGAGAGCAATAAGAGTGAATCCCTGTGTTGAACTGCAGGTTCTGGTGATAATCCCCTGTGGGCTTGTTACTACTATTATGAAATAATTTTGAATACATAATCTGCTGGGACCTGTTAAAGTGACTGATCACTTGAACTGCGACTGGAACACTGAACATGCACAATCTGTATAATAGAGATTTTTGAAGGTATACAAGTGTATAAAATCAGTTCTTGAACCCAAGAGAAGCTCAAGGAATAATCATTAAGTAGTCCCTCCCTCCTGTTGAGTTTGACCTCTGAAGTCACTGAGGCCAAAGTCTCTCGTGCTATCAAGGGTGGTGGCTTTACACTAATATGATCTGCCATGTGAACTAATTATTATATAATCTCTTGGAAAATCCATAATAAGCATTGCAGAAATTAATTTGTCCGTAATAGGATTACAGTCACAAATACCATCAACAGTACAGTACCCACTTCACTTTTGTTTCTTCCTCTCACTGTCAGCTTTGGGAAAGAGCTGAGGGGAAATGCTTGGATATAAGATGTAGAGACTGAGTTGTTCAGAGTCTCATAGGTGAAACACATAATAGTGAAACAGAGGAATGGAAATTGGAAAATATGTGTCAGTTAAGAGGTATTTGGAGAATTATTGTCACAGAGAATAGAACAGAAAAGCAAAACAGGACACAGGATTCTGGCTTCTTACTCGCATTTGTTCAACCCACCTTGGGGTTACTCTGAATTCAAGAAAATGTCTAAAGCATATTAAGTTCACCCCATCAGGGATTCAAGAGAGGAATGCAGGATCGAGCATCTATGACAACTGCACCCTTTCTGCAATGTCAGTGATCATGTTTGAGCCCTTGTGTTGTTCATCCGCAGTCAAATGTTTTTTCAGTCAGGTGCTCAACAGATCAGATAAACAAATGCATTGAAAGTAATACTAGAATAAAAATCCTTCAGTGCACGGCTAATAAAAGAGTCTGCGTCTCCTACCTCTGTTCTTCCCCCTCTGTTTCTATTTAACATCATATCTACCTCTTTCCTTACATGAAAATATCATTTTATCCATCCCCTCTCCACCTCTCCAAACCTCTCTCCTTCCTTTTGCCCCCTCCCCTCTCCCCATCCATCACTTCCCCCTCCGCTCTCACTATCTCTTGCAGCCTGGCCGTCTCTTGGCCCTGCCATCATATTTCACAGCGGCCTTTTAATGTTGATGTCGGGCCTACGTGCACATGCCCTGTCTAAGGCCATAAATCTCCAGGATTACATGCGCAGTCATATTTCTGATCCTCCTATCCAGGCAAACAGGGAAATCTGTGTGTTTTTCCACCTGCTGGCAGTGATCGCTTCTAAGTAGCAAAATAAATCACCCAGCTTCAGAGTTTTATGATGCTGTTAGAGAAAGAAAATCAACAGGCAGTGACAAAAATAAGCATCAGATACCACATGTGTTGTTGACCCTTCTTAAAACCACCTGTAGTTTGACAAAACAGATCAAACAAGAGGCTTTCTGGTTGTTTCTGAAAAAGTAAAAGAAAATTCTATAAGGTACTAATTTCATATATAGAATAAAAATATATTTATAACATATATTTCATATACAGTATATTTCACATAGCAAACATACCAGAGACCCTTGGTGGAATTGACTGTTCACTAAACCCCGCCCCTGAAAAGAGGTTGTCCAATCATTGTATCACGTAGCCATCATATTAAACCTTTAACAGGTTTTGTCGTTTTAAACATAAATAAGACAGCATGTTCAGCCAACTCACAGATGTTTAGAGTTAGCATTAGCTTATGCTAGCTATACAGCTCATAAAAATATGCTAGCGACAGTTGCATTTCATATGTCGGCAAGCCACTGTTGTCATTGTAAACTGCATGTGCACGGCATACAATGGAAAGCTTGACAGGCATAGCAACAGTAACTAAGGTGGAGGGGCTTCTTTTTTTCTGTAATTTCTGCTTTAAATGCCACCATTTACTTAATGTTCCATGCTGGAAACTATTACCAGGAGCTGTTATGGTGCTCTTTGCCTCCTGTTGACGTCTACCACTCGTTGGTCATGTATTCATACACTGCCTCACATGCTGTTTTTTTTCACAAGATCTTTTTATGGCCTTTCTGCTTCACTGGACAGTTTTAAGTGGAGAATGACATGTGGGATGCGAGCGAGGGATGGGTGGTCCTCTAAATGTTTGCTTGTCTAGGTTTGGTCTGGTCTGGTCAGGGTCTACTAGGAATATCGCTTTAAAACAAATTCCTATTTGGATAATAGATGTCATTTATCAAGCAACAACCACGCTGTTCAATTTAAGATGGTTATCAGTCACAACTTTTGTGAAACATGTCAAAAATAACTACAACAGCTTTTATAAATAAGGTCATTATGTCCCATGGCAAATTGCTACCAGGTTATTCTGAAGTTACTCTAGGTAGATACATTACTTTAAAGTTACTGAAATCACCATAATACTGCCTACTTTTAGTCTGCCTACTACTTTGTGTTGACAGTATGAGAGGGAGAGAAAAGGGGGCAATAGAAAGAGAGAGAAATCAGATGAGAGGGTGAGGGAGTCTTGGTTCACTGGCCACTGAGTTTAGTGGGCCTCATTAGAGATGAAGCTTCATAATGGAGGATACTCACTAACAACCCTGGTGCTTTGACCCCAGTGGGGCGACGAGGTTCAGAGAAGGACAGGCTTGGATGAATACATCAGGATTTGGGGTGCCCCACTCTGGTCCTCCGGGGCTCCTCTGTTTGTTATTTATCCTGATGAAAGAATCACCCTGAAAAATCAATAACATTAATAGACTAACCCATTAAACGAACCGGCCAAGCTCCAGGAGAGGATAAAGGATTTTAGGCACCCAGTAAGTGATGGAAGTGATTTACTGCACTTTTTCTCCAGCGTCCTGCCAAAAAGCTGGGTTCTTATTAACTGCTGAGAGCTGAACGATGATTTGAAAACAATACATATTACTTTAATAGTTTCAAGCCAAAAAGAGACATCCATCCTGTACATTAAGCCATTTCATTACTTTGGCTACAATAAAAGAACATTGAAATGAAATTGAGGGTACTACCTATCTTAAAACTTCATCCTGGAAATAGCTGCTCTTTAGAATATATATAGGTTTTTGTCATGAACTTAAAATAAAAGTTCTCTCTAATATAATGCACAGTCTTCTGAACCGTTTTCTTAGAGACTGCAGCTCTTCCACTGATGAGACATCCTTTAGTCAAGGAGGGTTCATGCAAGTCATACGTCTGTGAAGCATGAATGCAATTAGAGGCTGCGCAGAAAACTATTCAAAACAACTGATAAGATCAATAAGCTCTACTCTGAAGCTGTCCCTCTTCCACTCTCCATCAAAACAACATCTCTCTTTCATCGTCATGCAATGTCAAGGTGCGCTGCATCATTTCCAGGTACTCAAATGCTTTATACGTTATTATACTTAACTGTACGAGAGTGTTTTGAAATGATACACTCACCCACAACAAGTTTGTAGTGACCTTGGTTCCTCAGACAACCTGAGTGGATATAATTCAGTTTGATTATGCTGTGTGCATTCAGTCTTCCTGTTATCTCTCGGGGATCTCTCTTCTTCTTTTTCCAGCTTCCCTTATGTCACAATATATGGGCATCTATTTTGTGCAGAGGTGGCATATTAATAAAACTTGAGTATGTGGTTCATGATATTTTGTATTTAATGTATTTTCAATTGCTGAGCTGGTATAAGGCATCTTTTCTGACTGCATAAGATAAATGTATTTTTGTACATGGTACCTCACACCTTTAACAGTGTCAGTTTGGCCACATCGATACAATCATCCCTCGGCGAATCCTCAGGGGTAATTCTACATTTGGTCGAGTCAGTCACCGAGGTGAGTTGATCAAAATGTCAGGGTGAAACACGGGAGCGAGCTGAAGCGGAGACACGGAGGGTTTGAGTCTTTGAGTCTGAGAGCGTCTGGATCTCCAGAGAGGAGCAGTCAGTCACGGCTGTGTGTTTCTGCATGAATGGTCAGACTGTTCTTTGAGGCAGTGACGTATCAAACTAATGTCAGAGCACCGAACGCCACATTTACAGTGGTAACACTGCTGGAGCCCATATCTCCGTCTACATGGTGAAACTTTAGAGGGACACAATCTGAAGTAGTGCTCACCATTTTCTTATCATTTAACTGGAATTTGGTCAAATGCTGATTTTCCTCTAATATTCGCTTGAGATATGCCTTTTTTGTTAAAGTATATAGATAAACAAAGACATGATTTATGTTTTATTTCTTTCTCCAATCAACCATTTCACATCTAAAGGTCACCTGAATGGATGTTACATGTACTTCGCCCTCTTCATGGCCTGTTAGCACGTTTTCCTAACCTGCAATCTATAACCAACAGTGTCTGAAACCATGCAGTACTGACATTTGTCGCTGCAAAACTTTTGTATTGTATCACAGACACAATGACCTCCCTAGGGAGAGAGGGACACAGACAATTTGAAGACATTTAGTGTCACTGCCTTATAATGTTGGGCAGTGAAAATATTCAAAATATTCAGCAGGGACAACAAACCCCCCCCCCCCCATGGCTGCATACAGATCAGAGTAAAACAGACACAGAGCTTCCTGATGGTTTGATACAAAACAACTATCATCACATACTAAAAGCAAAATAACATTCACAGCAGAAAGCCTCTCTGGATAATGAAGACCAATCAAAGCAGGAAGTGAAGGCAAGCTCCAATAACAGAACTCACAGCTCAAACTAGTTATTATAGGGACAAATAATAATTTTAAAGAAATCCGTTGACATTTTGAGAAACACGCAGACTATCTGACAAGTCAAACACGACAAGACAAAGACGTTTAATTTAGCTTAGCTTAAAGGCGGGAAACAGCAAAACAGCTAGTCTGACTTTGTGCAAAGGTAAAAAAAATAATCCCACACAATTTGTTGTTTTTACACTTCAGTTTTTGGACAGATGTGATATAACATGTTAATAGGTGAGCTTTGTGGGTACTGAAAGGTGGATTTTGTTAACTTCATACAGAACCAGGCTAGATGTTTCCCTCTGTGTCCTTTGTGCTAAGCTAAGATAAGCTAACCATCCCCTGGCTGTAGTTCCATATTCATCATACACACACACGAGAGTAGTATCAATCTTTTCATCTAACTCTCAGCAAGAACATCAACAAGTGCATTTCCTATTCAAGTTCAACTATTCCTTTAATGTTATTTCTGACAGCTTATCTCTGGCAGTGGTGCTAGAAGACATTATGGCAGCTGAATGTCAACAGGCCAAAAATCCACTTAGCTCAGATGAGCTCTTGTCCTGAGCAGAGTTCTCATATAGTGACATCTAAGAGTGTCCTTTAGAAGTATAAAAATAACAGAAGGCCTTTCAACCACCACAAACATACATAAGTGATGTTATTCTGTCACCAAAGCTCCCTTTGTGAGTAGTGAGTGACATACATGTTTATTTAATCTCAGAAGGACTCTGTGTGTCTGGACTGTGTGACTCTTTAATGTTTAAACGTTTGAGGCCACATCAACTTAATTTCAACCTTGAAACACCTGATTTGAGTTAATACATCCTGTTGTCAGGTATGTACATTTCTCCGTCTACACGACAACACAAAGCTGTAATTTTGTATATAAGGATAAGGATAAAAATGATAAATTACATCCACATATACCACAGATATACATGGAGGTCATTCTAACAGTTTGGTTAGGAGAGATACTGTTCTGTTCCTGTGCTGCTGTGTGCAGCATTACAATGAGCTTCAGCTCTCAGTCTGTCTGAGTCGATACTGGAGCCAGAGGAGAAGAGAGAGGAGGAGATAGAAGAAGGGAACGGTCAGGTGAGAGAAGAAAAGGTAAATTAGGAGTGACTGAAACTGCTGAGAGAAACTCCAACTCCATCTTCGTGATTGTTTTATGGGGTTCTTTTTAGCTCTTTATGGAGAATACTCTGAGAGAGGATAAAAGGATCATAGTGCATTGAGAGAAAGGAAGATATTCTCTCTTTCTATTCACACTAACAAAATCTGTAGTGAGAAATGAACTGATCAAGAAATAATTTCTTATGATGGATACACTTTCTCCTTTTTCACCTACAGACATGTTTTGATGAATTGCCTTAATTTTGTTTAGTTTATTTGCACAGTAATGAGGAAACAAATGCATTGGATCGAAAAGACAGTAATTACAGAGAAGGAATGGAAGGAAGCGTAAAAGGGTTATTTTTATTTACTTATCCCCTTATTTAAACAAATAAAAAAATAGAAAATGAAGCATGTGACCAGGACTGAATCTAACGCTCCACTGAAGAGAAAAACATCAGATCTGTGTAAAGCGATGAGGAGACTGTAACGTTCCATAAACTATACATGAAAAGAACATAAATGCCATATTTTCATCACGTTTCCTACATGGTTTTCCACCATTTAAGGTTTGGCTGGTGCGCTTTTAATTACGTCATCTTGTCGCAACTTCGTCTTGGTTTAATGGCACTGGACAGGAAAATTAGCGGCATCAACTGTTTATCTCGATGCACTCAACTCCTGATATTTGCATTCAACAGCAGTGTATAGAAATGCATTATAATTCAAATTTCTATCGACGATTTTCTAGAAATATAGTTAAAATTTGCACTACATTTGGATGAATACCTGACTAATGATTGAGAAATTGCACAGCATTACAGAAGCTAGCCTGGACATCAGGACTTCGATTCTTTATTGGTGGTTTTTGTTACCTTTGGACAGAGCTAGCTGTTTCCCCCTGTTTCCAGTCTTTATGCTAAGCTAACCTAACTGTCTCCTGACTCCAGCTTCATACATCCCAAAATTTCAAACTATTCTTTTAAAGTCAGAAAATACAGAGCTACACACAAAAACCGTCTTATCAGGTTCCCTTTTGATGAATAACATTCAACTGGTTTCGCTTTGAACTTACAAGTTATACTTCAAAGCCTCTGCTGGCATCTGAACCTCTAATCCTATTTTTTCCACAATGCCTCACTTTCCCAGCATGTCCCCTTTTTAAGTCAAAGACTTTCTGTTCACGACAGCTTGATTTCTTTGTACAACTTGCTTTATTCCAAGTATATTTAAGCCTAAATTTCACCCAGAACATTAACATTAGGGGTATTTTTGGGGCTATAAAATGGGTTTTCCTTACAAACAGCCTGAACTGTCTGTGAGAGAAAGAGGGAAGAGGAACAATTCAAAGCTCCAACCAGTGAAAGGTTTAAATCGTAGCGCAGCCTTTACAAAGATCAAAGTCAGTGTCACATTGTGTACTGAAAAGAGAGAATGAGCTTATTAAAAGTGAAATGAAAAAATACAACATCTATTCCATCCTGCAATATCTTTTAGAGGGCAATATAATGCCAAAGGCTTTTTGGTGGGTGCCTAATTCATTTATATTCTGGCAGCCCTCAGTGGATTCATCTAAAAGATGCAATGCACAGAATGACCTTGTGAGGTGTGATTGAGTAGATATATTGTCATGCAGAGCGAGATTTTGTTTGTGCTACATCTTGATTTGCATACTTTTCTGATTAGTCTGTGATATCAGCAGAGAGGCAAAGAATTGTTTGGGTGAATCAGGAGCTTGTGAGTGTCCATTTTATCGATTCAGTTTCAAATAACGCTTGTGTTTCTTGCCTTTGACCAGTTTTATGTCTCTCCTACAATTGACGATGTATCAGCAGAGCTTTAAAGAACAATCTGGTGTAGTAGCTTGTTTTTCATGCCCCCTTGAGACCCTCTCAGGCCCAGAAATTACAATGGCAGCATTCTTCGCTCTCCAATCAACCTGTCTCTCAGAGAATTTTAACATTAAAGAGTCAAGTGTTTTCTCAACGTGATATTCTCAGTCATCATGTCTGTTGTCTTATTTTAATGCATCAGAGGTTCCTTGTAGCAGATGTTACAATGTTTCAGCCATTTGCTCAGTTTAATGCGCTTCAACCTCGTTAAGAAAAACAAGCTTGACTTTATGGGGTTTTGTGACACGAAGAAGAAAGGTCGCAGCAGGATTTCACGCTAAGCCAGGAGGCAATATGTTGGTGCAGCAGCAGCAGCAGGGCTGTAAAAGTACACCACTGAGAGGGAACAATTTTTGTGATTTGGTCTTAGGGAGAAGAAAATTGCTATTTTTAACCTTAATCGAACAGCAAGCTTGCCTTCTCATCTCTTGTTATTACACAGTGAAAAACTACATGATGTACAGATAAGTTTTCTAAGAAATCTTTGAATTCATCTTTCAAGTAGCTCAATAACGTATTTGTTTTGTTTTTCCGGGGATAAAACTGCCTGCTCGATATTATAAATGACTCAACTTTAACCTAATGTTCATGTTAATTTGAAACTACGACACAAATTACAATGGTAATCTGCCTAATTGTGTGTAAATCATCTAATTCTTGGGAAAAGGGCAATCACTTTCTATCATTCTAATATGAATGTCCACGCTTCAGACGATCGTACTCGCGGATGTCTTGGACTGGAACTTCAAAAGCCTTGCATGGTTTTGATAGTTTGGAGATTAAGACTTTGGAGAGCTCAGTGAAGAAATGAGACAAAATCAATCAGAACATAAATCTATTTACATCTCACCACTAATGCCCAACATCCTTTATTGTGAGCAAAGTCATTTCCCTGGGGACTCATCTGAATGATAGATGGGACGGTGCCAAGGTAAACCACAGACTGATAGCTCACTGTGGGTGTGAGAGAGAGGACAGAGTGGTACAGAATTTACCCAGAAATCTTACATCTATTTAAGGAACGCATAAACTGGTGGGCAGGGAATAATTCTTGTTTTATAGCAATGTTCTGTCACACACGATTGCTTCGGCTTCAGTTAGTGTATTCAGGCTCCAGTGAAAGTAAGCCTAACCCGGCCGTGGCAGAGCTCAGTTTTATGAACACACACTCGCAGGACTCTTGACTTTAAATCCTGATGCTTTGATAACACATTTATTGTCTCTCATTGTAAGCATAGAATCACTCAGCTATGATATTATGATGTTGAGATTAGTCAGCAATAAAGACACATGCTATGAGTCTAATTACCAAAAACAGACTATGGAGTCAAAAAGCAAACAAATTGGTCCTTGTTTTCGCCCTTCACCCTGGTGTCACTTGCAGCTCTAAAGGTCAAGGTGTCAAACTATCCGATCAGCTGAAAACTGAGGCTGTTTTGACCGTTTGATTCCAGGCCAGAGGAAAGAAAGAAAGAAAGAAAGAAAGAGCTGCGTGACTTGAAGCTTATAAAAGGTCACAGTAAACTTGTCCTGACCGATGGAACAGAGGCTGAGATTTCCTGACTTTTTGTCCTCAGTGTGAGTCTAGCACCAAAAATACTGGATCATTCATTTCCCATAACACCGGGTATTTTTTTCAGACCTGACAAAGCTCCTCCAGCGACACAAAACATTGGCGGAGTGACCCTGTAGGTTTTGAATTAATTCAGGACAGAAAGCTGCAATGAGGATAGAACAAGAGACAGCTGGAAGGGAAGGCGTGGGCCAATGGGCCAAATGGACGAGTTAAACATAAACCTACTTTTGTTATTTTATGTGTGCACACTTTGACGTTGACGTCTTGACTGGAGATATTTGAAATGACAAGGCTGAAAATTAAGACATAAAAACTTAAAATGTATAAAGTGGGATGATGTCCGCTGTCATTACTATAAACTGAATAAAAACATGTTTAATGTAAAAATTCTAGAGCCTTGAGAAAACCTTGAAATCCAAAGCCAATTGGCAGAAACAAGCAGATAAAACAAACATTTTTCAATACTCATTTACTATGTTTACATTTTAAAAACTTCACCATCTGTGCCCGAACAAACACATCAACTGCCCATCCCCAAAGCAGACCTGGAGAATAAATCCAAACATTGCTCTCATCCCCAGGTCCTGGATTGCAAAAAAAAAAAAAAAAAGCATAACAGTCACAGCTATACTATTGACCAGAAGCAGATGCTGAAGAATTTCAATTTTCCAGGACACAGCACAGGAGCAGACCTCATATTTGCTACAACTACAAACAAGGAACAGGCTGGCAGGTGTCAGAGAACCTTTACAAAGCCCAGCGGGGCCGGCTGATTGGCCAGGGCCACTTTCCCTTCTCAATGAGCCAAACACAGATGATGTAATGGGCATCATCAAAACCAGCATTGTTGTGGCACTGCTATAGTTTTTTTCCCATCATCTTAATTGGGGTACAGAGATTTATGCTGGGCAAGTCGCTGGTTCATCACACTTACTCAAAACTAAGCTACGGGCTTATGTAATAGTTATGTGCCTCCAGATATTTTAAACTTATTTTGGGAGAAAAAAAGAAAGCTAGCTTAGCTTAGTTTAGCTGAGGCACCGACTTAAAAGCAATCTGTACAATAGATGCGGCTGAGTGAGCCATCAGACATTTGAAAAGCTTGAATTTAATTCCATTTAATTCTGCATGTTATTTGGCAGAGCATCTTGTCAACTTTCCTGGCAAAGATTCAAAGGAAACCGTGGTCGCCAAGACATGTTTCATCTCTGAATTCAAATGTACACATACAGTGAGGTAAGTAGAGATTTATCCTGCGATACAAAGACAGACAGCAATAACCACAGAAGCGGAGAAGTTGAGAATAAACGGTAAAACGTTTTCTGCCTGGTCTGCAAACTGTGTTACTTTTAGGCCGATTATTTTACCCCACAAATCACTGGCATGGACCATGCATGCAGATGCAGTCTGAATTTGGGCCATCGTCAGTGAATGCAAAGGAAACATATCTACAAACAAAAGGTGTTCTTTTTATTTAGATTTTTTTTTTTTTTTTACAGTTTTAAATCTCTGGTTTGCTAACTATGTGTTTATTTATGCTGAGATGTATATACACATTAATCTATAATATAATACATTTTAATATGTGATTTAAAGGTAGCTTAACCACACCAAATCACATGCTGATATGGCAGTTACTGCTACTCTGCTAAGCTAGGCTAGTTACCTTTTAGCCAAACTTCTCTTTTTCTTCATCATGGTGATTTAGCTGCTGCTGCATTTAGTTATGTGGAATGACTGAATGGATGTTGGCTCATCAAAATGGATACTGGTGAAAGCTAGCTGTGGCTATCCCCCCATGAAATTATATCTTTATATAATAAAACGCAAAATTCAAGGTCTTAACTTGCCTTTATAAGGTAGCATCACTTTTATCACACCGTTAGTGGGATTGATTAATTAAATGCATAGAATTAATAACATGAGAATCATCAAATCTGTAAACCGCAAAATGCCAGTTAAAAAGCATTACAGGGTCTGGCATTACTAATCTGAAGTAGAGACTTGGTGTTGGCTGTGTGCGTCACATCAGTGCCAGTTGTATCTGAACCCTCTGAAAACACAGTGATAACAGTCCAACTGTCACAATGAATCACGCTAACAGCAACAGCTAGCCAGATAGTTTTTCGTAATGCAGCCTGCGAAATCTCTGGCTCAGCAACAATCTCTGTCATCATATGAATGGTGATGATGTGTCCCAACTGCTGTGAGACATCTTACTGTAAAATGTGCGGCTGCAAATAATGTGCCAGGTCCTGCTGAGAGAGTCAGAGTCTGATTATTATGTAGCCCGCTTCCTCCATCTGAGGTGTATTACTCCCACGTGTTTGTTGGGTTGTTGTTAACACGTCATGTGGGACTGGGATGGTGTAGATTGATGGACGGGTCACCAGAGGAGCGATGTGCTCAGGGAGACAAACAGTGAAGACAGGACATCCACCCAAAGGCCCCTCGTCTTCACCAGGAGAGGAGCTGACAGGTGAGGCCTCAGTCGTGTCAGAGAGAGGCTGACAGAAACAAACTCAGGCAAAAATTAGGCTCTATGCAACATTTAAACATGGGATCATTTCCATATTGTGTGCAAATCTGCCTCATTCCTAATGGAAATAACAAACACAATAAATGTATCCATATACAAGTTTTCAAAACGAGAGTTTCACACCAAATCAGATCAGAGAGATTAAAGAAACACAAGTTTTAGACACGAGAACTGTAGTCACGATTTTATGCGTCAACTTAGACGAAAACAAGTAACAGCAAAGAAGACAGAACAAGGACATATTTCAATGAACAAAGATACACTAATCTCTTCCTCAGAGTTTAACATGGATGTGTTTCTGTCACAATATACAGTAAGTATTTGAACTATGATAATGAGCAGATATGTGTGTTTATATTTCTTATCTTCTCAGGAGGTATTCACTTGATGAAAACAGGTTTAGAGGGATTTAAAGATCCCCTTTACACAGACCGTTGATCCAAAGCATTAGCTTCATGGCCCAGAGAGACCACCGGTGAACGTCATCAAGTCCCACTGGGCGCCCACTCAACCTTGGCTCAGAGCTCAGCGTTTACATATCTCCTGAATGACTTCACTCTTGCTGCAACAGATGCGTTTATTTTCTCGTAACTAGTAAGTAGCTAGTTTAATTAGACTGACAAACAACTAGCTGTGAAGACCGATGCGTCTGCTCCTAATAGATAAGTCTCAGCTTCTGGCAGCTGGCCAGCTGCTCTGTCCTAAACCAGCAACAACCTCTGGTACTGGTGTTACATTAGCCCAGCCTCATTAAGGCCATCCTGTCTCCTCACAACATATTGTAAAAAACAAATTAGTAGTATATAAACGGAGACAGGGTCGACAAAGGAGGCCTGAGGTGCAAGACGACGTGAGACAAACACACACTCAGACAATTTACTCCTTTAATGTAAAAAAAAAAAAGAAGTGAAAAGCTAGTATTCATTATTGTGCTCCATGTGGGATCTGCTGACAGAGATACTGTAAACACTGCATGGCTTTAAAATGCTTAATTAGCATGTTGTTTACCAGAACCTGAGACATGAAACAACCTGTTTCTGAGAGGGTATAATGAGAATGAAATACTGTGCAACTAAATACATTCAAACCCATAATTAGACAGTGCAGTTACAATGTGTTTGTGAATTACTGCTCGAAAGGGTTTGATGAAGAAAAGTGGGAAAAGCAGTGCAGAACACACACTCCCACACATGTATCCACACTCATTATTTCACTGCCCTTATTCTGTGTTAAAGTTAAATGACAAAGTATCTTGGGGTTTATTTGCTAAATACACATTATCTAATGTATAATCGAACATTAAAACCTGACCAATATCAAGATTCCTCTATCGATCACATTCTTTATTCTTAAGACAGCAGGTGGTCAGTGGTTAATATCAACATCGCAGCAGTTTAAATAGACATTGGGGAATAAATGCAACCATCCATCCATTCTCCAAAGTGTTTATCCTGTTCAGGGTCATGGGGGGCTGGAGTCTATCCCAACATGCATCGGACAGGTCACCTATCCATCACAGGGCTAACACAAACATAAACAGACAAACACATGCACACCTACAGGCAATAAAGAGGTTTCAGTTCATATAAACTGCACATCTTTGGACAGTGGGAGAACTTGCCATCTCTACACATAAAGACCCCAGTCAGCTGGTGGCTTAGAACTAATGAAAGCTAAACACAGCAGAAACATTGAATAATTATTACTGGAATCACTATGTTTTTAGCCATGTTAGCAGGCTGCTGTGAGTCCACGACTCAAGTTCATACTGAAATATCTCAACAACCACTTTCGACCAATTTTACATTCATGGTCCCAAGAGGATGAATCCTACTGACTTTGGTGATTCCCTGACTATTAATCTAGCCACCAGCGGGCCAAAGATTTCACTTATTCTGTGAAATATCTCAACATCTAAAAGATGCATTGGCCAAAATATTGTACGGACACTCATAGTTCCCTAAAATATTTGGTGATCCCCTGACTTTTCCTTTAGGGCCACCATGAGGTTGACATTCATGGTTTTGGACACATTGCCATGAAATTTGGTGCAGACCAAATTTGCCCAATAGCATGTTAACTAGCTAGACTAAGACGGTTAACAAGGAAAACATTCTTCCTGCTAAACATCAGCATGTTAGTGTTGTCATTGTGAGTGCGTTAGCATGCTGATGTTAGCATTTAGCTCAAAGTACAGCCTCACAGAGACACTGACTGTAGACTTGTAGTCTGCATCAAGAGGTATAGAAACTTCTTAATGAAATGTTCGGACTTACTGTATTTCTCCTCATTAACTAATATTCTATCTTGTGGCCGAAAAGATGCAGTATATTATTATTGAACTTCCGGTGATTGTTTGTTATTACAAAATTATTCTTTGCACGCTCTGGTTTTGAGTGTCATACTTTGATTGTGGCGTTCTCAAATGTAAAAACCACTACTGGATCTACTGGACATGAGAAAAAAAGGAATTACTGGTATAAAAACTAAATAAGAGAGGCAATCAAAAAGCACACAGGATTGATTCCAAAATGGATAAAAACTAATCAGATCACCAAAACCCTTCAGGATGTCTGTATGTAATCTCAAGAATCCACTGATTGCGTGAGACTTATCAAGATGCTATAATATTCCCACGAGTTATTGATTAAGTCTTGTCGAGTATTAGTCTTACTGAAATCGTTTGATTTGCTGTGTCTCCAGATTGAGAGAAAATAAGGTGCACAACTGAACATCTAATGGAAAATCGTAATGAACATTGTTTTCTCATCTCTCCCATATTATTATGTTGGCCAAACATTTACAATTTCAAAAAAAACCCCATCACAAAAGACATTTCTTCAACGCTTCATTTGAAGTGGAGACTCCAAGTGCTCTCATCTGATTCCCTCTGATGTCTCTCAAATTGAACACTCAAACTTGAAAGAAGCTAAAATCATCTCTTCAAAACAGTGGTTCTCAGCTCGGCCTCACAAAGAAAGAATGTTTTAGAAAATGCTGTGCAGTTACTTTCATGTATACACATCAAATTGTCAAATGATTGTTTCTAAATGCAAACATAACAACCTTTCTCCAGCAGTCAACACACATGACCATAGTGGGAGAGGGGCAATGCGTGGTTGGGACATTGTTTCAGAACAGTGATGTGAACGTTACCTACTTCTGCCCATGATCCTGCCGTTCAAATAAACACCATTACATCTCTTCCTAAGAAGAAATATTTTGGACTATTGTTATATCCAGACAAACCTTATGTTATATATTATTGTATTTCCATAAAGTTGGGGGACTTGTTAGAAAGATTAAAATGAATGCAGAGAAGGCTGAGATATCCTACCTTAATAGCTCCAAAAACCTGGGATCCTACACTTCCCATAATGCAACTGCCACTTTCATCAGACCCTCCCTGACAGAAGAAGAGCGACATATTTCAAACGACAGTTTATAACGCAGACTTTCTGTTAAAACATGTGGTCTCCAAAACCAAGCCGACATTATTCGACTGATGTCACTCGAGTTATTTTCTCAGACTTTTCAAAGCTCCCCCTCCCCCAAAGGCAAAAGAAAAAAGACCGTTATAGACATCACAAAGGTAGACGTCATGGTTATTAGTCTGCACAGGTGTACTCAATAAAGTGGCCACTGAGTCTGTATTATATACTGTTATACAGACTGTGTTGTACTCCCAGTGGATGGTAAAATGAGTGGAGCGCCTCTTTAAGATGAATAAAAACATGCTAAATATAAAGAACAGCTTTACTGTGAGGTTTCACCATCCAAGAATGTTTTATGTATGCAATGTTTTGGTATTTCAGTCATCTTAACATTTCTTTTCTTCCTCAGCAGACATTCCTCCTCTCAGGATTATCACGCCTCCCCTGCCTCAAACATTCATGCATCACTGAATGTTTTGCTCTGTTTCTGCACGCACCTGCCATGCCAATGTTTTATGCACCACAACTGTAATGAAAATAAAGTCTTAGTGTATGTGTGCAAAGAAACAATTCAACCACACTGAGTTTTGTAAATTTTGTAGCACTACAGTCGTCATATGCAATAAGAGGCATCTGTTGTTCCTTCACTCCCCATTTGCCCACAACCAATTCGCTCTTCCCATCACAACATTTTCAATCTTCTCTCCATCTTCATGATGCTACAACCTGCTCTCTTACTCCTCTCCTTTAATGCTGCACGGCGTTTGCTGTAGGCATCAGTGCCACAGTCAAGGTCACACAGTGGCACTTGACACATTACTTTTAAAGTTTCCCACTAGATGAAGTGCAACAGAGATGATTCAGTATATGGTAAATGTTTTTTATATAATGTGCTAGCTTCCCACAGAGAGGAAAAAGTGAATGTCGTGTCTCATGTTATCAGCTCTCAGTGTTGGTTTTGTATGTCTGCTCTGTGTTTATCAGCTGCTGCATGAAAATGGAAATTGAATTTCTTGAGAAGAGGTTAGTAAATGGCACGATTGGTACTAACAGTACGAGCTAGATGTTAAACTTGGTATTTTCTCACACTGGTTGGCCAAAACAACTTTCAACAGAATTCCAGTCAATGAGGGGGCGGAAACACAACTCTGCACAGTCTGTCAGCAAAGCCACGAGAGACTGCAAAGCGTCCCTCTGGAAAACACCATGTTTTGATCAGGACAAAAGTCAAAAATACAATTTCATAGCAGTTAATGACGTATAGCTCTTTCTTCACGTCAAACAAGTGATGTAAATACATTCAGTCAGTGGCTGAAAGAACTGTTAGGCTGTCTTTCCATCGAGAAATTATGCAGTGAAATAAAAACAAAGAGATATTGAAAAGAGGAGGGGTTTAATATATGGACTTTATGAAGAACAACACCTTGAAGGACTTCCTGATACGAGAGCAACTGTTATGATAAGTCTTTTAGTTTATAGTCTTTGGAGGAGTCTGGTTCGTACCCACTGATGCAACACACCTGGGAGATGCCAACAGTGAAGATGTTGAGTGGAGCCATGCCAAGACAATCCTGAGAGGATGAACTGTTTGATTTGTTTTTTGTCTTTTCCATCCATAATTTAGCCATAAAAAACCTGCTGCTGAACTGCTTTTGTTCAAGAGAAGAGAGAGTTGCCACCCAACTCCTAATATTTGGTAGTGGATGGAAACGTGCATTAATTTGCATTTTCTCTTGCTGATTTTCTCAAAATTTTGTTAAAATCTGCTTTACATTTGGATGGAAACCCATAGAGATATATAGAGTCCAGTCCTGCTGCTACAGGTGAGTCAAACTGTTCGCCCCAGTCCAAGGAAACAAGAAGAGCAATCACAAGAAACAAATGTCATGGTAGCAGGTTGTCATTTGTCAACGACTGGTTGCCATACTTCAAGAAGGTGGGTCTAATATGAGCCGGTCAAAAGGGGGCGCCATGGAGAGAGAAGAGAGAGAGAGTAGATATATGGACACATGAGAGTGGCGTGCTGCTGAGGAACTGTTCTGTTGAGACTGTGACAGACAATAGATGATAACCGTCATCCCTGGAAGATTTTGGTTTAGATTCTGTCAACTGGCTGAACCTCTTGGTCGCACCAGTTGAGCAAGACAATCCCACCAGAAGACTGTCTGTACATCAATCACTTTGTTTCAAAAATCTGTCTATAGGACATCCTGTCTCAAATAGTCTCACCAGAAGGTCTATTTAGTAGCTGTTTTGGAGCTTTTGAACGTATCTTACTTACTTCCTCAGCAGATGGAGTTGGCCCGGTTGTCATGGAATCGTAGATGTTAGAATTACTGCGAACTTTGAGGACCTCTCGTCCATGTTGGCTTATTGCTCACTAGTGTTTCCAAGGTCAAGGATGAACGTTCAATCATTTATTTATTTTTATGAATTTACTTTACTGTAAATAAGTGAAACTGAACTAAATAAATCCATCAATTTTCTTCAGCTGATCTGAGAATAAATGAATAACTGAATAAATAAAATGTAAAAAAAAAGTAGCACAGTACAGCATTTGGCCTCAACCAATCAATTACTGAATATCCACAAAACCATCCATATTTCAAATATGTACCCACACACAAACATCCAGCCCTCTGTAAACACTTTGAGGCCATTAACTATGGGAAATCCACATTTAGATTTACTATCTCATACTGAGAGCAATAATATCTTTTCATTTTGTAACTCTTCCAGGGTAATTAACAATAGGACAATAAAAATTGAAATATATTCCGTTATAATTTGAGTTTCGTGCAGGTTAACATAAACATATATATATACATATATATTTCACATGCAAAAGATGCAGGGCATGTATTGCAGACATGATGGCACAGTCCCATACAGAGACACCACACAAATGACTAGACGATGGATTATACAAAACATCTTGCACACTGCTCTGCTAAGGAGTGGTTGTGACTTTAAATGTACAAACAAGCCCCGGGGGCTTCAGGAAATCCAGGGCTCGGTGAACGCAAACCAATTAGCTTCGTGCACAGAACAATCTGTTAGAAGGCTTCATGGTGAGAGATGGTGAGTTGTTTCTTGGGAACAGTGATGACATAAAGGATCCTGTGGGTTTACACTAGAGGAGGTTGTAAAAAGATTTTGAAAGACCGCCGTGAACACAGGACATAGTTGTTGGTGTGCAGTACTTAAAATATTGCTTCAGCTTTGCAAAACACACAATCAGCTTCCTCAAAATTCTGGAGATGCGATCACTTATGTGAAAAGCAATTTAACATCAATTAACACTTCAGTCTTTACCGATTCACCACCATGTCTTTCTCAGGAGCTTTGTGGCGGAACTAAATAAATTGAGCACTCAGTCTTCTTGCAAGCTGTCAAGCATTTTGATTTTGAACTGAAAAAACGAAATCGAGTCAAAACAAAAACAAACTTTAAGGATGCAGAATTAAGTTTCACCATCTTCCAATTTTTGCACATATCAATCAGAATCTACCGGAATAACTTCACGTCAGTTAACTTGACAACTCCAATACTTACTGTATAACCCTGATTCCTGGCTTGTCAGTATAATTTAAAGAACCATGACATGTTTTAACACTCACATGAATCTCAAATTGACTTTAAAGGGGCAGTCCGCTGAATTTACACATCAAGAGCAGTTTAATCGTCATGGCGAGCATTACTGTTGTAAAATGTTGTTCATGACTCTAGAGGGAGCTTTTGAAAGCTTGAAAAATGATCTCAAAGATTATCTTGGCTTGGCCTTGGAGAATATTTTTAACAGAAAGCCTGAGTTACAAACTGGAAATGCATGATCTAGTATTTCTGGAACTTGACTAGGAAATAAAAATAAGGACATCTTGTTCTGTTATTTTTCAAATGTGTCTCCAGTCAGTTCCTGAGATTCATGGAAGTGTAATATTAAATCACTGGAATTTACTCCTTTAAACGTTGTTACTGTAAATGCACCAAACTACTTTCACATACAAACAGATTGAATTGCACATGTATTTATTTCTCTTCTTTGTGCATTTTGTTGTCCCCGTCTTGTTTTTATTTGTGACATATCATTTAATTACTCAACCTCTGTACGTGCAGGTATAAGAGTCCTTCTGCTATTTGTTATACTCTGATAAGTTTTGTGTTGTATCTTCTCTGGTTTTCTCTTGGTTGTTTATTGCTTAGGGGTTGAGACACTTTTTTAACTGTGTTCTTTGTATTACCTGCACAGCCTGTACTCTTTTATTCAGACTAAAGTGAAGTAAAGTGAAAATTCAACATTGTGCTCTATTGCTTGAAATCTTCGGTCCTGCAGCTTAAGAAACAATATGGCCCATACCACAATGATGTTGGCTGAGATTGCCATGAACACCAACTTTAGTTATTGAACATATTGCATGTTTCAACCTCATATTCTGTTGCATCCTGCAGCAAATCAAGCGCTCGTAACATGAAGCTCATCCCAGCAGTAAAGTGTCTGAACAATTCCCTCCATTTACGCAGGCCTGCAGAGGGTTGATGAGAAGCTGCACGTTCTCTCCCCTAAATTATCATGCTTCAGCAGCCACCACACAGATTCAACACAATGGACCTCAAAGCAAAGCTGGGAAGCATTCAGCGGGCCTGTGAAGGTTCACTTCTTGGAGAGACAAAGAAAACGTCGCCCTCAGATAAAAACATTATTTTGATCTACCGTGGGTAGAAAACAGGTGATGGTGATGAACTATCAGCTGTTAGAGATGATAAACTGTAGCTAGGAACACAACACACAACAGTCAGCCTTCGTCATTTTACTTAAAAAAAGATGATACTGAGATTATACATCTAGTAATATGTAAATCCTGGTGAAGCAGTGTGAAGTAACAACCAGTAGAGCAGGTCCTCCTCTGCTGGATGAAGTAACTCTTCAGACTTTATCAAACATAATGCGCTGGGCAGAGTAATAGCTTTAGAGCGTAGATCAGCATCAGCATTAACAGCACTGACAATGGACAAGAACTGAGGACAAGAACAGTAACATCTGTGAAACAACGGTTTGATTGCAACATGTGGACTGACGTCAATGAGTAAAAATGCTGTATTCCATTTGTAAATTCATGCAATCTTATGAGGCTATAACACGGTGAAGTAATAACCTTGATCACCAGTTTCAATGATTATGAGTCTGATCATTTAAAACAGCTTCCAGATACTGCTTAACACCCCTGGGATCACTGTAGACCTCTGTTTTTGTGGTAAAGTTTGGACCACTGTGCTACACAGCACTGGCAGCAAGAGTCGAATCTCTGGAAACATCTAGTGAAAGTGTGTCACACACAGGCTGAGAAATTCACAGTTTGACCGCCTAGCTCGTAGTTCATCTCTTGTGGCCCCATCCACCTCAGGTATCTCAGGTATTTTATGTATGCTAGCAGTCGATACCCATCCCTGCTGTATGGGCCTCGAGAAGTTAACTTGAACCTTCTTGTGAGTTGGGTCTCTCAGACGGCCCCCCTGGGGCCTGCCCGTACCTTTTGTTTAGCCTGTTGTTTCCTGTAACCCAGAAACTTGCTCTGGTTAGAGAGAATCTTACAGCTTTGTTGTGAATAAAACTAATTTGAACCAGTCACAGAACGATAAATGGTAAACGGTCTCACGTATATAGCGCTCTTCAACCAGAACGGTTTCCAAAGCGCCGTACAGATCAGGACTCATTCACCCACCAATGGCGACCGAGCTGCCATGCCAGGTGCTGGTCTCCATTGGGAGCAACTTAGGGTTCAATGTCTTGCTCAAGGACACTTCCACATGACGGGGGAGCTGGGCATTGAAATATAAATAAATATTACGTCGTTCTAGAAAAGATAAGGCCTTGCAAGTCTTCACTGTCCCAAACTCCTCTTCTTCAGCTTCTCTTCTTGAGAAAGTCTGCTCAACATTATAAAACCTCAGTACTGTAGAAGAGTCATAGTGATGGAGTCCACTGATATGGACCACCCAACAGCTTCCTGGAAGACACTCGAGCCCTCGTTTACAAGGAAACGCTTGGATTTAATCTTCAGCTATGATTCAGTTCTATCTCAAATGTGACATGAGCCTGATTTTGAAAAAGGCTTCAAATTGCTTCAAGTGTAAGATACTCATTTATTTTTTAAGAGGTATGAAAATCATCGACAACATATGAGTATGATGCACTGCAAAGTTTTATTTAAAATTTAAAATTTAGATTTTCTGTCAGCGGATCCTGAATTATCTAGAGCAATTCATCATTAGAAAACCTTGTGCAATCACATTGGCACAGCTGAGAACATTTTTGCTGTTTAAAGAAACAATAACACTGGCCTTCTTTGGGCTACAGTTTCTGTTTGAACTTTCTTTAGAAACTCGACAATCAATTGTTGTTATGAGAAAGGAAAGCTATTCCATGAGAGAAATTGCCTAATAAACGAAAGATATCGTACACTACACAATTCATAGAACAGTACAAACTGGATCCAGGACAGGAAGAGGAGTGGTGCACAACTGTCCAGGAGGATAAATACATCGGAGTCTCTAGTCTGAGAAACAGGCGCCTCACAGGTCCTCAGATGGCAGGTTTATTGAACAGCGCCCATAAAACACCAGTCTCATCATCAGCCGATAAGGGGAAGACTGCGTGATGCTGGCCTTCTAGGCAAGAAGAAGCCATATCTGAGACTGGCCAATAAAATGGCAAGAACACAGAAATTGGAAAGAGGATGACTGGAGAAAAGTGGTTAGAGGTGTTTGCACACAGAAAAAGTTCTGTGAGGTGCAGAACCCAAAAGACACTGGAGGAGTTTTTGTTGCCATCTGTCAAGCATGGTGGAGGCGATGTGACGGTCAGAGGATTCTTCAATGAAAGCAAACTTGAAAGCACAAAATTGCTAATTCAAGTGGAGATTATCATTTCTAACCTTAGTTATTATTTTCATTTTACAACTTATCTGATAAAAAAGTATGGGTTTTCATGGAAAATCTGAAGTGTGTTTCCGTATATGTATATATATATATACACAGTACAGACCCCTTCAGAGAGAAAAAAAGAGAAGACACTTGTAACTAGCAACTTCTTGAGCTTTTGATTGTAGAAAGTGTTTGTACACCTTTAAAAAAATTGCACATTCTTCTGTCAAAAAGCCAAAAGATTTCAGGCACCTCCTGGTTATTTCCGAACTCTTCCCAGCACAGGAATTAATTGCAGTATCTACTTATCATCAAGAGGTTCCTAAAAACTTGGAATTTGGAAACTTGGAAAGTGAATTTGGCTCGTGAGTTGAGTGTCTCTGGTTTCATCCACAGTTGTGGAAATTATCTTGCAGGCTTGGTGAAAGTCACAGAAGAGTTGCAGACACATGAATGATTGAGGACGGAGACAGACATAAATCATTCTCAGGGGGGAGAGACCTTCACTGTAGTCAAGGTGAGAGAAAGAGGCCTTGACATTGATTTTCTATCATTGAACTGATCTGTATTGTTTGCCACTCCGACTGGAGAGGATGGCAAGTTTGTCCCCCAAAAAACTGCAGTCCCATTTTAAATCAAATACAATGCAGATGAAGGCACTGCCTGTATTGTATCTGTGTGTCCATGCTTCCTATGTGTATGCAATCACATGCCTTTATGCAACTTGTTTATGGTCCTCATTTGCATCTATATAGGTTTGTTTGTGCGCATCTGTCTTGCAGCTGAGTCCTGCTGTTTTCCAGTGATACCAACCTGATGTCGTCTGGTATTGTTTTTCTTGTTGTTTGTCTCCCTCCAACAGAAAGCATGTGAGCATTTATCTTCACCAGCTTCCTTTTTGTGCTTCACAGGCTCATACTCTTCACCCACTCTTCACTCTTGTATGGACCCTCATCAAGGACAGACAGTGGTGGGTAAACCCCCCTTTATAATCACATTTTTGGGGTCTGAATAAGTATTTTTTGTCTAAATGATGAAACCATGTGGAAATGTAAGTGTGATTTGCATTGCATTAAGTTTTCTGTGTATATTGACAATGGCTATAAGATGCACCTGTCAGATGAATGAATGTTTGATGTCCTCCTCCTCAGGACCCAGTGGGTCCACTCCCGCAGATGGCGAGATTTCAGCCACACATGTGCAGCAGGATGAAGATAAGGGAGTTTTATTAACAATCTTAGCTCCCTGCATGACTGTCACCATTTCTGGACTGTGATTATATCCGAGGAAAATAAACATGTGTCTGTCTAAATGAGATACATCCTGATGGAGTGTCTAAAATGACTCAGCAGGAAGTGACACTATATGGGAGGAAATCTGTTTATTTTCCCGACCTTTGACACACGCCTGACATTGAGCAAGCTGCTAAGCCGCGATTTGGGAACCTGCTCGTGACTCATTCACTATCCCGGGCCCGTCCCAGGAGGACTGCAGGGTCCACTTCATTCTCGGAATCACCGCCTCGGGACCGTATGGAGACCAACTTCTGCGTATGGCGCGCCGCTCGATGTCCTGGACTGGATCCTAAAACAATCCAGAGCAACAGACACTACCTCTACCTCTGCGCGGACATAAAACATGCCGAAGTCAGGGTGTCTCAGTCGGTGCCCACAAACTCAAACAGGGAACTCCTTCGACGTGTTCAGGCTGTTTCTCCGCTGAGCGCACACTCCTCCTGCGTCCGTGAACATGCCTTCGGGTCTGCCTCCCACCAAAGCCCTCTACATCGGGATGGAGGTGGTGATCGCCCTGTCTTCGGTCATTGGTAACGTGATGGTGGTCTGGGCTGTGCGTATTAACCGGTCTCTGAGAGACACCACGTTTTGTTTCATCGTCTCCCTGGCCTTGGCTGACATTGCGGTCGGCGCTCTTGTCATCCCGCTCGCCATCACCATCAGCATCGGACTCCAGACGCACTTCTACAGCTGCTTGCTGGTCGCCTGCACGGTGCTCGTCCTCACGCAAAGTTCAATCCTGGCGCTGCTGGCCATCGCCATCGACCGCTATCTGCGAGTCAAAATACCCATGAGGTAGGCACAAAGGTGAATTCTTCTAGTTTTCAATATCACGTCTCATTTCCAGAAGCCTTTGTGTCTGGACCGCAGCTCGGACACAGGGCACCCACCAGAGCGGTTACAGTTTCAGAGCCACGCAGGATTTTCATTTCAGCTCCAACCACTAATATCTGCAGCCTAATATGTAGCGTAAAGGTGGTTTTAATCATTTTAATTAGTTTACAGGAACCTTCATGTGTGGCTTCATTAATCTGCTCTGACATCTCTCTCTATCTCTACTGGAAATTACAGTGCGTCACCGATGAAGTCAGAGATTACATCTTATTACCTGATTTTAGTACACGTTCAAATGATATTTAGACTTATTAACTCATTGTTTATTCATTTATTTATTTTTCAACCACTTAAGTGAACACTTCCAACACATAATTTTACCCATAATATAAGCTGTAAACTGGAAGTAAAAGTAAATAAATAAAACAAACATATATGGACTGGCTCTGCAAGTCCTATGAACTTACAGATGTTTCATTTATTTTACATATTTAGGATTTACATTGGGATGCTCATGGTGCAAAGAAAGGTCCAGGCCCATGTGACACTTTTAAAGCTGTTGAATTTCACATCCGCTGAGAGGCGCGCTGAAGCATGTGGAGGTCATACATGCACTTCTTTCTTTCTTTTTTTCTGATCTCCAACTAACTTGATGGTAAACTGGCATTTCTGTTGCATGGTAACAGAGATTTTCTCCTCTCGTCTTGCCTCACCCATAATTTTTACTGAAAGCTCAAGTTTCCACTTTAAGTTGGCTCATTTAACAGTAAGCCTGGACGAGCCTGGCAGAGAATGCATGATTGGTCAATAGGCTCATGGTGGCTGGTTGATGGATTGCATAATTTCTCAAGTTGGCAACTAACACACACAGAGAAACATGCACACACACACCACGCTCTGTCATTCAGAGGACATTAACACAGGTTACAGTGACACTACACAGGAACAATAAAATGAAATGTCTCAATATTATAGGCTTAACTGTTATTCATCAGTGTGCTGCAGGGTTCCTCAGCCCTTTTCATCACACAGAGGTGAAATTGTGTAGTGACAGTACAAGGTAAATGTACAGTAGATATCTCACAGATTTCAATTTCCAAACAGGATAAACAGGACAACTTTATGTGTCACGTAAGATAATGTATTGTAATGATTATAATACTTTTTTTAAAAATGGTTTGTCCTCAGGATTTGCATCGACAGCAGAAAAATTGGTCAGGTGCTTCCCTACAAAGCAAAAAACACTTTTTGTAGTTACAATCTGGTGGTGTGTTTGAGATTTGAAAATGTCCCAGGTATTGCCAGTGTGCTCAGCTGAAGGATAGGATTTGCAGGTGGAAGACGAGGATGAAAATCCCACAGGAAAGTGGAGATAGATGGAGGACAGTCGCATCCAGTCGTTTTTGGCAGACTGACAGCTGATCTGTATGCAGACAGACAGCCGAGCTTTATGAGCAGCTGTACAGAGAGTTATAGGTACACAATTCGAGATGAAAACTGTCGTCACATATGGGAAGACCCACTCCAGACAGGGTCTCTTTACGCATCCTTTGAATATTCAGTCGTTCGTCCTGTGTTGTGTCTGCCTCACCCTGACTGAACTCCAGAGTGTAGATGTGCTTTATGTGAGAGTGAGAGTGAAAGGCAACTGAGAGACAGAAAAAGAGACAAGAAGAGAAAAGCAGGACTCTGGCACGTATCTCACCGTGTGTTTCTGTGTTTGTGTTAGCCTTAGCGAGGCAAGCCAGGGGGCAGGCATGATGAAAGAATGTGCTTCACATGTGCAAGAAAGTGTGAGTAAGTGTGAGCCTGCGCCCCTGAGACTGTTTAGCCACCCCTTTCGCCTGATTCAGTCAGCGCTTACTCTTTAGAAACAAAAGTGGAAGTAGACAAATCATCAGCCCACCACAGGAAACTTTCGTGTCTGTTCGACGATGACTAATTCATGGACCTGTCCAATAGCAGAGCATTTTGTGGGAGAGACTGGACTAGTGACATGCCATTGAGATACCAAAGAATTGCAGACAGTTATGTTTGTTTGTTGACCTTTTGACTCTTCTTGGCTTTTGCTGCTGTTGTGCTATGTTTTAGTATTTACCATTACCCTGTAATTGTCAGTAGATACTGTTCAACAAATGTTGCATAGTCTCACCTTAACAGGTGAAACTACACAATTGCTAAAGAAAATGAAACATTATTAGCTTCACAAAGGGAATATTTGTCGTAAATCTTTTATCTTTTGCAATGATTTAGATATTGTATTGGACTGTTATTTTGCATATCATTTGAGGTGTCACAGTGTTTTTTCAAGAGATGACACATCAATACAATGAAATATTATAATTACAATTAAAAGTACAAAACATAATTTTGCAAAAATAGTCTCATGGAAAAGAATACAACACACACACACAGTCATGATTTTGTTTCTTAACACTTCATCTTCTCCCTTGTTGTCATAGCTACAAACGGGTGGTGACCCCTCGGCGAGCTGGCACCGCCGTGTTATTGTGTTGGCTGGTGTCCATCATAGTGGGCCTGACGCCCATGTTGGGCTGGAATAACCTTCAACGTCTTCGTGACAATGGCTCCCTGCTCACTGATGACCTCTTGGTGACGTGCGAGTTTGAGACAGTCATCAGCATGGACTACATGGTCTACTTCAACTTCTTTGGCTGGGTGCTGCCCCCTCTGCTCCTCATGCTGGCCATCTATGTTGAGATTTTCTACATGATCCACAAGCAGCTCAACAAGAAGGTGAGGACTTCCAGACAAATCTGGTCACATGCAGCAATCAAAAGACAAAAGCAGACTTAATGTGAGCTGATTAGCTAAATGTATACGCTGATGATCTTCTCCTTTATCTCTCTGTAGGTGACAGCTAGCCACACTGACCCCAGCCGTTACTTTGGCAAGGAGCTGAAGCTGGCCAAGTCGCTCGCCCTCGTTCTTTTCCTCTTTGCAGTCAGCTGGCTCCCTCTTCACATCCTCAACTGCATCACGCTCTTTTGCCCTGCCTGTGACAAGCCCGTGTTCCTCATTTACATCGCCATCATCCTCACCCACGGCAACTCAGCTGTCAACCCCATCGTCTACGCTTTCCGCATCAAGAAGTTTCGCACAGCGTTCCGGAAAATCTGGAAACTGTACGTGCTTTGTCAGGATCCAGTCGGCCGGCTTCCTCAAAGAGGGAGCCAGAGAGGACTGAGTCATGAGAGGAGGCTGAGGCAGAATGATGATGACGACGATGATGTGTGACCTTTTGCAACTAATTGGATTGCTGTGTAACTGTTAAGTTTCACTCCACTGGTTCACAGAATGGAAAAGACTCTGGCGTTCTTTTCATGCTGGAGGGATTACTCGTCAAAACGGTCTTAATGTCATCGAAGGATGTCAGAGGGGTGAAAGAGATGAGAGAGCCTGACTTCCTCCATCCAACACACTCTGAAGAGGACAGGATGACAAATCAGCATGGAGACAGGATAAACATCCTAAATCAGACTTTGATTTGAAGACTGATGTTTATTCTCCACTGGCTGACAAAATGATGACGATGTCATACGGGATAAGGGGCTCCTCAGTTTCAACACAGACCTGTTGAACTTGAATCAGTAAGTGTATATCTGTAGCACACACGGTACAATAGTAGTCAATGCTTTACTGTATTTTTGACCTTAACTAAAACTCATAGCCCTTTTCATGTGAATGATCTCAAATAGTTGAGCATCATATTATGTGCTACACTTACATGCTTAGTTCTGTGGCCTTAAGGACAGAAAAAACAGGAACTAAGATATTGTGTGTGAATCTGGTAAACCAGTTGTGGTCAAAGCAGGAAGTTTGCGCAACCAGTTTGGTACTTTGAGATGGACCAGGACACAGGATGTACTGTATGCTGGCTGCATTGATGAAAACATGTGAAATTGACTCTCTTGGAGTTAGAATCCAGAGTCTTTGGTGCGATTAACATCTGGTTTACCAACTACGCTAGTGTCATTATGACCTTTACAGATGTGTGGTGCAATCCAGCGCCTGTGAAGTTTATGGGTTTTTTTTTACATTTCTGAGACCATTTGACTGACAGAATGATTAATACAAGGAGACAAATTACTTAATGCTCTTCATTAAATATTTGTGAACATGGACAATGGTTAAAACAATGGAGCCATTAGTAACTATATAACCGTAGCTACATCCGGTTTTTAATCTAAAGACTGTGAATCTAAACAGACTACAGCATGCAGAGATGATCTGTGATGGTGTGGAGAAAAATAGAGAAAACATACCGTCCAATTTGTTTAATATTAACGTGATTCAACGGAACATGATGAAAAAAACATGAGCTTGCAGATTCGTCTGGTTCCCAAGCTACTGATTCTTTGTGACGAAGTAGGTAATGTAGCATCATCACATCCTCCATCCATCCTGTCATTATTTTGTTACAGGGCTGACCAGTGTTGTTTAAAATGAGTGAGATTTGACATGAAAGATACATGTAGAGACGGGACTGCTGACACTTAATATGTACCGTATGTAACTAATATATGTATAAATGTTAATGGCAGATACTGTATAAAATGCACCTCGCTGAGCAAACAGTTTTTTATCTCTTACAGCTGTTGATTGAGTGAGCAGATTGGGAAATCCACCCTCCAAGCATCTCATTAGATTTTTTTCTGACAGATAAATGGAGACAGGAGAGTAAGCAAAAAATGTAACAGCATACGGTGAGCCCTGATTTAAATTCATAATGCTGTATGTGCATTAGCAGGTGGAAGCATCAAAATCCACTCTGCGCTGAAATAGCATCTCACTTTCTCCCCATGCTTCTCTGCATCGAGGCCAAAGCTATCAGTGGTGGGAGGCCATTTTTTGTGTGCACACATCGATCTTCTGTCACCCGGCAGAGAGCGGGCTCATGTGTGAATAAGAGAGGAGGTTATGAAAGTGTAGGAGTCCCGGGGTGAGGTGGGACAGGGTGGAAGGATTATTCTGTTTACAAGGGAACCTGAAGGCGAGATGCTTTCCCATCAAATAAACAGGCCTGTTAATGTGACCCTGTTGATCTCTGTCTTAACCTGCTGTGGCAATGTGTGTTACAATATACAGTACACACACACACACAGACACACTATATGTCAGTCAAGTGTACTCATGTATTTCCAGTGCTGCTTTTGTAATAATGTTTCCATGTGATTCTTTGCTCACTTTGTGCTCATGTGAAATGCTTTTAAAGCCACTATGTGTAGAATTTGATATTATATAAGACACTATAGCAAATTTCAAATTATGACAGCATAAATTTTGTTTGTAGAAAATGAGACAATCCGGAAGAATATTGGTGCAAAGTTTGTGTGTTGCTTTCATCCCATTTATTTTGTGGAGGATGGGGGGATTACACGCCGTCTAAACAGTGTCTGTTTTGATAGTACCACTGGGGGGCGCCAAAGTCTGACATTCTTAGTTCTACACATAGTGGCTTTAAGTTTTGTTTACTTTTACTGAACCAGTGTGATAAATTAAACATGTGCAATATTCTCAGATGTACATTAACAATATCAAAAGAAAATCTAATGCTTAGATATTGTACACGTAGACATTAACCAGAATCAAGTGCTGGAGGCTCAGAGCAGTACATGCTAATATGGTGAGCTGTTTTTGTCAATCTCTAATTATGAAGGAATAAGTGAATAAAAAGGTCAATAGATTGAGTCAAAACACAGAAATGGACTCAGCTGAATGTGTACATTGTGTCACTGCAGTTGGTGTTGGAAAATACACTTACATCAAACACAAGAGAAAGAAAATAAAGTTGAATTTGATGACAGTTGTTATGAAGTAATTTTGATATTCAACAGAAGTTTGTGGCAGGTTGTAGCGACATGTCATTTCTCTTCTTTTGTTTTTGTTTTGTTTTGTACTGTGAAATGCACACAGTCATACAGACAAGTCAGACAAGTTTATTTATGTAGTCTGAAATCACAATCTGCCTTAATGATCTGCAAAGACATACTGTATGATACAAACACATACTTTTACATTTGATTTTATAAATTGACATCAAAGAGAACTATGTTTTTTGATTGCTTATTTTTATAAATCTGGTATCTGATTTTAAATAGCTTTTCAGTTCAATCGGGGGAAAATGTGGAGTGAAAACTTAAATTGAATAGACCTTTTTCACAGTGGTCATTTTGACTTGTCACTAATATCATCGTTAATGGCTGCACTGCATTGCATTCCTTACTGGAACAGAGCCATCGTTAATGTTATCTGTTCTACCTGTGATTTTCTTGCTATGACAGGTCAAAATATCTGCTGTGAAAGAGGTGGAATATCATTCATTTGGCAAGACAAAAAGCTTTGGAGTGATAATTAGTATGTTTATATGGCATAGATATGATACGTCTCTTTGAGGCCCATTAATCTTCTGCATGTGTGCAGTGTGTGTGTAGTTGCTATATATTAATGAGGTGTGTTTGAAGCCCCTTGGTTATGATACTTTTGAATGGAAATGCAGACTCAAAGGCATGCACAGTGTCTGATGGATATATTCAGATGGAATGGATTCCAGCTCTTTCTGGGGTCAAAGGTAAATCCCCCCCTTCACCCTATAAAGCCTTTAGCTGTGGAGCTGCCTCCCAGCTGGTTTCCTGCCTGGTGGCTTCAGGATTCCACCGTCATGTCTCACTGAGTTAGTGTGGAGTCACTGCAGACAGACAAACAGCAGCACTAAGAGAGGTGTTACTGTGCAAACAACTCGACTTTGGGAGTGGTTGTGTTGGGCAAAGAATACAATGGTTTTATATTAAATACATGACAAGCAAATGTATGTAACTTCAGATTCATCGAGAAAGAAAGGTCCTATATTAAATGTGTGTTGTGTCAAGACTGTCAGCAAGAATTTCTCACGTATTTACGAGCACCCTTGACTTTCCACCTTCGTCACAGAGGTGAAAATCTACAGTCAGATGCCTTTACAGCCCAGTGTGAACTGCAGCCAGAGAGCTGCAGACTCTGTGATCACGACAACAGAGGAAAACAGAAAAAACTCTGCAAAAGAGAAGAGAAACTTGCAAACGCCATATAAAATTTGGTCAGTTCGTCTGGTTCTTCTTTTTGTCCCCTACAATCAGCTGGTTTTAAAATATGGGTGGCATCTTTCACACTGGCATCCAGTGATTGAAAGTCAGTGCTGCCCTCTGTTGGTTACTGCAAAGTAGTGAAACAACATGTAAGACAAGTTAAAATCTTCAACCAATATACCACTTTCCTTTATATACATGTTGGAGATTCATATACAAAATAGTTCAGGTCTGCAAAAACGTTCTTGTCTAATCTTATTTGTGTAACTAATTGATGAAGACGAGCTTCATCGGAGATCCCCTATGGTAACCCAACTATATTATTTTATTCAAAGATTGATACATTTTTCATAATTAAGATCATATACAGGACATCATGGTCATATACAGACTATACCCGTCTAGAGTTATTCATATGCAATTGGACTAATTGGAGTTTTGGAGTTCAACAAGCAATATTACCAGCTCCTTCCATGATAAAAGATATAATCTACACACACACAAATATAAATCAATGCAATGAAACAATAATATAATTTTAGTTTTTATTTATTATCATCATCATGAAGCATGACCAAAAAGGAATCAGTGATAAAAGTTATCTTATGACAATTTCCACACAGAGCAGGTCTAGACCGTACTCTTAATAATGTTATTTACAGAGAGCCAACAGTTCCCACCACGAGCACTTGGCGACAGTTGCAAGGCGAAACGTCCTTTTAACAGGCAGAAACCTTGACCGGTTGGGTCGACAGTCTCCTGTAGCGCCTCCTGGAGGGCAGGAGGGAAGTCTCCTCAGGAAGTAGAGCGGCTGTTGGGCGTTTTTGACCCAGGCGGAGGTATCAATGGTCCAGGAGAGGTCCACTCCACCTCTGCTCCATTGATGCAGATCTGATCCCATCACCATGGTATCATGTGCAGACTTGATAGTGACTTTAGAATGCCTACTTTCCAAGTCTTTGAGATAAAATCAGCTCACTTCAAGAAAGACTCGGGGCTTTTTCCAGGCTTTTAACAGCAGGGGGGGAGATGAACATATAATCAGGGGGTGTTTTCTGTGGACAAGCCAGAGCTTTAGGGCTCGTGGGAAGCTTTGCCCATCTTTGTGCCAGAGGTTGTCATGTCGTCTACATCGTTCAACAATGGTGCAGTTTCGTGAGCCCTTTCCACTGATAGACCAAGACCAATTGTCAGGTGCAGTGGAGACACTGAGCTGTTTCTTAAATGGTTTTGTTTGTTTGAAACATCCTTTTCAGGAAAGGCCAGCTTGACTTAAACTGGAGCAGATGTTTGTTATGGTGTTAGCAGGTTAGAGGGACTGCAGCTTTTTGTAAGTCTGTGGTAGTGCCTTCTCCTTAGCAGAGGAGAAGAACTACTGCCATTGATGACAGATACAATTGGGTGGTGGAAGGGACATTTAAACCACCAACATGTCCTCTGTGGAGGAGAACTAGAAGGTTTTCAGTGGTCAGTCAGGTTAGGCCATGGTCTTGTTTTGATAGACCATTTTTGGCCAAATTCCAGGTGCTGCAGAGACACGGGGCTATATCTTGTTGTTTTTTTTGTTCACACTATACTTTTCAGGATGTTTCTTGCCTGAACTAAACCTGAGTGGATTTTTGTTGTGGTCTCAGCGCAAGAAACGCTTTTGCTGAGGTCGGGAGGATTTACAGGAGGCCACAGTCAGTTAGAGGACTGAGGAACAAGAGGCAGGGCTGTTCTCAGCAGAGGAGGAGCACTACTGACAGACATTCATCAGCAGACCAGGAGGACTTGAGTGAGGATGAGGAGGCTTTCACTCACTGAGGTAGTAAGTGCAAAAGTTTACCTGAGAGGAGGATTCAACGTACTGACAGCAGGGAGAGATACAGCAACAGAAAGTGAGGGTTCTAGTTTAGGCCAGGGTATGCTTATTGTCAGACCATATAGACTCTCAGGTGCAGTAGAGACATGTTTTTTTTAACTATACCTTTCAGGATGTTTCTTGCCTGAACTACACCTGAGTGGATTTTTGTTGTGGTCTCAGCAGGCAAGGAACCTGTTAGCTTTTGTTGGGGTCGGGAGGGTTTCAAAGAGGCCACAGTCAGTTAGAGGACTGAGGAACAAGAGGCAGGGCTGTTCTAAGCAGAGGAGGAGCACTACTGACAGACATTCATCATCATTTATTTATATCAACAGCTGTCCTGTCACCTTTGTCTTTCTCTGTATAGAAGCACTGAGTATTGATGACTTGTGAACATTGTGAGAAGATATTGTTCACTAGCCATAATCCAAGACAGGTTTATGTTGTGTCTGGTCTATAAGTAAGCCCTCTATTTTATGTTGGGCTAATAGTATTTACCAGAGCAGCATCTATATTTGCAGTAGCAGTAGTCATGTGATAGCAAGCTAACCCCATTAGTCTGAATCTGCATGTTCACATTTCTTAACCTTGAGGCCATTACGGTCATTTTTCATTCTTAAAACATCTTGTAGGCGTCTCAGGCTTTGGTAGGCAGTTATATGTAAGTCTAAGTAGCATATTTACTTGTAACTATAATCCTCATGTAGGTGCCATGGTGTTCAGTCTCAGGTCCACTCATTATCAGTGTTTTTCAAGATCCTACTTTTAGGGGGGCATCAGACCCTGAAGAGTGTTAGAGACCAGTGATCGGGTGTTCCTCCCGGTCCCAAGTATCAATAGACATGCGCCAGTCAAGAGCAAAGCACACTCTGAGTCCTCCTCAAAACACCATCATCATATTTATACTATTTCCGAATCAAGTCTCGTGTTCTTATGCAAGAACAGGTGACATGTTCACTTTTTTAGAAAAGCATGAAACTTGGTACACTTGTACAGTTTGGGGCCCTGAACATTTTCAGAAATTGATTGTTGAATTGAATTGAAAGAGTCAACAATAAAGTGACATGTTTATAGATGACTGATTTCCATGATGATTATATCAGAGACAGAAGGAATATGTGCCCACTCTGGGAATAAAACAAGGCTTCTAACAAATAGGAGTCTCAATGGTGCTTATAGATGCATATTAACTTCCTGTCATTGATGAGCGGTTTCTTGCAGATACTGTAGCTTCTACACTATTATTCCAGGTCTGCAGCTTAGGATAACATGAGCAACCTGGTAAGAATTAAATCTTTTTAGACACAATGAGGAAAGTCATACTTATTATTATCTTTAAAAATAATCCACACACTATTAATTAGCTCTGTAAATTATAAATGCAACGTTTTGGCCATGTGTATCTTGTCAGGCATTCATTATTTTTCTTCAATACGAAAATAAAAAACAGGAGGATTATTCTTATTGAGCCGTACTTTTAGTATTTGGATATTATTCCATAATGTTGTGGCGTAAAAAGCACAATATTTATAAAGTATAAAGTAGCACAAAATGTAAATACTCAAGTAAAGTACAAGTACCTGAAAATTGCACACAAGTACAGAACTTAAATTTATTTAGATTCAGTTTTTCAGCACTGAAAGATGTGAAGCGATCCTTTAAAGTACAGACATGAGAGTGGTATTGATCTTAAAACTCTTGGCAAGAAACCAAACAGTATTTCCCAAAATGCTGACGTCATGCTAGTCATGTAGCTAATATGAATTAATTAATCAGGCATCATTTCAACAATTACAATTGACCGTGGATCTATAGGAGGCAATGCATGCTTCTATGAAACTTCATGTGAAAGAAGGAAAATTGATTTTCTTACCATCAAATGAGCTGAACTCCTGCACGTAGCTCCAGCTGGGCTTGGTGGATTTTGCCCTCAGAGAGTTCAAGCTGAATTTTATTTTTGCCAGCAGGCCAACATTTGGAGCCTTTGTCTCCATTTTTCTCTCCTCCTTCTGTTGTTTTTTCTCTTCTTTGGCCTGTTTTTCTCTCTCCTTCTTCTCTTTTTCTTTTTCCTCCTTCTCCTGCCTTTCACTCTCCTTCCTTTCCTTCTTCTCTCTTTTCTTCTCCTGCTTCTCCATCTTCTGCAACACTTTCTCGTGCATTTTCTCTATTTCTCTCTCCTTCTTCTCTTGTCTTTCTCTCTCCTTCCTTGCCCTTTTCTCTCTTTCCTCTGCCACTTCTCTCTTCTCCTCTCCTCCTTCTCCCATAGTTTTGTTTTTGTCTTCTCCCACTTCTCTTCCTTCTGCTGGCTTTTTGACTCCTCCATCTCCTGACTTTCGTTTCCCTCCGGTTCTTGTCCTTCACTCTCCAGTCTTTGTCTTTCCTCCCTTCTCTGGGCCTCCTCCAGTATATTTAACCAGGCCCTTTTCATCCCTTCTTCCTTTTCCATCCTACGTCCAAGCTCCTCCTGCTCCTGTCTTTGTTTCTCTTCATCTTTCAGTCTCTGTTCGCTCTCCTGCCTTCTCTGTTCCCACTCCTGTATTTCTATTCTTAACCTTCTCATCCTCTCTTCCTTAACCCTAACCCTTTTTTTCAAGAAGCACACTGATCAAATTCTTTCATAATCAACTGACTCTCTAACTTAACAAAACGTTCTCACTGACCTAAATTTAATATCAGTTTTCAAGTATTCAAGATGTAACTGACATATTACATATCTAAATCATTATATTCATTAACATAGTATTGTTGCAACTGGTGCACTTAATACAACAAATGATAGTGAACTTCCACTACTACCAAATGTGGTTACAGCAATAATACAAATAATAATAATATAACTACATTTGGTGCTAATAATGAGAAAAAAACAAAACTGAACATGAACCCCAGTGCTACAATAAAACAGAAAACACTGTTTTCTACTATTAGTTCAAGAGAAGCTTTTTCTGTGACATTACAAGAAAACCTTTTCTTGTAATCAGGACACTGACAGAATGGAGGAGTCATATTTAGTAAAATACCCATTAAATAATCTTTCATTTTCATGGTATCTGTAAAAGGAACTGCAAAAGACCACAAGTGCAAGGACTGCAAACCTTTCAGTCAATGTGAAATTGCCTCTAGTGCAATGAAACACTACAAATGCAGTCCATTTTGCACACATGCAATTTAGGCAACAAGTAAAGCAAAGTTTACAAATTAAAATTGTGTTGTGCAAGACAAAAAGCGCATTTACACCTCCTGATCACAGCATCTTACTGTAATGTCATTTGGAAAGTATGAAAAAGGTAATTTACTTGACAGAACAACACGAGGAATATACATGTACTCCTTCCCCAATACAGCACAGTACTACTAAACAAAAAAAGCCAAGTAAAACCGTAGTTTTATCAGAGCTGTAAAGAGGTCTTACCTAACTCTCCAAAGGTTGATGCTCGAATGAGGCCAGAATTCTGTGCACCTGCATATATGCAAATTAGTCAGTTATGATGTCAGTGAATAGAACACCAGGATTCTAAATCTACTGTCAATGGTTTTTTCTTATCTTATAAATCAACACACTCCTTCACTTTGCAAACCCAAACTTATCCTTCCAGCCCAGAAATCAAACTGCAAACCCTCAACAAGCACGACTCTCTAACCTCTGGGCCTCTTTAGTGCTGCTCATTCTGCAGGGCGGCTGTGTTTGCAGTGATGATTTAGGTACTTCAGAGTTTAAGCACTTCATCTTGTATGTCACATTAAGATATATTGATCTTTACTCAGTCCCTTTGATAAAGGTTATATAGGTTAAACATATATCACCAGGGGTGGAAGATGTACTCAGATTTTTTACTTAAATAAAAGTAGCAATACCACATTGTAAAAATTCTCCATCACAAGTAAAAATCCTGCATTCAAAATCTTACTTAAAGGTACAATATGTAACAATATGCAGCAGTTTACATGTATTAAGCTCTTTTTATTGCCAATGTGTGAACAGACTGTAACCCTCCCTGACTTTCTCAGTTGTATATAGCAGCCTGTGGTCTGATTTCTATGTAAAGGAAAATTCAAAGGAGGTGACGTTATGCACGCCCCTGAGTGCCGAGCCTCTCTTCAGCTCCATGTTCAGCTCCCCTATACCGCAAACAGTGTGCAACACTGTTTGGAGTCCACTAATGTCAACAAATAACCGGCACTAACCAAACAACACAACGTCCACGTAGCTTGCTTGCTAACACTGGTTATGACTGGCAAAATACTATCTGAGTGGATCTGTTAGTTAACAAATGGCGTTGATTTTAGCCAACACTAAATGATGTAACGGTAAAAAGCAAATGTGTGTTAACGTTATAGGGTTGGGCGATTGGACAAATATATCGGCGATTTGCTGAGTAACATAATTGTATCTCTTTTAATTTTCTATTTGGACTAATTTGAAATATGACCAAGAATATCCTCCATATCTCCGGGTGGATGAGCTCTCAGTTACAGATTGATTGGGGTGCTTGGATCCCAGTATACATGCTTACAAATCGACTACTATTTGAACCTTTACTAAAATGATAAAATAGATAAAGACAAACATTTTTTGGGCAAACACGTGTCCACTGTCCAGTTTTAGTTGTACCTGTATACATGGATGTACATTCATGACTTAATGAATCAACTTATGTGGAAACAGGTTAGTGGTTCCTGCTAGTTAAATTTTTTGTCAGTCAATTTTTAAAAATTCAAATGTAATCTGATTTAAAGTAAACTGTCTGCTTATTATCAAACGTGTGCTACTGTGTTAGCTTAAAGCTAACGTATTTGAGTGAATACGATTTTAACCTCACTCAAGCCTTCAATGTTTGTGCCCATGCAGCACGATGCCTGTACTGACATTTTGAAACACAGCCTGCAGTGTTAACTGAAAGGGATAGGCAATCAAAGAGAACAGGGGAATCAAATCATACAATCAGCTGTATATAATATTATATTATCACGCAGACTCTTTGTCCTCAAACCCTAGAATGTGTCTTTACAGTGGAAAAAAAATAAGCTACTGTAAAATGTACGAGGGTTGTGGCTTTGTAAGTGATCACCCACTTCTGTTTGGGAGAAAAAGGGCCTGTTATTTTACAGCTTTCTAGAAAATACTAACTCATAACTTCGGCAAGTGGCCGTTTGGCAGTAACCATTATACAAAAGTATAACAACAGACTCAATGAGTCTACATGTAACATTTCATGGTTCATCAGCAGATGAACCCATAATGAAAATAATCATTACTTGTAGTTTTATACAAAATAGTTACAACAATGTAAAAGTTAGATCCACCTCAACCAACTACAACAGTCAAATCCTGCTTTTACATTAATGAGTAATAATAGTCTAATGATATAGTATATAATAGTATGACAGTCACAGGGGACATTTTTCTGCATTGAGTACTTTTACTTTAATACTTTCAGTAACATTGTCAATGCAGGACTTTCACTTGTAATGGAGTATTTTCACAGCGTGGTCTTGATACATTTACTTAAGTAAAGGATCTGAATATTTCTTCTACTACTGATACTGGAGTACCTCAAGTTTCAGCACCTCTAATGACCATTTTTACAGTGTGCTATATACTAAAGAGACTTGGATGATACCCACCTAATTTGACCAACTGCAACTGCTGAAGCCATTCGCTTTGGTGAAACCCTGGAAGAAACAAGACTGGATTTTGTCTCACATGTCTTCCATTGAAACAGCATTAAAAGGGAATCTCTTGGACAGGATGGACAATTACAGCAACTTACACAATGTTCAATGTACATTGTTTTAAAACAGAAATATACAATAAAAATACGTAGAGAAAAACATTTTTAAATGATTATATTTTTATTTATTGTCATCTCTAATATCAATCTAACATAAAACTAAAATAAAAACCTCAATATTCCAATTAAAACTTGAAACATTTAAAGACAAAGATGCATTATACTTGATGAACCTGAGTCTGTCTGACTTTGAATGCTGAACCTTGTTTCATCTTACTAAGGAAACTGTTATGAACTTAAATAATGTAGAGTTGATGAAACAACTGCTACATTCTCTTCCTTTCAATAAATCGACAATATGAATTAGGAAACAAACACTGTATACATTTATTATTTTTTCATACAATATAATAATAACAATATGATATTTGGTGTGTCCATTGTAACCAGTAACCATGTTTTTGAATTGTACTTTCTTTATTTGGTTTGACAGTCAGAGTCAGTGGACCTCTACGAACTTTAGTTGAATACCCCTGCCCTATGTCATCTAATATCTAAATATTTTTCTACCACTGTGTGTTAGTAAATTTTTCCTGTGATCCAGTATTGGAGAATATAGATTTAATGGATATATAACACTTGTAGATTGCTAGATAAAAACATCTTTATAGACACAAGAATAAATCTTGCTTTCATCTTCAACACTTTATTTTTGAGGGTTTGAGGTGTTGAGAAGGTAGAAGCTTTAAATTATTTATTTTTAAATTGAAGGTCATACTTGGAAATCAGCCATATCAAGGTTATAGGTTTTTCACAAAAGCATTATGTTTATGTGAACACATATTATATGTATGTAAAGGGTAAAATAACCGTTCCCAATCAAGTGTCACGACTGGACAAGGCAAAAATGAACCCACACGCACGACTCAAACAAAGTACAAATTAAGAGTATTTATTTATAACAAAATTTAATGCTTGACAAGGCAAGAGATATCTACAAAGTGACAAATCAAAATCACTCCTAAGGAACGGAGGAAAAACACTAACATGAAAATGCCAGAAAACAAAGGAGCTAAACTAACAAAGTTAACAACAGAAAATCACTCCTGAAAAGTGGAGGAACAAAACTGGGAAAACCAAGACAGCAAAGTGAACAAAATAACAAGGACACTGAAACAAATGTGAAATGACAACATGACTAAACGAGACAAAAACGGTAACTTAACGTAAATGACGAGACATGACATCAAGAGACAGGCCTTCCTCAGACAGGAGCAGACATACACATTTGTTAGGCTTGACATTTTTCGTATCTCATCATCTGCTGGCTTTATCTCTCCTCCTCTGAAGTTTCCAGTTGAAGCTGCTCCCCCACAGAATCCACCTGATTAAAATGTTACCGTCTGTGAAGTATTCATGAACAATGTGCGCTGCTTGTATCAGTCTTCCTTTAGATAATGAGGAAGATGCTTGAGGCTCAACAGAAACATGTTGAGTCATAAGTTTATGAGTTTACGGCTCTAGGTGTAGCAATGTCCGTTTGTCTGTCCATCCACCATTTTGGTCCAGACTTAAATATCTCAACAATTACAGACATTCATGATTCCCAGAGGATGACTCCTAATGACTTTGGAGATCCTCTGACTTTTCCTCTCACTCCAGCATGAGATTGACATTGATGGTGAAATGTCTTGTTTGGTACACACATTCACGTCAACTTCAGGATGAATTTTGATCACTTTAGTCATTCATCAACTTTTCCATCATCAGGTTGACATTCCAGTACTTTGGTTTATAACGCAGTAGGCCTTTTTCATGGAAGACATTTTAACATGTAACAGTAGGAAAAGCTCAGGTGTAAATAATAAAATGAATGATGGCTGAATTCCATTTAGCTGGTCCTGGTATTGCGCATGCTGGCTCACTGTCACAGTGCGCCACTGTTGCTTACTGGGACACTTGAATAGAACAGACCCATCATTAATGTTCTTAGTAACACCTGTGCTTTTCCTAGTATGACAAGTCAAAATGTCTGCTGTGAAAAAAGGCCTACACCTGCAAAACTAATGATATTCCCATCATGCTCTGCTGTTCTCTGTGTTTAGTGCGGATTATCACGTTAGCATGCTATCACGCTATACTAAGATGGTTGGCAAAACAGGCGGATTGAAACGGTTTAACTAACATTTTCAGGGAAATACTTCCTGTATCCGTCTGTCCTATATGGGTGACCTAAGCAGCATTTTTCCTCATTTCTCAAGCTCCATTTTAACACTAGCACACTAGCCAAACCTGCACCAACAATACTGCTATTACTTCTTAATTAAAAATAAGCTTGTCTCCATATTTGAGGTATGTTTGCATGGAAAAAAAGCATTTTGTTTTGTTCGTAAAATGCAAAAAATACTTGTTTGATATATTCAAAAAGCATAAAATTATCTCAATGTCACATCCAAAATGTAATAATACACAAATTATTTTCAAAGTTTCCCATTTTTATTGAAATCATTAAAAAAAATTACAAAAAAGCAAAGGTGTCCTTTTAATCAAGTTTTCATCAAGATACAAATAAAAGCAAAGCTCCCTATTAAACATTGAAATTAAATTACTTGGTGCCCTAAAGATATCAAAGTTCCCAAACATAGCAAATATGTCCGACTTAACTGTATACAAATGTGTATACAATTATTAAAGTACATGTGTACATCTGGGTTTGAATACATTTTAAATTCAATGTAAACATTGCATACATTGTCTAATTTGTTGTAGTAGCAAAAGCCAAATATAACTGTATGTGTTTAAGTCATTCAGCAAATGTTTTAAAAAAGAAAACCAGGGTTTAACAGCTTAAGACCCACTAAAATACCCGTATATATTTTTTTTGGCAACAAAAAGTGACAGAAAACACATTCAAGTACTCGAAATCACAGCTTGATTGAGCCCTCAACATGTAATATCCTGATTGAGTACAAACAGTTCAGATACATACAGATGCCGACGTGTGAACACGATGGGACAGTTTCATTTTTGGCACTGTGAATCGTGTATAAGAAGGCAAGCAAAAAGAGACACATCTGCAAAATGAAACAACTTAAATTAATATTAGATGCACGTGAATGAAAATAAATATGCAAAATTGAGGCAGACACACTGATCATTCAGAAAACTCCTCTGAAGACTTCTTCTAAATAAGTGCAAACTGACGTAGTGGAGAATAAATCAAGTAGTATCATGTTGTGATATTAAGTGTCTTCTGATGAAAACGTTGAAAGTGACTTATTTCCATTGTTTGTCTGCTTTATAATAACCTACGTGGAAAGACAATTACTTCACGTTATTTATCAACCAATGCATGGAGTGCAAGTCAGCGGGAAGTGAAACTCTCAATAGCAGTTGCAATAAATTTGATCAACTTCCATAAACTGTCTTGATACACATGATTGCATTAAGCTGTGACTTGCGTCACTTGAACATGGGCTTAGTGCCAGATAGTCTAAAACAGAAAGTCATTGTGAAAGCTCTAATGAAGAGGTTTAGTGTGCGAGCAGATGTTTGCCGTGTGATAACAGAAGCCTCAACAGACAGATTACAGACTGATACAGTGGCTCCACCAGGTCGTCTGGTTTATACATTGTGGTTGAGGTGGGCTTCATTACAGGGAGGCTAATTTGGCAAGATTCAGTCTCAAACGTTTACTTTATCCTGAAAGAAACAGAAAGAAACAGAAAATTACAGATTGTCACAAAACTCAGCATTCACTCAGCATGAAACCAGACATGCGACTTGAAACAAAACTACGATGTGAGGGTGCAGATGTACAAATGTAGTCCTGATTTGTTTTAACTGCATGGCTCCTCAATGTGTGGATAACTACATTATGCAGACGACTAAAGTTTTGTACTGCAATATATACTAATGGTTGGTTTACTGTATATTGGCTGCAGTTTTAATGCAGGATACAAACACAGTACATACAAATATAAATTCTAAAGTAGCATCATATATCTGGTCAACTGGAGTTTTAAAAATGATTAAAAATACACCTTAATCACAAACCAAAAAAAGCCCTTATGGGTGGGGTGTGGTGGTGATACAAAGAAATAAGGAAATCACACAGTGCACAGCAGTTTTATAACACTGTAAGACAGGAATTTACAACTCTAGAAAGTCACGGTGACAACCATTTTATCTAAGGTCATGACAAATGCGAGGGGAACAGTAGAAATACGGCGTTCATCTCACAAAGTATTCTACCAGGAATGTGTGCTTGCATGTATTTTAGCATTACGATGCCACAAAAGTCGAACCAGGTTTAATGTTTTTTTTGCCACAATCCTGTGTTTTCTTAGCCAGACTGGACTGAAGTGAATCTCAAGCTGCCTAAGACGCTAATCAACATAGATTATGAACTTCCTGATTCGCAAATTTATCCAAGACAAGAGTTTACTCACAGTATAAAAACTACAATAAACTGGTCTGCTGCTTCCTGTAAAGTCGAGGTAGTCAGGTCAAATCAGCCTGAGGCAACAGGTTAAACAAGGTCAGCGAAGTTTCATTTCATGTGAACTAATCCGGAATGGTAACATCAGGGAAGTGGTATAATGACTGCTTGGTGAGCTCGATGGGCACAAGATCTCAGTGCTGTGTCAAGTCATTCAAATGTGGCGGTTTGCAAAACTGAAAGAGGAAGCACTTTGACTAAATAATGATTTCTTGTAAAAAAGAGGTCGATTCTCAACTATGGTGCCTGACAAACACCTCCAATAATGATCTCAATCAAAAAAAGCTTTTCTTCTTGAAGAATCAAAGACAATAAAACCTTGATCTTCTTCTTCCCTTACATTACGTTGCTATCATGAGTTGATTGCTTGTATAAACTGTTATATTACTTATATTATAATACTTAAATCTCACTCATCGCACAATGTGAAAGTGCAGTATTTGCAGTGTTTGCACTACTGGGTTTGGTGTGTACAAATATATCACAAATATGAACACTCATCAGGAGCAAATAAAGTCTAAATAAAAAGAGAATATCTGATAGAGATATAAGATGCTGCACTTTGATAAAAATGCAAAGTACTATAACAGCAATCAGTGATCACAATTTTAAATAATAAGAAAAACTTTCTTACCCATCCACCTTGCTGAGTCACCCATGTGCCCACACGCCTGTTGAGGAATGCAGTCATGGCCCTTTGGACTTTATTTTTCAGCTCTGGGGATGATTTCTTGACATAAAGCCCTAAGGCCACTGAGGCCCTGATCAGCTGCATCTCTGAAGCCACTTCCTGAGTCTGACACAAGACCTCTACGCCATGGCTAAACGCTGCTTCTACAGCCTGGGGAGAGATGAGACAGGGGTCCAGATATTACACAGCAGGAAATTTATATATAAAGATATCATAGTAGACATAAACACATAAACTTATAACTGCCCCCCCCCCCCCCGTTTGAGTGAACTGACACTGTGACATGTCTTCTAGTGTTCCTATGATTACTAATGAAACTGTATTTCAGTCCATTTGAGGTGCATTCACACAACAAAATAGTCAACTGTGGTTTTCGAAAACTGTTATTAGTCTACAAAAATTACACCATTGTATTGTATGAATGTCTGTGTGAATGTGTGTGTGTGAATAGATACAGCACCTGCATATAGTACATACAGCTGGCAAATGTCTGCTATCTTGGCTACAACAGGTGGAAAGCATGCAGTGCTTCCTCTACTCATAAGTAAGAATATACATAACCTCTGATCCTGTGAATACCATTGGTGGATTAATATAAAGTACTTTCTACGTGTGTGTGTGTGTGTGTGTGTGTGTGTGTGTGTGTGTACCTCTTGTGCTGCTGCTTCCTTCAGGTCACTCAGTGCAGCTTTAAATGTGACGTCGTCATTCAGGGCATCTGCCACAGTTCTCAGTTTATCAGCGATCACAACTGGGTCAAAATTATCAGCTGAAAAAAACCCCCAAAAAATAAACATAGAAACAAACATAACATCAAGTCTAAAGAGGAGGCTAAATATCTGTGTTTACTGTACTGTAGGCCAGCCTAAAATGGACATAGCGTTAACTGGGGGGGGGGGGGGGGGGGGTTCAGTCCACCTAGCTTGACAAGAAGAAGGTGCTGAAACAGAAAGAGGTTAACTAGTTAACATCCAAGTAAAGGAGCACGGTGCCCTGCCTGTAAAATGTCACATAGCAATGGACATAAAATGTCGGGCATCACACCCGGTGACAACACCTGCCGTGTGTGTGTGTTAACGCTACATGTTTACTCGAACATGACCTCCACTACAACAGTTAAAACTTATATCTATTTAAATATAGTTTAGCCTATCACCAGCAACCACTTCGACCTCTAGTGTAGTATCTGAAAGTGAAAGTACTCTTATTGTAACATGACGTTAACTGACACCGTTCCCTCTCTCTTTCTCTCTTTCTCTCTCTCACACAAACACAAGCACATTTTGTCATTCACGGACAGAAAACCCGAACTAACCCGTGCACGGTGTTGGGCTGTCAGTCTCCAGACAGGCGTCTAAATGACGATCTTTAGTACCGTCCTCGTCCTCATCCTCCAACAGATATTTGATTATTTCACTCGTCTGCCACTCGACAGTGTTGACAGTAGGAGCCATTGTTTTACACTGACGTTTCGACACGTCCGAGAGAGCGCGCAGTCGCAATAGGACAGACGGTTATTCTGCCGGTTACACTTCCGGTATGCACCTTGGCAGCTAACACGTATCTCTGGTTGCTACCTCTAGAGAAGAAGGAAGAAGAAGGGGAGATAAATAAGACATTCACTTCCATTGTATTGTTGGTGGCGGCAGAAATCTCAGAGACATCAGAGAGATATCTACTAACCTTCACAAATAAAAACAGAACTCGCATTAAAGCTGCAGGGGTTTGTAGTTGAAATGCCTGCCTTGGCTGACATTGTCTAAAACTAGTTAATATAATTATTGTGGCAGTGATGGACTGATAGGTAGTGAGACAGTATTTCAGCTTCTCAAAACTGGATTAAAAGTGGATGATGTGGAAAGAAGCAGTAACCAAAACAGAAACATAGTGGGACATAATCAAGATGCAGTGTCAGCTGGATCTATAGGGTCAAATAGTACGGAGCCCCCGAAGGGTCATGGCGAGATATTTTGAGGAATACTTTTGCGTTACCTGGTATTAAGTCTTGCGTTCCCTCATAATATTTTGCTTTACCATTTCACATTCCTTTTGATCCACAGAGAAAGGCTGAGCTGTATTATGATACAGTATTGAGTATTATGCCTTAGACCACCGCTGATTGTGACCTCAGCACCAGTGGGCTCACCTTCTGCTGTGGCTGCTCAGGTGCAAATCTGTATAGTTGCAGCTGGATGGATAACTAGCAGAGCTAGTGAACCAGCTCTCTCACTGACTTCTGCAGAGGCTGTACAGTAGCTTTGATTATGACTATAGTCATAGGATGACAGAGCTTTGGCTGCTGCTGTCGCTGTGATTGCGGCTGTAGACATGGCTGCTTTGGTTGTATTGATTATAGCTGTGACACATTACTTTATAATGGGTGAAACACTAACAAACACTGTACTGGTAACATCTGTCATATTTTATGGAGTTCAAATTCCATTTGGCTTCAAGAAGCTTTCTTGGCTGATGGTAATGGCAGTAAAGACTAGTTACAGTACAGCAACCATAGCCATATCCAGATCATCATGGATTTAACCACAAATGCAGCCGTACTTCAATAACCAGATCCACAGCCACAGCTTCAACCAGCACAGCCAGGGAGAGCAGCTGCAGCTGTGCTCACAGCCAGTGTCTGTTTACTGTCGGAGCTCAGGTTTTTGAAAGAAGTAATGGGCAATAAATGCAGAATGTAAAGTGTCACATCATGTCAGTGTTTTGACTGTGTGTGCTACCCACTCGCCTCTCACTCCTAATGACCTACCCTAGCAAAAAACATTGTTTAGTAGCTACTCAGGTCAGGTATGTGTAAGAAATAGACATATGTCCAGAAGATGGCGACATTCACCTACTGACGCTGTTCTTTGATGAGCACTGCCCCACCCTGCTGCTTTCACACACACTGTGACTGAAAATAAATTGAAGCTGATCACCAAAACAATTTAGATTTTTTCCGCAGCATCTGCATTATTCACATTCCTAATTACGACAGGTGTCCACTGGTGTTCATGCATATATGTAAGAACCTGGCATGCACACACACATCAGGAGGATTACATGCACAGACAAAGCAGCACCGAAAGACCACAGTAACACAAAGTGCATACACACCCACTAATGTTTTCCACCATCAAACTGACTGGTTCAAGCATCACCATCGAGGTGTTTTTACACGTTGATTCGACAGTCTCTCGTCTACAAACTGAACCAACTATGTATGTGTGTGCTTTTACCTTTGTGCAGTGACCTGCACTGTAGGACAGAGACAAAATAAATTATTCAGTATTGATAGTATTGGGTGATTAAAAGTGTCTCTTGCCTGGATCTCTGTCAACACTTACAATCCTATTAAAGATATTAATAACCCAGATTGTGAATTGTGTCACAAACCAACTCAGGCCAATTGAGAATAAGATTGAATTATTATTTTAGCGAGCTGAGACAAATAGCACCTACTTTGTGGGGGAGCAGCTTTGTATCTTAGGGTCTGTCACCTCTCTAGGCTCCCATCAGCTCATAGATTTTCACACATAACTAGCCTCTTTTGATTCCTCACATCAGATTATGCTCATCTAGGTAAAAGTATGTCTTGTTTTCGCACTGCCTCGTTTGTGAGGACTGATGGAGAAGATAGAAAGAAAACAGTGTTTGATCCACACACTGTACTCTGGGATGTCAGAGGACAAGATGAAAATTAGGTTACCCAGTCATGCAATTCCGTCTCTCCTGAAGAAAATAAAGTCTTGATTAGAAATCGTGCACCAGGATAATCAGCATGGATGTCACAGTCACTTCTGTGCTGTCTGACATGCTGCAGTCAGTGTGACGGCACACACACACACACACACACACACACATTGGGTCTCCACAAGTCGCAGATGAAATAAAGCTCATTTACTTCTCCATAACAGGATGTTATCCCACACTTCATCCATTGATACAGGAAGAGGTGCTATTTGACAGAATACATGGAAGTGACCGGTTATCATGCAAATATATAAGATTGAATATCATGAACTACATTATACATCAGGAGATCATAGGGTCTTTAGTTATTTGCTTTGCCTGTTTGTGATATTATGGCACTGGCACACAGATTATTAAGCCTTTTAAGATGTGAAAATCTTCATAAAACTTTTAACAGGAACAAATATGCGAGTGTAAGGAAAAACACTTCAGTTATGAAGTGTTTATGATGAAACCAACTAAAACGATGAAGTAAAATGCGACGTCTGGGAGCTTGTCTAAGAATCTGATATGGTAGTTTATGTGAATGTGCTTGACTTACAACATACATGGAATGAATAATGTATGAAGGTGATGATTTAATCAATTATTCACAGATTGTAAAATGCAGTGGCCAGAATTTTTAGCAAATTACGTATTGGTCTAAGTGATGTCTGAATTTGCCTTTAATAGTCTCACAAGCCCACATTTAACATAAAATAAAATTACACCCTTTGTCTCATTAATGCAAGGGAAAAACATAAAGTAAAAGAATATAAATAGACTTTGAAAAAGAAGATAGATAGATATAATTGTGAGGGCACATCGGACATCAGTGTCTCGCCCCAGGACACTTCAACATGTGGACTGTAGGAGCCAGGAGTCGAACCTCCAACCCTGTTCGTGAATGACCCACTTTACCTCCTGAGCCACAGCCATGAGATGAGATGAAACAGAGCAGATAAAGAGTGAATCAGGTAAAACCTTGACACCAGTGCAGTAGAATATTAAATCATGTGTTCCTTTGCTGTGGTGAGGACATGTGACATGACTCTGTGAGCCTGCCACCATAAAATGAGGCTGGTGATGTCTGAGAGTGGGTGGTGGGAACGCTGCTGGCAGCAGCATCAGTATGTTTTCTGGGTACGTGATTGCAGGACCAAAGGAAGTCATTTCAGTGGCTCTCGGACCAGTATAGAGAGCAAAGGAGAAGAGAGGCTTTCAATTCTTTTCAGCTTAGCTGGGATCCTCTCCTCTGGCTCGGTGTAATGAAACACCTGATCAATAGTTGCAGGTGGTGTCGTTTTTCCTCCGGTGCTGGTAGTGGTAAAGGTTCCCAGCTCTGCATTATTCCACCTTATTTTACCTTTATTCTGGTGATCTTTTATGTTTTTATGAAGCTCCTGGTCCTGCTTTTAAAGTGTCCTCTTTACTCCTTTTTCCCCTCTGAATTTCTCATTTATTCCTTTTTAAAAATACATAATATATGTATGTTTGTGCCAAATACCACTTCCTTTTGTGTGCCATTGTGTCCACTTGCGCTGCTGTTATCTACGTAACGAGAGCTTAAATAATGGGGAGAAGCCTTCTGAGCAGTGGTGGAAAGTCCATTTACTGAAGTACTGTACTTAAGTGCAATTTTCTGACGCTTGTACTTTACTCGAGGTATTTTCATTTTATGCTACTTTATACTTCCACTACTATTCAGAGGGAGAAATTGTACTTTTTTCTCCACTTACTTTAGTTTTTAGTTACTTTGCAGGTTCAGATGAATAATACAAAATACAATAAACAAATAAATAACGATGCATTATCAGAGGTTAACCTAGGATAAGACTATTGATCCCACAGGCTACACAGCATACAGTATATTATATGTATGTAAAGTCATTAAATGTACACATTAATGCATCTCGACTTTCTTTCGTGACAGAGTACTTCTACACTGTAGTATTGCTACTTTTACTTGAGTAAAATATCTGAGTACTTCTTCCATCACTGCTGCTGAGACACTTCAGTTAGACAACAAGAGCTGCACTCCACACTTCCCCTGCACCTGCGAGAGGCGGGCTAATCAAGCTGCCACTCTGTAGCTCAGGTGTGTCTTGTGCTCCTTTGCTAGTTAGCACTGCTGTAACTCTGAAGGAGTGACTGTGATCTTCTGCTGGTTTGGCCTCTCTTCAAGACAGAGTTTCCTGTTTTTGGCACTTCCTCCCAACGGATTTACCCTCTGCTCAGATACACGGATACATCAGCCAGGTAAGAGCTTGATGTTTATGCTAACATGGATGTCAAGAGTGGACATATTTGCTGTGTTGTGTTGGTCTAGGCTCTCTAACATCTACTGGTGATGTCTTGGTGTCTGCTGGCTGCCCATGCGCAGTACTTTGCTTTGGAGTTGGTTGTTTGACACATTTATTATGAGGCTTCATTGTGGTGCTTCCCTGCAGTTAATTAACCTAATGGTGAGGTGTAAATATTCATGTCTGACTATTGTGAGTTATAGGTCGAATCTATTCCCCCTCAGGTTGTTGCCTTTTGTTTTTGGTGAATTTTCTATTAGCTCACTGCAAACTCAGGCCGCTGGTTGAGGTTAATATTGAATATTGGCTTTGGGGATGTAAACTATTGTCTTGCTCATAATTATTTCCATGTCATATTGGCTATTGCGGGGACCTCAACGTGGCTTCTGTCACACATGGTTCACACACTTTATACTCAGCTGAGAGAAATATTTCAACTCAAAGTGGTGGATCCACGTGTCAGCTCGCTTTATTACTAATATCATAAATAGATACACAGTAAACTGCTGAGCTCTTGTTCTACAATGTTGCTACGCCAACGTATATCCACCACATGAGAAAAGATTGTCTGCTCCAAGCCATGCCCTTTTATATTAATGATTATGTGCCACACGTGGCTATGTTATAATAGCTGGTGTTGAGCTCTGTATCTAATATGGTTTATTGTTTGTCACTCCCCAGTCTCTGCTGTGCTGTGCTTGTTGTTTTCTTGTGATGGGAGTGATGAGGCCACGGCCCAGACACCAAATATCAACTCTCTGTACATGTTCCATGTGTGTTGGCTGAACTGAACTAATGTTAATGTATGGAGTCAGCTAAATGTTACATTTAAATCCTGACCACATACTGTGTCAAACATCGTTATTGTTGGTGCCTCTGGTGGGCATCTTGTCTATGTGCCAAATGATGAAGGAGCTAGATTCTGTTAACATTTCTTCTGTGTTGAAACCGATACTGGTCCCACTTTTGGGGGGTTTCTCTGACCATTGGTCATATCCTGAAATATTTCCTGCATAAATATTCATTAATAATGTGAATCGGCCTATTGACCAATTAGGGTACTGCATGGCTTTTTCTTTGTACCTTCAATTCACAGTGATGCTGATGACTTGAACACACCCTCATATAAGCCCTAAATCTCACAGTTGGTTAAATTACATTATAGTTCTGTTATAGACAACATTACAGAACTGCACTCTAATGCTGTGGTAGCATGGTCACAAGATGACAGAGATATTTATGAACATGTTGGCTATTTCTGTTGGTGTGTGTATCTTTGGAGTGAGACGGAAGCTTTTTTTGGCTTCGGTGTTCCAGCTGAATATCTACAGACACTGTGACCTCTCTGTGTCACCTCACATGTAGCACGTTGTTTGTGATATCCAGCCCACATGGAGTTTTGTAGCATGAATGGGAAGGAGTTGGGGGTTCGGGGGACGAAAGCTGCTGTCTGGATGCAAGTGCCCTTTTCATGCCCTTTCAATGGCAAATCAAAACAGTTTTTCCTTATTTGTTGGCCGTATCTGTCATCTATTTGAAATAGAAGAAATGTCATAAATGATACCAATTTAGCCCAAACCTTTTGTTTTACTTCATATTCAAAAGGTGGTTGTAAGTCTGTCTCCTCATGAGCTCAGTTTCCTTCAACAAACCACATAAAAGGAATATTGAATAACATCTGAGTCAAAATTATTAAAATAAACTTTCTCTTGCGTCTTCTGCCACCATGAGTAGTCAAAGACGCAGTCAGACAAAGGTCACCAGTTCATCTGGAAAGTTGAACACATAAACCAACTTTTTTTGTGCCTTGTTTCAGTGTTCCCTGTCAAGTGTGATATCCAAAAACTTCCACAAACTACGACTCCAGTACCAACTCGCATGTGTCTACCCCGAGGTCCTCTCAATGTAGGTCACGTTAGACGCTCCTTCAAAGGTTGCACGTCCTGCAGGTGTCTAAATCGCCTCAGCTTATTGTGAGAGGAGCAGCTGCATGAACCTCCTGAACTCCTGACTTTGTATTGCACAGAGTGAAGCCAGTTCCCCTGTAGAGGAGCCTGACCTCGAATGGTTCTATCTGCAGTTTCTGCTCAGAGGCTGCAGCCACAGGGACTACACTCGTTACTTTACAGCAAAGATTTTTGTATACAAACATACAAAGAACTTACACCAATATAACAATAATATGATGTTTTTTTCTATCGACCTAACAATGTATACAGATATTGCAGAAACGATTTCATGGTTCCAGCTTCACAAAGGATTTTCTGTTTTACCTTCTGATTATGTTAATAATTTGAGTTTTGTACTATCAAATGGACAAAACAAGCACTGTGAAGGTAATTGTGATTAATCTATAATGAAAATAATCACGTTGCATCTTAATAGTAAATAGTTAAACATTAGCGCCACCTCAATCAACCACAGCTACAAAATCCGGCTTTCACATTAATGCATGAGGAATAACAATCTAATGATATAATATATAATAGTATAACAGTTACAGGGGACATTTGTCTGCATTGAGTACTTTTACTTTTAATACTTTTAGTACATTTTCCTGATTTTATATTTACATACTTTTACTTAAGTAACATTTTCAATTCATGACCTTTACTTGTAACAGAGTACTTTTACAGCATGGTATTAGTACTTTTACTTAAAGTAATCCTACTGATGTAAAGGATCTGATTTCCTCCACCACTGCACAGCAGACGTGACAAAAACAGTCTGTGATGGGCAGGTATGATATTAATAACAGACTGACAACAGCATAGACAAACATGACTGGGAGTGACTGTCGTCTGTGTTAGAACATCCATCTATCCTAAACCTCTTGGGGCTGAATGTCTCCAAGGACAAGAGGGCCACAAAGACAAACACAAGACAGACACACTGAGACACGAGAGAGAAACAGAGGCAGAAGGTTGGAGCAGGCGTTGTCATGACAGGAGTGACATATGACAAAGGTTTGAATCCATACTGAGTTTAAAAACTGCCCTGAGAAAGACTCGGGCAGCGAACAAGTTGCTTTTAGCAACAAGTGTCAGCACTCTGTCTGGATGATAGAAACTTCACTCATGGAGAAGGATTATCATGGGGATTTGTCACTTTATGTAAACAGCTTAATCAGGCTGCTGCTTTGCTCACAGTGTTGGCTGTAGTCTTATTAATATTATCTAGTGACTTACAATTCTTTATAATCACTTTGGTGACATAAAAGCAACAGTTAAAATCACCATCAACTCACTTGTTATTGCATGAATCACTGCTGAAAGTAAAACTGCACATTGTGACTTGATTAACATGATCAGAGGGATTTCAACATCTCCAGAAATGCAAAATCAACTTTCAGCCTGCTTGTGGTAGAGTGTCAACCTCGACTCCATCAATTACACAACTGTGAGATCATCATGGATACCAGTTCCCTAGCCCTCTCACTATAATAATCATTTACTCATCCTAATCATTTATCATCATCATCTCTAGTCACCCAAAAAAAAAAGAAAAAATGATATGAACAAAAGGAGCCAATATACTCTAATTCTTTTTGACGAGTGTACCATTTCTTATCTAACCGTTTGCATAACCTTTGATGCTCATTAGTTTCAGTCTGTCTGAATTATTCTCTCACCCTGTGAAGGAGGCGGTACAGTAACCTCGCAACTACAAAAAAAGTTAATCCAAAAACTTGGAAATGTTTCTTTTGCCTACCTTGTTATTTCTTCTTGACCCAGAAACTAAATATACTCCAGAAATCTCTGGAGTGTGTTCAAGTGTATCCCTTCCAGACAGTTGAAATGTGGGCATGAAAGCCCAGTTAAATACCACACTTTTTAGAAATAAGATGGATGGATGTTTAATGAGAAAACATTTTTGAGATGACTGTATGTTTACGTTGTTTATATCATAATAAGGCAGTTTCCAGTGCTGCATACAGCACCTGCTATGTCGAGAGCAGCAGTGCTCTGGCTACTGTCAGCTGAAGTGAATGTGTTTTTTTTTACATTCAGTTTTGGGTTTGATTCAGTTTTATGACAGCTGTCAGCCCTGCCACCCCCTCCACAAGACACAGAATTTAATGCAAACTGAATAATTTAAGACGGACAAACTTGTGTGAGCTGGAAAAGAAACTGAAGACAATTCTGAGTTTCCTCCAATTTTGGTGGGGAAGGAGTCCTCCACTCTCGTTTATTTTGTACTTATTCTATTTAACAACCTGCAAAGAAGTTAGGGGAAGAGATGGTAAACAATGCAATTAAGTGTTATAAGATATTAGCATTTTCTAAAGGGTGTCTTTGCTTTCTCCAATTACCACTTTTTCTAACAGCATTCTTTTCAGATTTAATGGGTATGAATGTGTGACCTTTTTACTTCTTTACTAATTAAATCTTTAACACGTCGTCTAATAGATGTTATATTATCTATATATGAAAATGCATACGGAGGACATTGACGGATGGCTTGTTTTGAATGGAAAATTATTGGACTTAAATGTACACTGTACAAGTGTGTGATCGCTCTTATTGTGACGAAAGATGGCCTCTTCTTTTACTGGAAATTCTGTCACAACTAGTCCGATCTACCAAGAAGAACGCCAGTGATTCAGGATTACAAAATAACTAGAGACATCTAGTATGGTTCACTACAGTGTGTCAGGTACGCTTTGAGTGTTGGCTGGAAGCAGATGTATGTGGATGTAAGGACTGAAAATCTTTAATCATACTACTCAGTGATTTATAGCGTTGAGAGATACTGGTTATATAGCTTTGTCATCATTCTGCATCTCGAGCATCTCACACTCATAATATAATGACCTATTATGACTTGAAAGAACAAAGTCACTTCTGACTGTTGTCTCATGATTTACTCCTTATTCTGATGGACTGAATCTTGTACTTTTGTAAAAGAAGAAATAAGAAACAGTTTGTTAGAAGTCCTTGTGAAGTAAGAAGAGGGGTGTATTTATTCTCAGTGGAAATTAGAGGCTTAATGTGAAAGATATTATCCATATAAATAGATTTTTACATTCTCCTCTGTACATTTAAATATGATATCTTAAATACATTTTGAAATATCTTGGCCATATTCCTCAATGGAAAAAGGCTAAAAATTAAGATTAAAACCTGTGGTGGCTAACTTAACACTTATTTGTATGTTACATTCCTACATGGTGATTAAGCACCCACTTTTGTATGTTTCCTTTTTTTTGATATGTTTTGTTTCAAAGAGAGAAATTAAACTCTGAAAAAGGCACACATGTCCTCTCATATCTTTTAAAAGAATTAATTGCAGAATGTCGTTCTGTCGTTTCAAGTTACAAAGTATAACGCTCCATGAACTTTTATAAAAGTAGTCATTTTTTAATTAATTTTCAGTTAAGGCAATCCAATACAAAGCATTTCACAATATGACAATAATCATGTACAATTAAAAACCCATTTTAAGGAAAGTAGGAAGTCATGCAAATCAGAAAACTCAATAGATATAAACAACAAAGAGAAATTGTGGGATTAGACAAAAGAAAATCTATTTAAAAAAAAGTGTTAACTGTAACATGCTATTTAGCTACAGTTTTTAACCACTGTTGAGACGAGAAATGGTCGGAGAACCAGGCACAAGAGAGAAGAAATAGCAAACAGTCCACAGAGCTTTCTGCCATGTTTGGCATTGACATGCATGTAATCTGGTTGGGCTGGTTCCTATTTTACAGATGGCGGCACTGTGTGTAAAACACTCTTCGCTGTACCCCAAGAAAACATGCAGTTGATCCATACTAATAAACCAGGGCTTTGAGAGGAGATGAAGTCACCGTAATGACAGACGACGGGAGCGATGGCTTGTCATACAAACTCCAAAAATAAATAAAGAAATATCTTCAAAACAGTAATATTCCCAAAAATATATCAAACATGTACAATAAGCACTCCTGTCGAGGATAAAGTGCTGTTGGGATCCATCAGCAAACCAGCTGTTACATACAATTTATATTCTAATATATCCACTCTTATCTTTTCACTGTTAACTGTTTCCTCTCTTACACAACACTGAGATTTACAGGCAAATTGCTGTTTGCCGTTTTGACCGCCATTAACTAATTTTCTCTCCTCCACCTAAGAGCCATACTTATCCACCTGAACTGCTGTTCAATACAGGACTAAATGAGACGGAGTGACTGCCTTTCACATTATTAAGGCCTTTTAGTGTGCTACATTAGACATTTGAATAGAACATTTTCAGCTCAGATTAATTCTGCTTCTGCATCACTTCCTCAGTTTAAAATGAAAGGACACCTTTTTACAGCCTATTATACCCATTGTAGCTTTGTGTTTGATTACTCTTTACACCAATGAGGGGGTGTGTGAAGGTCAAGATAGTAAACAAAAAGTGAAACTGTAATAACTGCATGAAGAGAGGAACAATGGAGGAAGAGTGACAAAGATGGAAGAAGTAGAAGAGAGATTTAGTCAGTTAATGTATGTAATCTATGTAATCTATAATCTATGTAATGCTAAAAATGATACAGCCATGATAGCTAATGAGCTGATGTTTAGCAGGTAATGTTAACTACATTCACCATCTTACTTTAGCGTGTTAGCATGCTAACATTTACTAATATCACTTTACACAAAGTACAGCTGAGGCTGATGGGAACGTCTTTTGTTTTTTAGGTATTTAGTCCAAATAAAGAATTGAAATTTTGACCTGACGATGACTCTACAGGAAGACTCAGTTGAATCCTATTAAATCCTCTGCGGACTATGATGGCTGAACCCAAATTTCATGACAATCCATCCAATCGTTGTGGAGACATTTCAGTCTGGACCAAAGTGATGGACTATCCGACATTTCCATCAGCCCCACTGTTAGCATGGCTAAACACTAAAAAGTAAATGAAGGATCCTTGTTATGCAGTATGTGTATGGCTGCCTTCAATTTTAGCCTTTCTTATGATTTCTTTATTTGGTTGTCCTGTTCCTTTTTAAGTACAAAGCCTAACGTAGAAAAGCTAATGATGTAGCTAGTGTCACTAAAAACAATGAGAAACAAAACCAACCTGAAAGAAACATTGTTTCTGCAACTCGAACAGAAGTACTGTGTAGTTTGTCAGATGACGGGCATGATGGGAGAGAAAACAAGGCTTGAGGGTACTTTGTATTCTGTACTTTCATTAAAAGTCTCCTCTTCTTGTGGCTGTTACGATCCTGCTTATTTACCCGGTGTGCTTACTGATCAAAACATCCCTACATGGATCATGTTCCTTTTTAAATTCCTTCATTTTTACAGTATGATCTCTGCGTTTTTGTAAGGCGACACATCACAGGACTGTCAGGGAGTGCTGTTGCCTCATTGTGCAAGGAGGCATCCCAAATTACAAGCTTCGTTACTGATGCTGTAAAATTAGATTTGCTACGTGGAAGCCAGTTTGCTTTTGTTTCTTCACACTAAACTGACGTCACAGATGGTTGGAGGCTACAGAAAGCCAAGATTAGCACAAAGGGATCCCTCTTTACCCTGTGCTTTAGACAGATTGTTAATGTGTTTACACATGAAAGAATTACTTATGTACTGAATGTAATGAACATAAATCCTGAAGCTCTGGAGACCACTTGAGACTTGGAATACACTGTGGCAAGGACTGGGCTGTGTAAAAAGTAAATCTCTGGGGAGGAACACTTGCTGTGAACAAACTGACTTACTGTGTGAAGTCTATGACGACGGATGTTATGTGGCTGCTGATGCGTGGCTGCTGGGGGCTTACGGATTTGCATTGACATGAGAGTCTCTGGGTTGCAGAGGTAGTGTGTTTAGGATACTATCAGGGCCAGATTAACCTGCTATTGGGCCCTGGGGCAAAAGTTAGATATGGGCCCCAATTAATCACCACGCCCCTCTGGTTCCCCCCAAATCAGTTTGCAACATAAACCAACCAGTGTTCCTGCACTGGAGTGCTACCTTTCCCCTCTATCTGCTGTGTGTCAGTTAGTGATCATAAAATACACATTTATTGTAATAACATGCATACATGTAAAAGAAATTAAATAAATGTATCAACTGAAATAAGAAAAGGTATGAAAACTAGGTTTTGACTGAATGCCTCGCTACAAGACAAGTCGTCAAGATTAGATAATAACCATTAAGACCCTTACTCTCCGTGTATATTGTGCTTTAGTGGTGTATATCACCAAAATGTGGCAATAATCAAATTATTAATGTAAAGCAGTTGTCTGCGTTGCCAGGTTGATACTGCAGCTATGAATAGTATTTATTACGTGTTTCGTTATATTTTGTGTCCTTTATTTCTTTTGCCTCTTTCATGGTCTGTCTTTTGCTTATGTGGTGATGTATTTTGTATTTACTGTAAATTACAAACAAATACCCTTTTTTATGGATTATAAAAACAAAAAGAAACAGATGTTTGATGATTAATCGTCCTTTGTGATGGGAATTAATCCTTACTGAATGAGAACCTTGAACAAGCCTGGGTCATACTTTAAATATTTGATGTTGAACTGCAGCTACAGAGATATTTGAATGAATGAATTGGGTACTTTTCTCCAGAAACAGTGAATAGTAGCACTCAAAATGATTAAATATGATTAACCTGGTAGCATCATAATTTTGTCCTTGGTATAGAGACAAGTTGTCTTATGATTTTTATATGCAATCACTTCAACATAATCGGTGACTACCTCAACATGGATAAAGTTTACGTTATTGAAAACAGATCTATCAAATGTCCATGCCACTCTGAATAACATTCGAGAATAAATATACTGGGATATGGGGGATTCATTTCTCATACAACATGCTCTTATAAACATTTACCTAATAAAGAAGAGAAGATGTGACACCTCATGGTATGAAAAGCCTGATTAATGTCCAACGTAATAAACTGTAAACTACGCACCTGCAGTTTTTCCTCCATCATAACTGATGCATTAGCAGATATGGAGATAATCCCCAAATATAAAAACTAATTCCAGAAGGGAAAAGGTGCCTAAAAAATATCACTGCATTAGGCCACACCAATGACTGACGAGCAAGGCGTAGGTCAAAGTTCACATGTCCTGATACACTTAAGAGAAACAACCACAGACAGGCACAAGTTTTAACCACAACATGACCTTTTTAAACCAACCTGCTGTCAAATCAGACGAGAAACAGTCACCGCCTCAGAGTCGATTAAAAGGCTTTCGCCAACGAGTCCCGAAGAGTTTGCAGCCTCTCTTTAAGAGAAATTAGCCAATTGAATATATCACAGAAAACTAAACCAAAGCAAAATGCTGCTCCTATAGTCACTGGGAGGATACGGCACAAAATTCAACACCCATTTCCTGGTGCGTCAGCTCCTGTTTGGACCAAAACACAGGAGGTAGAGAGTTCCCACTGGACTCTGAGTGGCTGCTGCATGCTGTCAGTCCTCAGTGAAAAGCCAACAGAGGAGGGCTTCAGATCTGTGTGTGGTGGTGTGTGTGTCCGGGCGGTGTGTAGGGAGGCGGTGCTGGGTTGGGTTTGATCCCCCGGCTCTTCATGTAAGAGATGAACTGGTCGGGGATCTCTGCGAGCACGTCTTTGGCGAGCCGAGCCATGCTCAACACATGGTTGCCTGTTCGGTCCATATAATCTCTGAAGGGAACAAACTGAGGAAGAGGAGCAGAAAGTGTAATATCAGTGTGCGTATATACAACAGTAAGTCACTGCTCATGAGGATAAAGAATATTGTGGTTTGACAAATAATCAGAAATGTTCATTTTAATATGACGTTGCACAGGACTTGACAACATATGGTTTCCTCTGTCTAGCATAACACCATCTGTTGTTGTAGTGATTTCATGAAAAGCTCTAAATACTTTTTGACAATGTACACAAGTAGGTTTTGGGGGCAGGGTGGTATCCTGAATGGAGAAATCCAGAGGACTCAATTTAAGCCCCCATGTTAGTCAACATTTGCCAGATCCGGCAAGCTTTAGGATGCTGATCTGTCGGTAATCCTGTGCTCCCTCAGGAGGGAGAGGAAACACGTGAGCCGAAGTGAAAAGATACGTTTTTCTACTAGGGTTTGATAAAAGTGCTCTAGATTTTTTGTTTGTAATCGCACATTGTTAAATACCGTAAATAGCATTTAGCATTGTAAATAGCATACCGTAAATAGCATTTAGCATTGGCCCACCTCCGCTATAAAACCCTGCACATCGTCGTTTCACAATTCAGTCCCTTAACTCTTGAGTTTTGACACTACAGACACAGAACGATGGTGAAACACCTTGATATTTCTATGAATAATACACACACGTTTTCCTATAATACCAGATTTTTTAGTGTGCTTGTCTTGACAGGAACAACACAGGTGTCTGAATCTGTTAGAGCGGCCCGTGCCAACAGACGGTGTTTTGTCAGAAACAGACGTTTTTATGTCCCAGCACAACTGAGGTAACAATGTGAATGTACAACACAAATGTAGAAATATGACACAGTGCATTCTGTAAAACACTGGAAACACTGTTGTCTATAAATACTGATCTGTAACTCATGGCCAAAGACTGCATAAGCCTCAGCTTGATAAATGTTTATTGACAGTATTATCTGTTATCTGGACTCGGTCGACATTTCTGAGCTATTCCTAAAATTCTGTGAACTTTGACCCCACGCTTGTTTTCCAGTTGCTACAGTCAAAGATGCTTTCTTGCTGTAAAGGGCAGTCACCTGAACAATGTCTCTCTCTGCCAGTTTCCCCCGGGACGAGATCCTGATGTCATCACCATCCAGCTCCACCATAGCTGGAGGACACAAGTTCACACACACACACACACACACACACACACACACACACACACACACACACACACACACACACACACACATTCACACACATACCCACACACATGCAGCGTGAGAACTCAGCTGCCTTCAGGACAGACATCAGGTTGACACACTACTGGTGTAAAGGTTTCGTTATCACACATCATATTAATACCACATCTTCTTGCTTCAGCATCAGTAAAGCAGAGAGAATGCAGAGTTGTATGGCTGTAATCTTTCTTTATTGCATGTCTAAGCAACTAATAAGTCCTTTATTATAGCCTCTGTGCAATTTAGAATCATCTGTGCTAAACACTGCAAACCCAGCAATTAACCTCAACCATTTCTTCTACAATTATGCCTGCATCCACCTACACGTTTCTCTTCTCTGCTGACTCAGATGAGTTTGTAAAGTAATTTTCTCTCAGGTATTTCTCTGAATTGGTGCCAGAGAGGTTAGCGTTGGCTGTAACAGTAATAGATTGGCACGTGTTTTAATCTGTTTAACCGACTTGATTAATGTAGATGATAGACATTAGCATATAACACTTGTAGGTAACTTTTACTTTAGAAGATGTTTTCTTTAGTGTCACACCTTGTATGTTCCTGGCATATACAACTACCAGATTATTTAATAATTACATTCATGCAGCAGTTAAAAAAAGAAAGTCATTGTACCGTCAAACTCAGCCTGACCCACTCCCACTATGATGATGGACATGGGGAGCTTGGCACCCTGCAGAGAAATACAAAAAGTGTTGTTGCATGTCGTTTCTTCTTAACAAACAAACGTGCATATTTCTTTTATTCAAAGAGAGGAGAGCAGCTTGTCCACATCACCACTGACCTGTGTCGTTCATTACTGTATGTCAGACATTATGGCAGTTACATGCTCACCCACGTAGGTTACAACCACACTAATGTTCTGTGTCATTCTTTAACTAGCTGAATGACCTTTTACGAAAGAAGACAAGGCCTCCAGAGAGAGAGAGAGAGAGAGAGATTGAGAGAGAGAGAGAGAGATGGGTGAAACGGGGAGATGTTTCAACAGAAACTTGTTTTTGTCTCTGCTTTCCTTATTTCAGATATTTTATGTCCCTGAATCCAATTTTCTGTCGGATGAACGCTCCCCTGTTCTTATTTTGGGATGACACTTTGTGTTTGCCCACTGAATGCTGGTTATCAGGCTGGAGAGTGGAGATTAAACACACTGATGACACATACGGCGCCCCCCGAGATACTGGGCCGACAGGTCAGTAGTATCTGTACTGAAGCTGTTTTGACAGCTAAAAAACTAAAATCAGATTTATCCCCAGAATTCCCAGCCTGGCTTGACAAGCTGCTGACCTGCAATTTGATATTATACAGGTAAACTCTAAGAAACTGGTTAAGGCCAAATTTGTACACAAGGAGGAAAAGTGATGAATGATGATAAGGTCGTACATGGCAGGTGTGACATGGCAGCATTTGTGAGCTGGGAGAGGAGGGAGAGGGAGGAGGCGCCAACTAGTCGGTACAGCAACCAACCTCAGTCACCCGCCCAGCCACTCCCAAGCCACGCCTCAAGCCACGCCTCAAGTCAAATAACGCTGCTGTTAGTCTCTCTGCTGTGGAGCTCAACCGTCTCTAAACAAAGGCAACATCTAGATTGAAAATCAATCAAACAGAAAAAGATACCAACATTTATGAAACATGTAGGGCTGGGAAATATCTTGATATTATGGTATATTGACTTTCAATGGAATTGGATTGGGATGATATGGAACTAACTTTTGATCGTTCACAAAAATGCTGTGTTCAAATGAATGATTTCAAGAAAATGTAACTTAGACTTTTACACTTAGAAGTTCACAGCCATGTCACAGCGGTCCTTTGAGCTAAATCTTAATGTCAGCATGCTAACATGCTCACACTGACAATGTCAACATGCTGAAGTTTAGCAAGTATAATGTTTACCATGTTCATCAACTTAGTTTAGCATGTTAGCATGCTGACATTTGCTAATTGGTACTGAATATATAGTCGAGGCCAAGGCCGATGGGAATGTCATTATTTTTGCAGGTATTTCGTCATAAACCAAATCATCTGACCTGATGATGGGAGTAGATGAAAAGCTATGGGGTCACCAAAGTTATTACTCTTCCCCCCAAGGGGCACATAAATATCTGTACCACATTTCATGGAAATCCATCCAATATTTGTCGTGACATTTCACACAAAAATGGTGCTAGAGGAAAAGGCAGGAGGTCGCTCAAGTCTTCAGGATACATCATCTTGAACCATGAGTGTTTGTACAAAAGTTGGCTCTAAACCAACAAAGTCCCTTAACACTTAACACATGATGTATGTGCAGCGTTTGACACTTAGAGGGCTGTTTTCACATTCATCTGCTGAAGGGGGAAAGTTTCTCTTTGTGCTCACCTTAAATCTCAGTTTAAGACGCGTACATACGGACGGTTTTTGTGACATCACAACTAGTTTGGAAGCCAACTGTGGTTTAATATGCAGCTTACACAACTGTGATGTTGGTGATGGTAATTTAATCTTTTTCTGAGGAAAAAAACATATCAGACATAAATTAATATTCCACGCAGAGAATTTTTAGATTTCTTAAAACATGTCGAGAGGGGATCTTTAAAGTCTTTGCTTTACATACATGAATACCTTATCTGACATAATGCATAACAGTTGAACATCAATTAAATTAATTTTACATGTACAGTAATCAATATCCTTATATTGATTTCAGCCAAACCAGCTGTAGTAACCCATCTGCTTACATGCTGTATATGCGGTGTATCTTTCCCTTTAAGCTGTTTATAAACAAACAATCCAACCAAAACAGCTTCTTTCATTCTCTTGCGAATATGAATATATATGAATAAAATCAAAAAGGATTTGATAGTCTGACTTGTACTATGTGCATCTAAAGTGATTTTATTTACATGCTGACTGCATTGCACTCTGACAGGCCGTGTTACAGTCGCTGTAATTCCCAGATAGATGGCAACGTAAATGCTCAATATAAAAGCTGCTATTATGTGTAATGAGTTTTCTGCAGTCACATATTTTCACAAAGCAGTTTTAACAAGTGCAGATTTATCTCGGGTACAAGACAAATGCACTGTGGCAAATCGGGCGACCTCTTTTGCCACGGGGATGAGAGCACTTTCTGTCGACACCACCTCAGCCGCAGCACATCAACGCGATTTATCAGCATTCAACACAACTGCTGTCAGTGCCTGTCCTCCCACGCTCATGCACACACAAACATAGATGTACAAGCGTGTGTGTGTGTGTGTAGCCGGAGACGCACTCATCAGAACATCAAATGCCACCAAAAATAACCTGGCAATCCACCATGCCCCATTTTTGCCATTCTCCTGTCACCCTGACTGGCAGCTGAGATCCAGTGTAATGAGACGACAAAACAAAGCGTCAATCAACACTCATTACTCCAACAACTCACTCTGGATGTGCCGTTTAAATCCAAATGTCATGCATGTGCATCCTTTGATGGGTGTTTGCTCATGCACACACAGGTTTATGGATATATGTTTGGAGAGGTGACTGTCCTGTCAGCACAGGGGTCACCTGAGTCACTAGAGCATGTCTCATTGGCCGTCTCAGAGAACAGCTTAAGGCAGCAGATTGAGAACACTTATAAACCAGCTACCTCTGAGAGAAAATGAAAAATATCTTTAAATCTGCAACTAACGTTTGCGAAATAATGTAATGTAATGTAAATGGACAGCTTCAAAATACACACTTTCTTGTTCCACAGCTAACTTTCCACACACTTTTAGATATCCTGCTAATTAATGAGACAAAACATGTCCAGAGGGCCCTTCATTAGTGAAGCCTAACCCTGTTCATGTTGGCAAATATCTGTGAAAAACAATAATGTAACAATAACATAACAAATAGCTTAGCAACTGTAACTAAGCATGGCAGGTCAGCCAGGCTTTGGGTTTTTTTTCACATGTGCAAGCAGTGTGCTTGGGGAAGCAGTAAGTACTCTGCATTTAAAGAGTTTAGAGGTTAGTATCTTGTTTAGCCTTTCCAAAAACAAAAACACGAGAGCAAAAGTGTAAATAATAGATTTAAGAGTGTTTATCTGCTCCAATGTAAGCTGCAAGTAGCAGTGGCTGAGTATTACTTTTAAGGCCAAGGAGGATACAAGTGACTACATTAGTTTGTGGGGTTCGAGGTTTCGTTTAGACCAATGGGCCGTGTAGCCTGTTCTAGTCATGGAGACGACTGTATTCGTTGCTGTATATAGGTATATGTAGGTATCCCATTACCTCTTACATAGCACAGTCCTGCATCCAATACAATGGAGGTAAAATGGTTGTGAAGTACCTTTTGGTGGGTCCTGGCACTGATAAAGAGATGAAGCACAAAGCACTGACAGATAACAAGTAGAGGGTGAGAAAGGAAAGAAATCAAAGGCGGCGGAGGATTTTGCTGTAGACTGAATGGGGTGACTGAAGTAGCAGATGAAGTAGCAGATGAAGACAAAGAGATTTAGATCTTTTGAGGGGGAAAGAAATGGAGAGAGACAGCAGAAGTCTTTGTATTTGTTAGCGAGGGAGTCTCACGTCTCCACAGAGAGAAAGAGAAGGAGGCAGCAAAAGCGACCTTAGCTGTGAGCAGAGGAGGGGGAGGCCAGAGTGATTGACAGGTGCATTTCTGTAGTATGGCAGATTCTCTTGTGACTGATAGCCCCCCTTTGTTCCACCATCGGTCTATATTACTGAAAACATGGAGGACAGACACTCCCAAACTGTCCTGCCACATGTCCACACACAGACACCTGCATGCCCAAATGCAAAGCCACTCCAGATGTTCATACTCAACATACTGAGAGTTGTGCACATCCGGGCCATCGCTCTTTCTTTAAGATACCTTCCAGCATGAATAAGTATGAGGAAAGACTTATATAACCTCAGCCAGTGTGTCCTCCCTCGCCCAGGATCCGTGAAGAGTACAAGGGGAAAGCAGTGGAAAGCAGCAAAGCGTCAGTAGACAGTCAGAGTGGAGGCAGTGAGATAGAGCAGCAGGCAAGATCTTAAAAGGAAGGTGTGGCTGTTCTAATGTTTTGACTAACAGTCGCAAATTCCCTTTAAATCCAGTCTGCTGGGTGTTCTGTGCCTGCGGCGGGCTGAGGAAGAGGAGGAGGGGAGAGAAGAGGAATCGACCAACGAAGAGGAAAGGAAAAGGAAGCCAGCCTCCTACTATTTAAAGCTTGGGAAAAAAGGCGTTAGGACAGGTTTTGGGGAAAGCTCAGAGGAACATGTTTTTTTATTTACTGAGGCAGTTGCATTTTTTCAAATGCTGTATTTCATAAATGTGTTCACAACCATTTTAATGGGCCATTGTGGGTTTTGAAGGGAGTACATTTATACCTTAAGGACAGTAGATGATTCGTTCATTGCATCTTTCAGAGCAAATACATACCTGGGTGTTGAGCTACTTTGGTGTAGTTGTCAGGTAAATCATTAGTCTATATATTGATCCTGAGAGTACGCTCCAAAAGATTTGAAACAAGCAATGTCGGCACAAAAATGTCAGTGATGTGATGCCTTTATGCCAATTCTTTTGCTTTACAGATTGCAGAACAACTGCTTCTGTCAACCACAATGAACATCTGGGCTTCTTATTTCTGTCTGAGAGGGAATGCGACAGCTAATCAGAGACACAGTATCCATATTCTCTAACAAAAATCATTACAAGTAGTGCTGACACAATTCATTGATTAATCATTTAGCCGATTAACAGTAAATCGACATGAATATCGATAATCAACTAATTGTTTTTCTGCTTTCTCTTTTTTATATCATTGTAAACTGAATATCTTTAGGTATTGGACTATAAATATTTGAGAGATTCATCGATACTGAAAATAATCTTTAGTTGCTGGTCTTGTGCTGGTTGGCCTTTTATGTTGATTTAAAGAAAAAGTTTGACATTTCTGGGAAATGCACAAGAGTTAGATGAAAAGACTGATACCACACTCATGTCTATACGGTAAATATGAAGATACAGATAGCTTAGCGTAGCATGAAGACTGGAAACAGCTAGCCTGGCTCTGTCCAAAGATAACAAAATCCACCTACCAGCATCTCTAAAGCTCAGTAATTAAGTTATATCTCTTTTGTTTAATCTGTACAAACTGTACAACTGAAGGATAAAAACAACAAGTTGCGGTTTTATCTGCTGGACTATTTCTTGGCTGGGAGCAGTAACTCTTTAAAAGTCTTGTCGTCACCATGAGGTTGCCAGGCAATGAGCATAAATTTGGTAACCTTTGGACTGAGCCAAATTAGCTGTTTTCAGTTTTTATGCTAAGCTAACCGGCTGCTGCCTGCAGCTTCATATTTATCCTACAAGCATGTGAGGGGGTTACCAATATTCTCATCTGGCAAAAAAGCAAATTCTCTCTTTCATGTTTATACCAGATAAAACTGGGCACATCTGGCCTCATATAGTGCTGCAAATCACCGCGTCTCCCCTCTTTCTCATTCTTACATTTACAATGGCCTCTTTGGTCTGGGCCATGTCGGAAATGACACCGTCTGTGATGATGAGGAGCACGAAGTACTGAGAGCCGTCCTGCACTGCAGCTGCATACCTACACACACACACACACACACACACACACACACACACACAGATACAGACAGAAATAAGAGGCAGTTTTATAATCTCTTTAATACAGGAACAAACATCGAATGACAATGCCTTATCATGCACTCTCACCACAGGCAAATTCAATAAAAGTGTTCTTTGTCATTGGTGCTCTTCAGATGAAACTCACACACACTGTTTGATTAACAGATTAACGCCTTTTGTTAAAATCTCTTCCTACTTGAGTTAACCCGTTCAAATGCTAAACACCACAACTGGTTGTGTATTCTTACAGCCACGGCTCCCTGCCGCAGTTTAAAAAGTGCGCCTCAGTTTTTATCAGAATGACATTTTTAATTACAACAGAGCATTGGCGTAATCAGATGGAGAATTGTTTGAATATGGCTCAACAAATGAGACGGAGAGGGAAGCGGTGCAAGTGAGAGGTGGAGGTTGGTGTCGGGGGGCACAAGCATCCACTCAGATCATATCACAGTTTGCATACTTTTGTATGCGTTAACTGTGAGTGATATGTCAGTTAATGGCTACAGGCCTGTGTCATTTGTTCCATCAGCTAAATCCGCCATTCTTTTGATCAGCCGATCTACATTAACATTCAGGCATGTTACATCCTGTTTGTTGTGTCTGGCAGGAGGGATATTGTCAATGTACTGGGTCAGAAAAGCAGGAACCTGCACAGGAAATCAAATCCAACCGAAGCCAGCAGTCAAAAATGTTGATGTGAGTGGAAATTTATAGAATATCATAATCTTGATAATCTGTCTGACAAGATTGTGGTACAAAAACAGAAATCTTCTGTTGATGATAAACAGATCAATTATATCATTGTCAGCAGCAAGCACTAAACAATGTGTCCTGCTCACTGCATATAAACACATTTAGAATATATTTGTGTGGAAATCTGTGCAGGTTTGAGGAGTGCGAGACTCTTCCTGTTTCTTTGGTATGTGTTTGACAGTAGTAAACCAGACAAAGGGAGTGATAAGTGAGTTTAAGAGTAAAGGTGCGAGTAATGCCTCTGTACAGATCCCACATTTATTCATAGAGCAGAAGAGGAAAGTAGAAGCTCTGCAGCAGCTGCATTGTTCTCTCACCTGGCAACATGATTCACCACAGGAGCGAAGTTAGTCGGCCCGTACAGCTGCACTGTCTTCAGACTCTGGTGGTATGCCTCTAAGATGCCCTCAATACCGTTGCAGTACGGATTTTCAATGTTTCCATTCTGGAAAGGAGAGCATGTAAAATCAATTTCATGGACTCTGTGAATGCATTTATCAAAGAAAGAAACACCAAGCTCTTTATCAAGGTACGCTGGTTTCATTAGATCTCATTCACTTGTTTGTTATTACCAGGTCACGCACAAAATCCATTAATCGGAATCAACACAATAAATTAGACAGAAAATTCAGAAGTTGGAAATAAAAAGCATGAAAAACCCCCTGACAAAAATCCACTGAACTGATTAATCAAAGGTGAAATAAGATTAACTTCACCAGTGGAAACTCGTGTGACACCCGTCCATCAGGGGGCAGTTTGGCTCCAAATCCCAGAGCAGGGAACATCTTGTCGCTGTCGTAGTCCTGAATGATCTCCCCGACAGCCTTCAGGGCCATGGCGTAGGCGTTCAGCTGGTAGGGGTTCATGTAGTGCAGAGAAGTGGACTGGGAGGGGTTACCTGTTGAACAATCAATCACTCTGGAGGTCATTGTGGGTAATGGGTGACAAAGACATCACTTCTAGACTGCAAGATGCAGTTTTTGTGCACTTCCTTTTGCAACGACGAGAACTTTTGATTCAGACATTTGTGTTGCAATCAAGGTCAACCCATTAACAAACACAATGACTGAATATCTCCAAGTGACAAATGAATTGAGCATTTAGAAAGATCACCATGAAGTTATTCAATATTAACAGCCCAGCTGGGATATTCTGGACGTGTTTCACAAAATATTGTTGTCATTGCACCCAGTGATGTTGACTGTGACACGTGCTCACCATTTGATTGGTTGCATCTGCTATCTGATACTAGAAATCCTGCTGTTTGCCTGGTCAGGTTCTGCACTCGCAGGATGTAATACAAGTGATATTATCTGGAGTCAAGAGTGTAACAGCAAGTTGTACGTCACCTTGACCAACACCAAGGTTGGAGATCTCAACAGTTTGGGGAAAATTGACAGTTTGCTCCGTAATTCTGTCTTTTAACATCCGGTCCATTGGATGTGTTGAGTTATATAAATTGACATCTGCTACTTGTAACCTTTTTGTTTTCCGTAGCGTTAAGGCTAAAAGAAAAGACCCCACCCTCCAAACATTTTGTGTACCTAGTATTTCTTACTTACTACAGCCCCATGTACACCCTTTCAACGTGTGAAAGAATCCAAAGCTTGGCAGACCTGCCGTGCCGAGTTAAGGATGCTTAGCTATAATTGGACAATTGTTGTTCGGGGGATGAATTTAGCAACAATCAATCAGGAAATGTGAATTGTAATTTTCCTGTAATAACTGTGATTCATACTGAACACCTCTTCCTTGCAGATAAATCTTTTTCAGCGTTGTGTTCAGGCATAATTAATGGCATACGTAGTGTAATTAGACTGAAGTGTGGTCCTTTTACACACAGGAGTCTTTTTGTCAAACTGAGGGTTTTACCCCATTTGCTTTACTTTATTTTTGCTAAAATGATTGCTATAACCTTTATATGTATTGACAGAGCATTTAGGAGGACAAGCTATCCAGGAAAGGCTATCACTTGTAGGTGACAATGTGTGTATAGTAAGTGTGCCCTAACCTTCTGCTTGTGTGTGTGATTGATTCTGAAATCGGGCATGCCACAGTCAAAGAGCACTACCATCTATTCTTGCCCCCCTGCCCCCTTTCCTTCACACACACACACACACACACACACACACACACACACACACACACACACACACACACACTTTGCCGTTAGTATCACTCACCATTAGATGCTGTGAAATCGATGGCCACAGTGAAATTGATCTGCGTCCTAGAAGGGGGATGGAGAGGAGGACATGGAAAGAAATCAACAACAGAGACCAGCCAGCAATAGCATGCCAGGCCTCATTAAATTCCAGTGCTCACACACGTACACACACACACACACATTTTCTGATACAGGACAAGATGATACCTAAAACGGAGGCACATCGTACACAAAATCTGGCAATTTTTCCTTATGATGATATTGTTACAAACAGATCTATATTTAATTTGCCATTTCTTGTCTTTTTCATCCGCGTTAAGACACAGTGCAGTCGCTCTGCTGTCAAATAAGATTTAAATGATTACACTCCCTGTTCATCTGATTTTCACCTTCCATGAGAAGGAGTAGCAGGAGGTGCCGAGGAGCCTTTGAGACACTGAGCTGGGTAACAAGCAATTAGACTGATGGAGCACTTAAGAGCAAATCATAATCCAATTTTCCCTGCTGATGAAGCACTCCCATATTCTTGCTAATTTATGACAAAGAGACGAGGCCTTCGGGGTCCCGAACGACAGCCTCTCATTATCTATGAGAGCCGCCAGAGAGGAAGGCAAAAGAATAGATAATAAAATGAACGCGTTAAAGATTCACATTAACCTTTCAGTTTTGGGGTGTGGATGGAGAATATGCCACAGCCTGACTCTGCTAACCTTAGCATTAATTAAACTTAATTTTATTAATTCATGAAGACTCTTGAATGCATGACAATCTCTGCAGGGGAAGGCAGGTTTGCAAACTGTACATGTGCACCAGGAAATGGGGTGTTTTTCACTGTGATTCTCCTTTTTTCTTCTTCAGGTTTTAGATATGGATTCCCCGTCCACTGTGTGTGTGTGTGTGTGTGTGTGTGTGTGAAGTTTTTTTTTTTTTATACTGACATTTAGCTCAAAGGTTCACACATACTCAGACATATTTTTCAGACTCTTGTCATTGTGTTGAACTCTTGTAAAATGAGCCTCCTTGACACTTGGTCAAAATGACACTGCGGTCTTGTAATGTAGTAGTTTAACCATTTTCTTTCTTTCTGTCTTTCCACCCTCTCCCTTTTCCCTTCTTTCCTGCTGCTTTCTAACACATCTATAGTGCATCAACAGTTATTATGACTTTCTCTGTGAGCAAAATATCAACTTTTGCTGTAGTTTTACTAACATTTCTTTCAACCAACTATCACACTCTCAGCTTTTCCTGTTTTAGTTTTTCCCTTTTACAACAATACTTCATCCTAATTCAAATTCTAGGGGAGTTAAAGGTAATGTTCAAATTATTAACCTGATATGAGTGCACTGAACCGCAGTCAGCACAGAGATGACCCCTATCATTAAATTCTAAGCATATTATGTCCTCTTGTTCCTTTACTCCTGAGCTGTCCCAGTGCTGCAGGCGTGGAGAGTGGGAAGAAATCAACAGTCTGATGACATTTCATTTCCTCTCTGTCTGCACTGAGGTGAAATACTTTTTAGTTATTTCAATGGCCACATTTTTCTTGGCCTTGTCAAATAAAACATAAAAGCAGCCAGAGTTCACTTTGCTTCATGATGAAAGCTGTAACACCAAATATTACAGAAAAGTGCTTTAACTGCTAGAGTAGAAAATGTTTTTACATGTGGCGAAGAGCTTGGACAGTTTAAGTGACACACTTTTCCTAACTTTCATCCATTTTCTAAAGAGCAAGAGGCTCCACATTTGCAAGAACCAACTCTCTAACTTGCCACTCGGTGAGTACCAGAGTAATGTTAGTGGCCAGACCGATGAGGGTGATATTTCTGAAGTGAGGCCACTAAACCTTAAGGTTATTGTATCATAGATCAGCCAAAGCCAGGAACTGTCAGTGAAATCTGTCATACTTGTCAGCTCTGCCACAGCCCATAAAACCCATGACAGCCTACCTGCTGCAATGGGAGTGTGGAGATCAAAGCGCAGCCCAACCTGCCTGAGAGGCACACTTCACCTGAGACATCATTGATATGCACGTGTCAACCTCCAGCTCGAAAACTACGCTGAGGTCGAAGGGTTGGTACACTGCACTGTGAAGACAGTTTGGCCAAAGCCAGCTCTTTTAAAATATGTTTAATTGAATTTTAATTGAATGGCTCTTAGTACAGACAGCAGCTATTGTGAATTTATAAATCATAACAAAGTAGGGTGCCACTACATGAACGATAAGACGATAGAGGTATATGCATTTTAATAAAATGTTTAATGAAGAGAATTGTCATTATAGGTAATTTACTATCAGGACGACTTTCTATCGTAGTTGTTAAAAAAAATAATGGAATTGTCCTTTACAGGATTAATGACACGTGCACAACTTCATTCTTATTTTAGTACAGTAGTTTTTGCTATCTGTAATCTGTGCTCTCATCAGCGCTGTTTCCAGTAAAAGCTATGATAAACCCAATGTATGCCACCTGCCTACCACCAAACGATAGACAGACAAAGTTAGCCACTAGCTGGCTAGCTAACTATATATTGTGAAACGTTTACAGTAGCAGCTAAAGAGCCAGATATTTTGGGGGGGAGTTGGTTAATCAAACTTGAGCTGAAAGGAGAGTGAAAATTGGACTTACCTTTGCCACGTGGCCAGAAACACGACTCCAATGCTAGTGTTGCTCAGTGTCTTTTGGATGTGTGAATGGGCAATAGTTTGCTAACACGTTAGGCCATAACAATTTTCTAAGGCGATAATATGTCAATGTTGTGTTTACAGTTTGTTGTGCTACCCCCAAGTGGCCAAAAAAGTCAGTGAATGCAGGATTTAAGCAAACCGATGTTAACTTCAATACCGTCAATAATAAAAACATTTTAATAATACCACAATATAACGTGTTTTAAGTAGTCCTACCCCTTCACCCCTCCTAATTCGCTATATTCCATTGGTTTACACTTAAATTAAATCTCACTACGTTTTGTTGAACTACGTTAAGTATGCATTTCCACTCACCCTCCTTTGATGTAATCTAAGAATGTGAACTCTGACTCCACCGAGAACGAGAGCAGGGTCACCTGGAATTAAAGACAAGGAGAAGCATTTGAAAACATGGTGGTAATGATCTTTTTCTCTTAAATACAAAAAAAAACTTGGTGTGGTTCAGCAACCAACACTCACTTTGGTAAAAGATGTGAGCCGACTGGTTTCTGATGACTGATTCATTTACATTGCCAGAGGACAAGTTTGAAGAGAGGATGAGCTGCATTTGTATGCATTACTTGCACATGCCCACACTGCCGGGTAAGTTGTGTGAAAATTGGCGTCTCAATTGGTCGCTGGTGTCGCCCACTCTGATCTCTCAGATCGCATGTCCTTCAAGTTCTGCAGCGTCTTTCTTCATCTTTCATTTTCACCTACAGTATTTGGTACTATATATAAATGTGTGTGTATGTATATGTATATATATGTATGTATATATGTATATATGTACAAGTAATGCATTTATACACAGCTATAACTATCAAGTCAGTTCTTTTGTTTTAGCCGAATTTCAAAACTACAACAGAATCAACACAGCTTTTTTGGCTTTTTACCAAATGTTTTAACTAATTGGGGTGTGATAGGAGAATTCATGAGGATATCTACTTCACAACATAGAAAGCACAGATTGGCATCTTCTTCCAAGGAGCCAACACTTGCATGATAATTAAAGAGGGAATAATTTAACAGAAGAGAAGTAGGTGTGGAGCAGAAAAGAGGCACAGTGCCAGTACTGGTTTGCTGAGACATACTCACTGTTCCAGAGTTGACATATTTCTTTTTCTTCATTTTCTTCTTGGTATTAATCACCTAAAAGATAAACAACAAGGAGATACAGGTGATCAAATGAACTTATTTAGCCAAAACTATAGAATTCATATTGTGACTTCAAAGCAATTACTATATGATATAAATACATAATGATGTCCTTTACAAGATCACAACATATTTCTACATAAAATACACATTACTATATTTGCACATGCTGTATGTAAACCAGTGCCAGTTGACAATATTCTGACGATAATTTGATATTAATATTAATTAAAACAACCTAACCTAATAATTAAAACAATTAAACACAATTTTAGAAATTCTGAACAAAAAAAATATTTTTTCCTATGTAAGGCTCTTCAGCTACAAACATTTTTTATTCAAACTCTGACATACCCAGTTACTCTTTGATCCATCCAACCAAAATGCTTGCGTAGTAGCTTATATTTATAAACCTCCTTTATAATTTCTTGTTTGATAGATTTGGCTAGTAACTATGTATTTTTACACATGTTAAAATAGAATTTCCATTACTTATCTCCCCGTAATTTTCACACCCTGTAGTTTCACTGTGTAATTCCTTCCTAATTGGATGCAGCAAATGTATTGAAGGCGTGTACGTGGGCGGCATGAGCAGAAGTGCAGGCCATCACATAGATGTATGCAGTTTGTAGGCAGGATGAGCCATGTGTTTGTCCATGCAAGTGAGAAATTAAGGAAGGAAGTCAGGTGAGAACGGATGTGTGTGTGCATGATGTAACAGGTGGGTATTAGGGGAAAGTGAAGCTCGCGTAAGATCCCTTAGAAACACTTATTATAGAAACACTTCTTGAATATCTTATACACGTCAATCACACTATTAAAGGGGACAAGATTAGAATTCAAACACAAATCTGTGGCTGCAAAGAATCGATGGGTGAGGCAGGCCAGTATTCCACCGGCTCCGGAACAAGAGAGAAATGTCAATCCGGAGACCAAAGACGTCTCAGCTCATTACCTCGTTTCTCTATGGCTGCTAGGCATGAAAGTGACAGCCCCTAATTTAACATGGAGGGATGGCAATTTGTCTGACACACTGAACAATCTGCTGATGCAAAAACTAAAGGGCCTTTCAGTCTCACTGGGAGGTAGAGGAGAATCAAGAGAGGTGTATAATGGAGCTGACGTCCAAAAGACAGGTATTTGTCCTTTTTGGCTGAAGGCCACCAAACCACAGAGGCATGAAGGTATTGACATGTCCTTCTTTATAGTAAGATTTTGTTTTCCAAGTGTGAGATTTCAAGGGTTAATGTTCAATGGTAGCCTTGATACTCATAATATTACAAGTGAAACATTTCCTCATGAATTTACACAATAAATTATGTTCTGGACAAAATAAGTAATGATTTCGATAAACATGGGACAAAGCCATGTCATTTTCAGGCCTTGCCCATCAACCTTTGGATTCTGGGACGAGACATTTAAATGAGTTGGGTTTTGTAATTTGCATACAGAGCTGTATTGTGTGCTATTAAGAGACACGGTATCCCATGAGAAGTACTGAGAAATGGCTATGATCATTCTAAATCCCCCAGTTTGTTCTCCGATTAATCCTGTTCCACGCTGCTGCTAATAGCTCCATTTTTATGTGTGTCAGCATCCAGGTGATTATTGCGGCAAAATAAATCTTGAAGTTTGAAGAGAAGAACATGGGCAGAAGAAATATTTAATTGGATGTATAACTGCTTGGGGAAGGTGGGGAGACGTGCACAAACACTGTACCATACAAAAGCCCTTTTTAAAGAAAGGATTAGGAATGTATGGAATCACTTTTTTCAATATGTGTTTTGTAACCCTTGAATAAATGAATTTTCTTTTTTTGCTGCAGGAGTAGAAGAGATCCATGTAAGGGAATGTGCTAGAGTAATGGAAAACAGTGCAACAGTGATGTCAGAGATAGAAATGTCACTCGTGTCAGAAATGGGATCCAAGGCAGCCGGCGTAGAGGGAATCCAGATTTCAGGAGCCAACAGACACGTTGTTGAACAGTGAAAACACTGGAATATTACTCACCTCGTACACATTGAACTGGCTCTGCCCTCGAGCTAGCTCCCGGTAGCTGGTCGTAAAATCCCCAATAAAGTCGTGGCTGGGAGAAGGAATAAAAGGAGAGAAACCAGCGAGTAAGAAAAAAAAAAAAACAGGACAGATGTTTTGGACAAGATGGAACTTCGTGACCGGAAATGATCAGTTCCTCGGGTGAATATACCTGAAGAACATTTACTTGAAACTTTGTTTACGTTTTAGTTCATATTTTTTAATTGAAGATAGGTAGTTCTCTAATTAGATCTTGAACTGCAGGTTATCAATTCCTTAATTCAATTCCAGTAGTGTCATGTCTTGGCAATCCCACTCACCTGCCATCTCTGTCCCAGTCATACACCTCCACCTTGATCGTTCTGGGGAAAACATCACACACACAATCAGGTTAGATTTTAAAGCAGCATGCTAGTTGGCGAACAGTCTCACCACAAGGTCTGCTCAGTAGCTCGTTTTGGAGCTTTCAATCGCATCACACAATCTTCCTTATCAGAAGGAGTTTGCCCAGTTGTCATGGAATTATACATTTTCTCAACTTTTAAACAAACTAGGATGAGAAGTCCCCAAAAAGTGCTCAGAAAAAATGGAAATTTGAACATCAACAATGGAAAGATCAAAACCTACAGAGATACTAATGGATCTTCTGGTGAGATTGTTTTGCTGAAACTGCAGTTTCCAAGTTCAAGAGCTCGTATCTGCAATGAGCCATTCTTCAAAACTATATCTGAGCCAATTTCAGCCCAGCAATCTGAGACATTGCTGGGTCCTCCATATCTAAAAGTTGTTCAGTGGGCTTGGACAATATTTAAGATCTTGCACACAAGACTAGTCAGCGCAGAAACTGATGTATATTGTACTAAGGGAGAGACTGTTTACTGCAACATGCTGCCAAGCTGTCTTGTTGTTCGGTCCTCGGCATGGAGAGAGAGCAGTTCTCTAATTTTGGCATCAGATCAATTTACAGCCATTTTTTTTTACAAAAGTAACGTAGCTCGCCAATGTCTGTCTTCTGCTGCTTCAAAATTATCTCTGAAGCACAACATTTAAAAGTTCCCTCTGGGCTTTCCTTTTCAACAGAAGTTTAGTCAGTCAGCGTTTCTCAACAAACCACATTGTGTGTATCCTTTAGGTCTGACAAACACGTTTAATGAATTTCCTTCCTTTTGCAGAGCTGATTTTTAGAAATATTTTAAACTGTTTACATCCATTTTTACTTGCTAGCAGTCTTCTTGCTAAGTGCCTTTGTTTGCACATTGCTTTGTTCGATAGTGTGAAACCTACGGCAGAATGTGGATTTACCTGCCTGCGTATTTACATGTGTGCGTACAAACAAAATGGGCACCCACTAGTGGTCAAAAACTTCACAGGGCACCTTTTTTAAATGTTCTGCGGCGTTGGGTGACGCACTATACGCAAGAATGTTGTCAGCAGAGAACAGAGAAATCAAAAGAAGAAATTACTTAAGCGTCAAAATTACCGAAGTGTTTTTTCAATCATGAGGCCAGAGCTTTTAGGAAGCACAGTGCGCCTCGGCAACACTTTCATTAGCGTCATTAAGGCTTTTGTAATTAACAAGGGCAGGAGACAGCAGCTACAGGTGTGTACTCCTGTTTCATGTCCACCCTTTGAGCCTTGGAGTGTTTAGTGCCAAATACACAACCCTCATCATCACTACTGAGTGTTATTAGGAAAAGAAACATTGAGGATGTTAATTTATTTATTTACCTAAAATAGTCTGTTGTTCAGTCCGGTGCGTTAATGATTCAGTGATTCAGTGAGCTGAGTGGATTAATCAAAATCACAACAGTTATCATAGCTATCTCAAAAAAACACAGCTATTTTTTAAATATTAAGTGTTTTGAAATGATGCTAAGGGAACCCCGAAATCAATTAAAACAGATGTGACTTTGTTCTAAAACTGGGTTTCTTTCCAGCTTTAGAACAAAGCTGAGTATCTGGCTGCATCTTGCAGGAGAAAAAGTCAACTCGTATAAAGCACTCCCTTCAAAAACTGTATGACATGCTAACTTCCAACATTCAAAAGAACATCAGAGGGGAAAAAAGACACACTGACGACATTTTACACAAATGCAGCAGAAACAGTGTCCCTGCAGAGTGGAGGAAAAAAAACAACAACTTTTTTTTTGGCACTTTCATTCCTGAGTCATATTGATCTCACCCCCATGTCTCCCCTCTCTCCCCACTTCGTCTTACACAAGTACTGATACCAGCCCAGATCCAAAGAAAACAGAAGCAAGCGGCACATCAGAGACTCTTTCCTGTCACTGAGGAATAGAAAGATCCCCTGAAATAAGCCCAACTTTCCTCCCTGCCACCTGGCCCTTGTCGCTCGGTGGTGACAGTTTGTTCTTTTGAGGTTATCTTCAAGGCTGTGAGCTAGAGAAAATGTGCTTTTCAACTGGGTGGTAGAAACATGATGCTTCTCCTCCAGTGTTGGAAAAAGAGAGGGAATAGGTGGAGGTAAAATAGATGCAGAAAGAGAGAAAAGAAGGAAAAGGCAGAGAGAAAAGTCATCCACTCCCCTGACCAATCTATAGGCGGGGGAGGGGGGGGGGGGGGTGTAAGTGGTGTGATTATAGTACACACCATGTTACTCAAATAAAACCAGGAAGCTGTCATCACGCCAGCTCAAAGCCTTTTTCCACCATTTTATCTCATATAACTTACAGCTGCATCAAAGGACTCAGCTGCTCAGATCCTTAAGTGGCCCCTTGAACAATATACACTCCAAAACTAATCTACCACAGATATCTTCGGCTACTATTCTAAGGCATCTTTAATGAACATGACTCATCTTCAGTAATGGAGGCGCATATAATTGAGGGGGAAAAAAAGGCAAGACTGAACAATTCTTCAGCTCCAATTACACAGATCTGTCTGATCTTTTGCCAGGGACCAAAATAGACGGTGTTTGAGTCACCGGGGCTAGCATGTTAATAAGAGAATTGATTATTTTGATGTTTTTAATGAATTATCAGCATTAAAATATATACCTTAGGTACCACCCACACAGAGGAAACACAGGGGGAGTGAAGGGTGTGTGTGTGTGTGTGTGTGTGTGTGTATATATAGAAAGATGGAGGGAATTGAAATGTCTTCACACGTCAATAGTTGAGCAGAATACACAACAACTTGGAAGCACCTTCCATTTCCCTCCTCTCTCTTCACACTCCCTCATCCTCTTCTCCTCGACTTACTCGTCTGGCACAGGGTCTTTGACATATTGGATTTCTGTTTTCTTTTTCTTCTCTAACACTGCAAGTATACTTGCCTTTGTAGCCTGCTATCTGTTTTCTCCTCTCCTTCATTTCTCCTACTGCCCTCCTCTCCTATCACTCCCCTTACTCTGCTTTCCTGCCTTCCACTCTCCTCTTTGCCAGAATGAAGTCTGTTGCTTCCAGAGCAGAGCCTGTGTGTGTGTGTGTGTGTGTGTGTGTATGTATGTATGTATGTATGTATGTATGTATGTATGTATGTATGTATGTATGTATGTATGTAATGTGTGTGTGTGTGTGTGTGTGTGTGTAGAGACGGATTTGTTCAAGGATACCTCAAATGCTCGCTGTCACCAGAGACACAACTGGATCCTGCCACTTGAAGGACTGTCTGCCTAATCACTGCACCACCCTGTCGCCAGCCAACAAAGTTGGAAGGTGGAGGTTTTTTTTATCCTTGTCTGAGTGTTAGCGAGATGTTTTAAAAGGTTACCAACTGATCTGACTAAAATATGGTGGACAGATAGCCTTTGGCGATGATTCAGAACTGGGATTTCCGAGTGTTGTTTCCTAGCAATAACAAGCAACACCTTCCCAATGTTTTGTACAGCAACACTTGTGCGCAGCACATTGTTATGCATGTCGCCTTTGTGGCAGAATTTAATATCATCATTTTTTTTCTCTATAACAAAAAGTTCATACTCGTATCACAAATCCTGTTCTTTGTAATGGTGGTCATTAGGGATGCACTGGTCCCACTTTTTCTGTCCTAATACTGCTACAAAAAGTAATTATATTGGCCGATACCAGGTACCAATCCAATACCAGTACCCTTTTTTTCTTTTCAATTTAAAATCTGTATTCTGTACCTCACTGTGTGAAACTGTTTTGGATCAGTTTATCTGCAAGGTAACACGAGGCTCTAATTACACGTCACTTCTCAACTATAAGAGGACATGTGGATACACCATTATTCCTATTGGGCTTGTGCAAATTTTAATTATATTGTTCTCGAAGGTTTGTAACATTGTCTTATTACAGTACAATTGTTGAAACAATTGTATTTAATGGGAATTGGTCACACTTGGCTGATACCTGCTTAATAAGATCAGGTATGCCTCAGATACTGTATGTAATGTATTGGATTGATACATCTCTAATGGTCATGCGACATATACCTTTTGGGTATCTTGGTCATTATGTGTCCAGGTTGCATTTGAGAAATGTGCAAGTAATGTTTTTGTTTTTGTTTTGTTTTTTATTTTGTGAAACAAACCTGCCCCCACTCAACTACAAGTGCTTTTAAAGCAGCAGTCAGATTAGCACCACACCTTCATCATTTCTGTGTTTCAAATGTGTTTTAAGTATTTTAAGTCACCAAACATGATCAACCTTCTGGGTTTGAAATAATCTTCAAACAGCTGTTAGCTGCAGAGTACATTAGACTCTTTAGACTTTTAACGTTGGAAAGTGGTTTGGATGTACAAATCCTTGTTTTTGTAAACAGCACTTTACACCAGGCACAAAAAACTGAAGGTACACTACACTGACCTTACAAAGCGACTATGAATGGACTGGGCAGACAGCCAGTGCAAATGAAGTGCAGATGTCAGTGAGGTCTTTGCAGTCAGTTTCTCACACATTCCACAGGGACATTAACTGTTTCAGACTGTTACTGAGAGAGACCATAGAACTGTTTTTCCATCTTCTGACTTGAGAATTTGAGAGTCTGAAGTGCACTGTGTCTGCCACATACTTAAAGTAAAAAAAAAAACCCATAAGAATTTAAAACCTATCAGTATAAATGGCACTTGAGCAGGAGGAATAGAGTGCAGCACTGTTGTTCTGTTGCCGATGTACCAGTGATTATTTGTCTGGTTGAAGAGAGAAAGTCATGCAATCGGCTAGAAGGATGCATCGTCTCTTTAGCAGAGACATTGCGTCTTCCTTTCTTCCTTTCTTTGTTCCCTTTAGTGATGTTACTTGGGAGAGCAGAGTGCCTCTTTTGGAAATAACCTTTGTTGAACTCGCCAACTTCAATTTTTGCCCTGTGGTGCATCTAACAAGAGGAACATGTCCAAACTAAAGCACTGGTCTAATTAGAGCAAAGTAAATCAGCAGTAGGTCATCCACTGACACACTTGAGCGGGCTGGTACTCTCAACAGATAGAGGTGCTTCGATGCCCTCTCCAACATGTGCTGGATTTGGCGTGAGAGACAGTTGAGTAAGTGGCAACCCAGATAACGAGCAGTTGGAGCCACAGTCACTGCCTCTCCACCCAGATACAACAGGACTACTATTTAGGGTCATGTCATTTTGGAAACTCATAAGAATTGGAAAAAAAAGTCTATATCGCAAAAAAAACGTTTTTATGCTTGGCTGATGTTGAAGTTGGTGTATCGATAAAAGCAAAATGCGACAAAGTGCAATCGAAACTGACTTAAATCACAACTTACATGAAGCATGTGACTTTAACGTCCACTGAAGCTTCAGCTCCACTAGAAAGACAAAAAGTGGTGTCAGACTTAGCGATGAGGAGGCTGCAATGTTCTTCAAATTAATACATGAAACAAACATAAATGCCATATTTCCATCACATATTCCACATGGTTTTCCATTGTTTGACTTGCGCTTTTCAATGTTTAATGGCACCAGATTGGAGAATTAGTGCCAACAATAATTTTGTTGTGCTACATTTGGATGGAAACCTAATTCATGTCAAGTGAACCCAGAGGCTGCATGAGTTTTTTGGCTAAATCCAAATGTCCAGAGTGTCGAGGGCTCTCCAAATTCACAATTTATTTGCTTGAGTCCACAAGGGGCCTTCCTCAGAGACTTTGCTGAATTATTGCTGACAGGCAATGGTTGGTTTTCATCCATCTACAATGTGAGGATTCTCCATTGAGGGTTTAATGTGAATATAACATTAGCAGTGTTAAGTATCACATATAAAACCATACTTTTTTACTAAGTAAACTATTTATCTTGTATAAGTTGCCAATATCAATAGAACCGTTCAGAAAATACTTTACAAATACAGGGTTAGAAATTTCAATTCATCTCCATGGAAACAATCTAGTGGGTTTTTCCCCCTTGCACCCAGCACGCTCGCAGACTGGACATGATGATGAAAGCATGTCAAGATACATATGACAGGAGTCCGTCAGGGTGGACATTTGGATTCAGCCTTTTGATGAGAACTCTTTGGGTCCTGCAGTGAACCAAAAGGACAAAAGGAAACAACGTCTCTGTCAAACGCCTTGTTCATGTCGGCAATCTAGGACAATAAAGGCAATAGTAGTTGAGCACTTCTTTTGGTCAAAACTGATTTTTGTCAACTGGTGTGACCCCTACTTTGTTTAAACGTAGACTTTTGACACATGTAAAAGAAATTGGTCTGAACTGATTAAGGGCACCACATTAGCACTTTCCAAATCACTGGAAGCTTTTCTTCAGTTGATGGATGTAAACAGTAATTACATAGATCAAAAGCATTGACAGCATGAATACAGCTTGGATGATAATGTACCATCGCAGGGGTTGAAAAATATTATGTATTAGTGGGTCTCAAGAACTATGTCATTAAAAAGACAGACAGACAGACCTTCCCTCCCCTCCCTCATAGAAATATGGACACAAAAAACAAGCAAACGCTGACATACAAAGTTTATGCCTCACCCACGTACAAGTATATAACCTGTTTATTATAGCGCTGTGATATTTCAAGACTTGCAGCATTTCAGGCTGTTTCAGCTCATGGCTTGTCACATTTTATTATACTCTAAGTGCAGACGTGTGTGTGGGTGTGTGTGTGTGTGTGTGTGAATGTTTGCATGGCACAGGAACATTTTAGAAAGTGCCTTTGATGCCCAGCTCAGTCCCTTGTATATGACTGGCTCTGACAGGGTAGTGACCCCTTCTTGAGCTCATGTGTGATTAGCTGGCTCACACAATTTCACCTAATATATAAGTATCAAATACTTCTGGAGGCAACCCCATATATCCACGAGACAACCCCATCAGTAGCTCCGATCCTGTTGGGGATTTATCGCAGTTTTCTGAGCACACACCAGGTCCTCAGCATTCTCCGCAATTACAGTTTTACTGCGTACGAAGAAGATATGCGACAGACACCTTTTGTGACAGAGACAGAAAAAAGATACAGTATGCCACATGAAATATTTCCCCCCACAAAAGTAATCTGTCTGTCACTCCTTTTTCATCTCCCCTCACGGCTCCTTCATGATTTAGCTTGTTTTCTTCCCAGCACTGTCTTTTTTAAATTAGAGGCAGGCAGATAAGCTGGGAGGAAAATGAATTCATATCCCCTCTGACACAATGTGTGTGCATTAATTATGTGGGAAGAGCAACCCGACATTATTTTAGATATTTAGTCAGTAATGTAATCCTTTTGTTTTCTGGGGCCAGAGCGTAAAAGCAAAACGATGATGAATAGACCAAATTATATTAAGAGTATTCACAATATTTGTTGAATTGTACATTCATACGTTCATTTGCTATCTTATTCTCTCTCTTCATTAATTTTCTTAATATTGTTTTCTTTTCATCTACGGACCATTCGCTAAGCCGTGTCACCTTTAGTTACTGTTGCTATGCCTGTCAAGATGTGTGCTCTCGCACGGCACATATTCAGTTTACAATAACAGATTTTTATCTTTTAACAACGGGTCCTTGATTTCAGACAGAGGTAGACACAAGCAGGCTTCTCATTTCTACCCAGCAACCATCTATTTTGCTGAAATGACAACTGTCAAAAGAAGCTTTTATCAGTTATACCTATAGCTAGTTGCTCCATGAGTTGGTTGAAAACACTTTCTCCGGCTGACTTTTAATGTCTCCAGCTGACTCATTTTAAAAGGAGAATCTTTAAACATGTACTTGATGGCTACATAGATGGTGTAATGCTAAAAACTGGAGCTAAAGCTACAGGTCCAAGGCAAAAAGTTAGTCAAACCGCACTTCATTCTAACACAACCCTAGCTGCTGAGCTTACACACTTGAACAAGTAAGACAGAGGTAAGATTTATGCGTTATTGTTCAGGATGAGGACTAATCATGTGTTGCTACCTCCGATAACAGGTTTAGCTGGGGTTGCTGGAACTGAACTTCCCCAAATCCAACAAAGGGCATGACGGTAGGCTAACATTAGCCTACACTCTGATATAGTAGCATCCAGTGTTACACAGTGTTAGTTAGTTAGCCGGTAAGCCAACGTTTGCAGCTTACTTTAGAGCAGACAAACACACAGTTTAATCCATTCTTTACACTTAAGCTCTGGTAGTTTTGGTTTTGGGAAGGCTAAAACTACTGAACCATCACTGTTCCGGGCAGGGGTTTAGTAAACGATCACTTTATACACACTGTTGTAACCAAATGTAAGTGTTAAAATAATACATTTATATTGCTCAGAGATGAATAGTGTTGATAACAGGATCACCACGAGGAGGTCATTGGAGATTAGAGCGGCTCATTGTGCCTGACCCGTGCTATTCCAGCAAAGATCAATACCGAGGAATAACCTAAGCACACAGGAGCAGAAATAATGTGACAGTAGAAAGGATGGGAGGCTTAACACTACACCATGTTGAACTGGTATTGATTTCTGCCTGTTAAACTCATTGACGCTCAGGGTGTAGTAACGGCTGTCATCTGTACGCAGTTTGTCAGTCAGAGAGATTCTGATAAGAGTCAAGAAGACAGTCGATAGATTGAGCCAACAGAAATCAATGAAGGCAGAGTATGTCACTGGGGCCGACATTATTGACTATTCAAGATGTGTGTGCAAGTATTCTTATGTGTGTGTGATGAGGTAGAAATAGAGGGGATAAATGGAGCAGTGAAAGGATAATGTGGGGATCACAAAGTGTAAAGAACAGAAGGAGGTTGTATTGTACCTGTCGTAGTCTCCATTGCAGAGTGCCCTTACTGGGATAGTGAAAGGCTGCCACACTGGATTTAATGTGTTCTTGACCACCTCTGTTTTATGGCAGATAGTAAACCTAGAGGAGGAGGGAAGATATGTTCAAACAGAACATGTCAATTGTACAAGCCAGGGAGAGAGATAAATATGCAAATAAGGGGAGGAGCATGCAACTGAAGAGACGGAGGCAAGAGGAAAGACAATGTCAAATCCTACAGTGGCAGGAGAGATGCTTTAAATAGGGCTGTACCCAGCTTTGTTTACCGCTTGGCCTGTCTCCCAGCTATATTGTATTTTAGACCACAGAGAATAATTTCATTTTTCAGTCTGGATTTAAAACCCTTTCCCTTGACCACAAGGGTGACAATGATATGCAAATGGATGCTCTGATATCTGAGATGTTTCGCAGAGCCGAGCCACATAAATTCCTATCAAATACCCCCTCAAATATCCTCTCGAAAAGCACCAATGCGTATCACTTCTTTTTCTTTTTTACCCTAAGCCTTGGATTACTTGTGCTTCACTAAGTGCCTCAAGCCTTTTAAAACCCTGTGATTCTAATTTGTAGCCCCCTCTGGCACCAACAACGGATACTTCTAGCACATCTGTGGGGATCCATTTCCCACCCTGTTATGTATGGAAAAAAAATACTGAGAAAAGCTAGAAGATGGCTAATGAAGCACTTGCTAAAGCATCTCCGCCTAGATAGGGCTGACACTGCCACAACTGCGTAGCCCCTTGGGAGGTTGAACAGCACTCTGGGAAAGCGTAAGGAGATGGGAGAGTGTTATGCATCCCTACGTGAACTGCCTCAGAAACAAAAAGACAGTTTTTCTTATTGATGGAAAATGCAGATTGTGGTGTTTTTTTTCTTGCCTTTATATATATTTTATACAGTAATTGCCTCTCTTTCCTATTTGCTCTCCTGGAGCCATTTATATAAGGCATAGTCATGGGACTTGTGGTTGTGTTGTGAACAGTGTTGCCTCTGTATGCTGCCTCTTAAGTTGTGCATGCCTCAGCAACCACTGTAGCTCTCCTCTCATACTATACATATAATCTTATCCCTCTCTACTATACTGTATTTCCTCTGATGCTCCCTCGGTTTTTGCCTCTCCCTCGTTCCAAGATGATTTCCAATTGAAGTTTTTATTATGTTACTGTAACCTTTATGATATTGTACTTGAAAACTCATTTTTCATGTCTCAAACGGACTTTCCAGGCTAATTTATCATGCTTTCAGAAAGGCAACCTAATATCTAAATGTGTTTTCTTACCATGGACTTTAGAAAGCTTTGGTAACACAAAATTCAGCAACTGTCGTTTAAGTGTGGCTTTTGATAGCATTTACTAATATGTGTGTCTCAATGTCATGTGCTTCCTGAAACAGCGGTCCACTGGCAGCACCTGTAGCCACCTTTTGAAACACTCGGAATGACAAAACAAGATCACAACAAGCACTCACGTTCCATCCTCGTTGCTTCTGTAGAAGACCATGAAAGGGTCCGACTTGCCGAAGAAGTCCTTCTTATCCAGCTTGTTGGCACAGAACTGCATAGTGGCGCTGTCCTGCAGGGACACACGGAGATGTTGGGAGAGAAGTGTGAGATAGGTCGGGGGGAACGGTGTATCATAAGTTCTTCATGATTAAAGAATGGATGGTATTATTTATGTGGCCTATTTTCTTTCCCTACTTCTTCTCTTTTATCTTCACAGCCTACAGCAGCTATCTGTGCATCAAACAATAAGATAATGAATACTGCATGAATACTGTAGTCGATATTTGTACTTGTGTGTGTGTGTGTGTGTGTGTGTGTGTGTGTGTGTGTGTGTGTTAGTCCTTAATCATATTTCTTGGCATATTGTGAATGTCTTCTTTTTCACAGAGAAGTAGGGAAGAAGCTAAGAAGATATTTTTTTAGATTTACATTACAGCAAGTATATTAGGACAAATAAGTAAGTCATGTGTGCACATTGATCCACTCACAACAACGAGTGCAATACTAGCCACACTCGCAGACCTGTGAGGCTGTAATGGTCGTGACACATCAGAAAATCTATTACAACTATTAATGGGGCAAAGAATGTTAAGTTTGACCTGAGGGTGGGGCTGAAGGAAAGGCAGTTTTGTCTCCCAAATCAAAATGTTTTACTGTCTGCACAGAGGACATCACATAACCGCCTTGTCTGGCCCAACTCTATATATTTCAAATTTTCTCAACTTTTGTTACTTTATTCTGTACATCCACCATCCAACATCCCAGCTGTACTTTGAGCATGGTAACAAGTTAGGATTTTGCATGTTTCCATGCCATTAGGAACCATTAAGACCCAGCCGCATGGCAAACCAAAACAGCAAAGTGCTGCAGAGCATGGTGTTGATTCAAAGTGGGATTGGCAGTACTAACACTAACTACACGGCGTAAACAGATTCAATGTGAACATCACAAATAAGGAGATTTAGGTTGAGTAGCTGTAAAATGGTCCTTCTATACTCCTGTGAAGGAGCTGATGCAGTAGCTGATGAAGTGCATGATTTTAAATTAGCATAGGCTAAGGCAGAATCTTCAAATTTAAGGTCTATGGCTGTTAATGAACATGATTGAGTAGAAGACCTAATGAATGTTCAGTTCAGTTTGGTTCAGTGTTATTTCAATCTTTTTTTACAGTATGTCAACATGTCACATGACAGCCACCATGAGTCACAACCTAACTGCTGGAGATGAGCACAATTAGTTTCAGCGGGAGTGTAAGAATAGCAGGACTCAATGTCCTGTCCAGTACATCCTCACACACAAGCATACACAGACAGTCTACACACATACACTCCATACAAATACCCACAAATGTAACACAGCTGCTGGATAAAGGAGGTAAGGCTCTGAGAACATGAATCCCATGTTCTCAGAGCTAATAGTTAATATTTTGGGAAAATGCCTCACTAATGTGTATAAGGATGTGTAGACATATGACTGTCCATTGTTTTAGTCTGTGTAGTGTGAATGTCACCTGCTTACATGCTCTTGCTCTATGAACTACTGGCAGTCAGCCTACCACACACTCTAGCTTTATCTAGAAACAGCCTAATGGTGTGTGTGTTCAAGTAATCAGGCATTGTAATCCCTAACCATAGTACCGTATCCACCTACCAGCGCTCCTGCAAACATTAGTGTCAGCTGCTTACCAAGTCTTAATCTAGCATGAGTAATGGTCATCAAGCTAACTTCATCTGATACCTGTCACAGTGTCTGGAAAGATGCTTCAAGTATATTTTCAGCCTCAAATGATATGATGGTACACTTAATTATAACCATAGTTAGTTCGGTTGGAGATCCGGATGTGTTATGCTATAGCAGTGGCTTGAGGCTACACCAGCCTCAAGCAGAGATGAGGAGCAAGCTACAGAGGTCCACACACCCAGACTTTTTTTGTAGTCTTCAGCCTCAAACGACACTGACTCAAGTGAAGTCACTTGAGGCGGTTTATCAGATTTCACACAGCTCCCTCTGAAGCCACAAAAGGTTTTATATTTTAAACTTTTTTTCCACATATGCAGTTGTACTCCCCATGACCCGTAAACAGACTGTGATGTGTAAAATCGGTGAAAATCCCATCTAAAATCACAAATCCAAATTGAAATGAAATTTCTTGCTTCTACAACCAAAGATTTGTTAAATTCAGTAAGCACGCAGCCTTTTTAATCTCTTCAAATCAGTAGGCCAGTAAAACACAAAAATCATCTCTGCAGTGGCTCTTCATTATGTTTTACTTTGAGAACAGCATGCTGCTTCTCTGCTATTCCTAAACTGCCCATTACATGACCACATGAAATCAGACTTAATACTTAAGACTTAATATAAAATGTGTCCTATAATATCACCTGGATTCCCAAATTATAAACAATGCGATTGCAGTTACAAACAGCAGATGTGATTTTCATATTTAATGACTAGAATCGCATTGTCCTATTATCATTAGCCTGGCAACAATTAATCAGTTAACAAAATTCTTTGCGGTGCACAGTGGCACAGTGGTATATATATATATATATATATATATATATATATATATATATATAAAGAATGAACTGTGTCTGAAGGTGACCTAAGGCTATTGTGGATTCAAAAGATGAACTAGCAAAGACCATAAAAACATAAATAAATCAGACCAGTAGCAGATGCTGGGAGATTCATTCTCACTGCAAACCAACACTTTCTCTGTAGTACACCTGCTCTATCTAACAAATAAGCCTGGTTGTGCATTTTCTCCACCAGTTGTTTATCATGAACGGTAGCACTTTTACCAACCCCAAATATAAATCACTTGCCTGCTGTTGAGGCTTATACTACTAGTTTACTATTACTTGGCTCTCCCTGTATGGTGGCAGTGCAGGGAAGGGGCCCGACTTATCTCTGGCATGTGGGCTGTAGCTAATCTCTGAAACACAGTGGTTCATTACAGTATGTTCAGATGCTAGAACAGTAGATTGCTGTTTCTGTCAGAGCCCGAGGCCTTACACTGGGCAGCCATGGTGCCACTAATGATAGCTTAATGGCATTTTAATGTTGCAGCTTGCACCTTGTGTCTGGCTGTGTGCCGAGTGGCAAATCAGCAGAAGAATGTGTGTGAGAGGGAGAGCAGAGAGTGTTTCTGTGCACATATGTTGATGCCCATTTTAATTCCTGTATGCATCTTGCCACAGTGTCCTCTCTGTGTCTTTATCGCACACAGCCAGGCACCGTGCAGCACACACTTCCCTCCGACACACTCATGAACACATCCACTCCACTCCAGCAGCGAGGGGAACTTTATCTGTATTCCTGCCCTCACCCTGAGGACACATACACACCACATGTCTGCCATTTGGCACAATCCTCCTACTCTCTCACTCATCTCACTCTCACTCATTTTCTTAAAAAACACTCCCTAAATCCTCCTGGGCAATGGTGGCTCCTGATTGACACACAAGCAGTTCAATGCTTATGTCATCTGAACAAGTATAAATATGAGATTTCATTTCATCTCTGTGGCTTTCTGTCTTCTATCCCTGGATACTGGATGTGTGTGTGTGTGTGTGTGTGTGTGTGTATGTTTTCTATTTCAACAAGTACCTAACTTTAAGTACTGACTGACATCATAGTCTCTCTTCACATGAAAGCAGTATTCATGCTTATATTTTAGGCTGCACTGGATTGCAGCAAACATACATTTTTAAAATTCCAAAAACACATTGTGATGAATGTTTATTTGTCCCTGCATCTAATAAGTGATTAAAGAAACTACCGTGGACTCTCTTCATACTACCCGTGGCTTTCTCCAGGGCTCAACTATCTTTTACATCACGCCCAAGACTGAAGTGCAAGATACAGTGCCCGTCTGATGACCCCCAGCCCCCCTCCCTACTCCTTCATACCTGTATGTGCATGCTCAGTAACATGTTAGGCACACACATAAACATTAGCTTTTCTAGGATCTTTTTGGTCTATGTTGCCAGCAACAGAAAATAAAGACAAACAAGATGAGATAATTCATTAATCTTGCAACAGATGGTGAATCCATGCAGTGTAAGAACCAAGTTTATTAGTTGCTGTATGCAAGATTGTCAGTTATTGTCTCACCACTACCAGGAATCGACATGAAACTTAGCAAGTATGCAGCATTGGCTTTCTGGGATTTACTGTAGACACCTACGGTGGCAGATCAAAGGCGAGTTCACTGGCAACATTTAGTTGTGCATCATCAGTTGTGTGGCCCTGAAGGAGTGCCGTGGATTCTCCTGCTGCAGCCTTACTGTTTTTCCAGCATTCATTCAGTGAAATTATCTAAATGGAGTTTAACTTGTCATGCTGTTGCCTTACTACCCACATTGACCATGTCATGTTAGTTTAGTTAGTCTTGTTGGAAAAAAAGTTTTAGGTAGCTCTGTTAAACTATCGAGAGGACAATAATGACACCATGAATGAAACTGCAATTTCTTGAACAAAAGTGAGTTGCTATTTCCATCTGTTATTAAACAATTAAACTTAACAGTGAATCCACATAACATACCTTCACAACAATAAATCATTTTGATAAGTAACAACAGTCTAAAGGCTCAATCAGTGCTGCTCCTTACACCTTCTTGATGCACCTTCTGTCGGTTTAACGTGACAGAGCTTATTAACTGTAAACACAAGGTTTCACTGGTTTGCTCTAGTAGGAATTAAATATACTTCCAGTGGCTTGCCGATCAAGTTGCCTGCTAAGTAATTGCAGGCTTCGGTGTTCAAGTGGGCAGAATTGGGCAACTTTGCCGCACCGAGTCAGCAAGTGCAAGGACACACCCAGAAATCTCTGCGGAGCTAATAGGCACATAAAAGCATTTATGGTGATGGAGTGTGTTGGGGATATTAAATATGCATCTGCTCCTGCCTCATTAAGGTTCTGTGGCACGAACACACACTCATGCAAAGGTCTGTGATCAACAGCCATTTGCTAATATGGAGAGAATCAGAGTATCAATATTTAAAGAGGGGGGCCAGGCTAGATAGAGACACACTCACACCCTCAGGGGAGTAATGGAGGAGTGTTTGTGACAGATGAGACGAGCAGTGTGTGTGTGTGTGTGTGTGTGTGTGTGTGTGTGTGTGAGTTATAGTTGCACTAATAAAGACAGAAAAGATGGGGAGAAGATGAGAGGAGAGTTAGTTAAAGTGTTGTGTAAGGGCCAAATCAGTGCATTTACATTACAATCATGTAGGCATTAATTAGTTTGAGCCAGTGTGTTTGTGTCTCTTGTGGGGAAAAAAAGATACATGGAGAGGCAAAATGGAGAGGGGGAAAAGGGGGGAAAAAGGCAGTAACTCAATTAAAGGCCAAAGTGATGAGATTGGGAAGAGAAAAAGAAGAGGAAAGGAGATAGGGAAGGTGGACTTAACATGATAAGCCACAACAACTGACTTTGTGCTGTTTGTATGGTGGTTCTTTGTGTGTTTACAGCGTACATGCATGAGTACACTCCAATTTGTGAGGTAAGTCAGTGTACAGGTAACATACAGGGATTGTTTCACATGTGTGATTCTACAAATAGATAATTCCATGCCCGGATTAGCTTCCTTTTTTTTTTCTTGCTTGATTTAAAGCCACAGGATAAGAAATCTGTGATTTATGTTGTCTTGTTGGTTTGTAGCATTTAATAAGGATTGCCAAGCAGTGTACGTGAGTGGAATAGAGCGGCAGCAATTTGTGCTACCCACTCAAAGCATCTTCTAATCGCTCCACTCCAAGCTGCTCCAGGTTTTCTATTTTCTACATTTGCCATTTTCTTTAAAAAAACAGCTCCAGTTTGCTCTGTGGCAAATGTGCTGAATGCTGCCCTTCTGATTTATTGCACAATGTGAAGTGAAATTTAGAGGCATCAAAGAAGACAGCAAAGTGAATGGAAGCACGGGAAGTGAGGCGAGCACACGAGTGAAGTGAGGCAACGATTCTGCTCGTCAAATCTGTGCTTTTTCCAAAGGATCCAAAGAGTCGAGTGCCTGGAGGAAAGAAGAGCAAAAATAAAAAGTGGAGATCCTGTCACACAGACATACTAACTCACCATACTGTCACTGCAAACATCCATACCGTTAATCGTGAAAAAACATCCCCATTGGTTGTCAGTGGCCAAAAGACACAGACAGCAAAACAGTCCAGCAGTTAAACTTGTACAAATAAAGCGAAATGAAAATCCTCCTGGGGTTGCATCAGCTTGTTCGTATGATGGAGCTTTATCTCGAGAAGGGGAACACAGAGAGACGCAAAATCACGCTGCTCTGCCCAGACTCTGCAATGCTCATACACCCTGTTGCAAATATGTTAGATAAATTTCTTTTAAAAGAATCCCTATATGGATCAGCCTTAGATTGCTTTGGAGCAGTCAATATTGTCACTTCATACAATAAATTATGAGATGCTCTTATTATTAGACTTAAGCATCTAGTTTTGTGTCTTCTGCTATGAACACTAAGTCAGAGAAAATTCAAGTTTCGACTGTGCAAATTAAACCTATTTTATTTAAAAGGGATTAAATAAGGTTGATTTTTGATTCCCATCTTTTAAAGAGTAGCTTAATAACAGTTGGCCGATTCTACTGTATTCTTTCTTTAGATAAAAAAAATCCTTAGAAAGTACATGAGTCTTATTTTCCCTGTGGAACAAGCCAAACAGATTTTAATAAGAAACACTGGTGCTAGATTGTGAGGGAGTGGGCTGTATTTGTCAGAAATCCCGCAGGATCAGGATTTACTGTTGCAGACCTCTATTTTGAAGGCTGCTTAACAGTAAAGCCCCCCCCCCCCCCCCCCCCCCCAAAAAAAAAAAAATTGGTTGCTTTGGGTGTGTCGATAGAGTTTTACAAGTGGGATTTAATCAAATTTAGGAAACCCAATATTTTGATTGTTATAGTGTTTAGATAGCTGCAATAAACTTTTAATAACCAGCACATGCAGGTGGAGAAATGTTTCAATATACTTAAATTGATTACTTTACTGCATGCCTCATAAACTTGATCACATGGGACAACAACAATCTCTTCCTAATTGCCAGTCCTGTTCCTCAACCTCTCGTGGCATTTTGTCCATATGGTTTAGAGTCGTCAAAGCCCACCTGTTGTGGAAATCGGTTCATTCAAAATGATCTGGTTGTGGTTGTTGAATCTGTTGTAACCTTTTCGCATTACACTCAGAAATAATTTAAACTAAGTCACTAAGTGTGTCAGGATGTACAACATTTGCTGCAATATGTTTGTTTCCAAGTAACATGCTTGGACAGCTTTTGTTACGTCCTGATTAAGTAGAGAAGTATCACCCTGAATAGATTGGTTCTCGCATGCAATCGCGGATGAGATGATGATTATGATGACTTAACCAAACACCTTTTCTCCTCAAGTCCTCTGTTTTAATAATATATAATTCTGTGTTAAAGGAATGGCTTGACATTTTGGGAAATATTCTTAATCGCCTTCTTCTTGTTCTTATTGCAGATGCACAAAGCAAGAAATAGTTCCAGCATGCAAGAAAGTAAAAAAAACTACCACATTTTGTTTTTGTACTAATTAAACAATGTAAACATATAAACGATAGATATTACATGTTAATTATTTTAGAGATGCTGTTAAGCAGATTTGGATACTTTATGCTAAGCTAAGCTAACTGGCTGCTTGCTGTAGCTTCATGTTTAGCGTACAGACATGAATGGTATCGACCTTTCCAAAATGTCACACTATTGTGTTTTCAGCATCGCTACAGAGCCTACGCACATAGCCTCTGTAGCTACACCATAACTAACTTACCATGTGGAGAACCCAAAAAATGTGATGGGCTGCTTATGTTTTCTCCACCAAGTTTCCTGTGCCAGTGGAGATTGTGAATACACATTATGCAAGTTGCAAAAGTGCTCAGGGATCTCCTGTTCTAACAAAGCTGATTATTTGATGGTATCTAGTGTCGAACGTTGCTATAACCTCAGTTTATTAACTGAGCTCTTCTTTGTTTGATCATTGTCTAAATAATTGCAGCATTTGAGCTGCAGTGTAGTTGTTAACTCTGTTGACTTGTGTATCATTCAATTCCCAAGCTAAGTTTATTCCCTTGAGACGTTCAGGAGTAGAAAGTAAAGAGCGTTCTTTTGTCATCTATAGTTTATAATGTATTAAATACTGCTATACAAAAGTTTTAAATACGTCCTGGAATAATTTTAAAAGCACCCACCAGGGTTGTTTGATGCCAAGTCTCCTTTCAAACGGGTATAAAACTACACTTCTTTCCACAAAAACAGAGAAACACAAACCTCACACCACACACTTCCTGCACTGTCCGCATCACAAAGAAGGTTGGCTGATGAGGTATAATCATGGGGGTATACAAACGTATTATATTTTCCTACTGTAGGGTATGTCAGCAAAAACCCACTCAAACACTACATACTTGCTTCTCTTGAGACAACATCACGAATGGAAACTGATGAACAATGTCAGTTCATGAATGCTAAATGTTTTAACCTCCTCGACCCAACCAGACCCAACGGCAGTGCGTCATTACAAACTCAACTTGTGCAGGCAGTGGCCTCAACTTGACATATCACCTGTTAAGTTAATATGGCGAACTTGTCAGCAAATAGTTTCTTATTTAAACATCTGGCAGACACGGAGCGACATCATTCGTCTGTTCACCCCGAAGAATGTAAGTCCAATATTCACTTTTCCAAGAGAAATATCAGGCTGTTTAGCTGCTAAATGTTCCAGTTTTTCACTAGCTCGTTGCTAACTTTGTCTCTCTATTTGGTGCTAGGCAGGTAGCATACAAACCGAAAACAACATTATGAGACCGGTCCAAAGAAAGAGGACCGAGCTGAGCTGAAAGACGGCGTGTGATCCATTGTCGATCTAGTAGTATCAAGTGTTGATTGTAGCAGCTTTAACTGACAGCAACAACAGTTCATCTTGTTTTGTATTCCAGGCTGTGCAGGTTGCATTTTGCAGCTTGAACCAGGCTTCCCATATTAATGTGTTTGTATGTAAATAAGTATCAAGACCGGCTGTGATCAAGCGTGTGAAAGAGGAAGCAAGTGTGCATATTTGTGTGTACATCTGTGTGTATGTGTTTATATACAGTATGTGTTGTGTAATTGTGTGTTAATTGATTTGCTTTTCTATATGTGTGTATGTGTGTGTCCCATAGGGCTACAAAGGACAAGGTCAGGCAGGGCTGCGTTTTAATTAACCAAAGCGCGCTCTCGCACTGTCACCAGCCAAGCTGTTCTTATAGCTAAGAGCTGGTACATGCCGGGAGTGAAATAATCCTCTATTGATTCACTTCACTGTCTGTGTATCTGTCTCTGTCTGTCTGACTCTTTTTTTCCTCTCCGTCTCTCCTACACACACACACACACACACACACACACACACACACACACACACAAACACACACACATTATTTCTTTCTCCTTTACTCTCTCTCTCTCTTTCTCTCTTTCTTTGTGCCATTTGATCTGTTGCACTCTCTTGCTTTTCGATATCTTCTAATCTGCGTGCTGGGAGCCCACTGAAGCATCCAAGGCTTTACAGCACAGTGTTGGTTGAGGGGGACAGTCAGCACTCACCCCATCATGTTCCTGGGCCATTTCATTAGACAGGGGGGCACTCTGCAGAGTGAGAGCAGCTGTCTGACAGTTATTTTCTGAGAGAGGTGTGTGTGTGTGTGTGTTTGTGTGTGTAAATGTGATACGTCCTATAGGTAGATAGATGGGTATTAAGAGAGGTAGATACGTAGACAGATACAGCACATAGATATGTATACACATACATACAGTACATACTTAGATAAATGCATAGATACCAATAAAACAATACTTATATTTGATAACTCACATCGAATAGTAAATACATGTTTTTCTAAAGAACTTTTTTTTTTCTTTTAAAAGGTATGTCAATCCTCAATCTCTGCCTGGCTCCTGTTATGTAATGTGGGGGGCAAACAGTTGAGCGGAGGAAACAGATTGACCATCACTATCACATCAGCCATTTTTAGCTAGCATGGATAGCGACGCCTCTCGGGGCACTTTCGTCACAGAGGGATCAAACGAGGAGGAGGGCGTGGTGTTGGACTGTGGCTGGCCTTGTAGGTGCTGAGTCCATGGAAGTCCAAGAGAGGACAGCAGATGAGGGGAAAGCTACAAAGCTGGTGTTGGTTCTACTTATCTTAGGTGATGATGAGACTAATTAGTCACTTTTTAATTGAACTAAGTAACCAAAAATACTTTGGTATTAGTTATCATTATATTCTCTGTGGAAAGAGCGACTGCTGATTTACCTGACTTTTGGTCACAATGACCTTTCAACTCCCAGGAGACGTAACAAGCTAGTTTTGAGAAGCAAAAGCATGTTTTACACGCAACATGTGAAATGTTATAAAATCACCTTTATTACCCCAAGAATAATATATTTGTGTGTGTGTGTGTGTGTGTGTGTGTGTCTGTGTGTATGCACAGCGCAAAATGAGTCAAACATTGACCAAAGATTGATCAGTGCATAATATCATCTAAACATAAAGCAGCCGTACAAGCACAGACAGTACTAAATCTAAATTGACGATGATTTAAATGATGAAATATCTGACCAAAGAATAAAGAATAGACAAAAATCAGACCTAGGATTCAATGTCAGCTTTCGGTCGGGAGAGTAACTTTAACTTTAGACTATTAAAGTTCAACAACCAGCCAGATGGGCAGACAGCTTCTTAATAGACAGAAGGATTGAACATTGACTTTTTTCAGCTCTTTGATTGCTGTGGGATTCTTTCTCAAAGTGGGTTAAATTAAGTCAACAGGAAGTTTCCTTTGTCTGTGGCTGTGTGCCTACACTTTATTTGCCCCTCTAAGCTTCCATCCTGCTCAATCCACTTTATGTAAAGTCTGTTTAACCAGGCTTTGCTGACAGATGTTTGCCTGCTAATGTGTGGTTGGCAGGGGAGATTACTATGGCTTACTCACTCGACAGTTGCTCAGCTCCTCTGCAGACAAGACGATAGTGCCACATTTCTTCCCTGGGATCCCTCTGTGGAGCAAAGAAAGGAAACAATAAGAGCTTCACACATATTAAAGGAAACACATCTTCCATTTCTCCACTCTTGGCTCTTAAGTGATCAGTAAAAGCCACTGCAAGAATAAAAGCATGGTCATTTTCCAGTTGTGAATCAGTCTTCCTGATTATACTCAACAACAAAAAAGTCAATGCGATGTAGCTCATCCTTGACATTTCTTGACATTTACAGAAAGTCTCAGTTATTTTAGAATTTAATTATAATTTTCAATATTACTCAGGAGGACTATGTGCTCAGCTTCAGATAAACTTGTTTCAGTGATAGCTGGTCAGTACCTCAATGTAATGTGCTGTATAAGTTATATCTTGAATTGCTGACTACCATTTTCGGACAGATTTATAACTAGTTTGACTGTAATGTGTTGGCAGTTTTGGAAAACAGGGTTCTGGGGTCCAGTATCATTCATTAGTTTTTTCATTATGATTCACACAGACATTGAACCTTTCCAGGAGGGTTTACCCATCCTTTAAGCTGGAAAACATGCTATGTGGTCAATTCACATTCATGAGTAAATAGGTGGATGTTGAGTTTTGAATGGTGAATGTATTTCAGTTTGTTTGTTGTATGAGCCTGTTACATCTGCTTCTAGTCTGAAACAACGATTTCTTCTGATTTCTTTCTTGACTCCAGGTTTTTGGTGATCATGCAAGACCCAATGAGGCTTGAGTACTTGGGGAATCAAGCAAACAAATGCATATACTACTGTACATCTTAAAATACCCTTTTGTAAACACACTTTTTAGTTCTTGTTATTTTTGTTGTACTCTGGGGAAGGTGAAGACTAAAGTGTCTTGCTTAAGGGCAAAGTAAGAGTGCCAGTTTGAACCTGGACATCCCTGCCTTGAGGTATTATCATCTAATGCAAATTAAGGTCATGTGCTTATTCACATCTGTCACATCTGTCAATTTCAAAAGAAAAAAGAGATGCAAGATTTGAGAATCAGAAAGGCCATCGAAAGCTCAACCCCCTGGTCTCCCGTGTTATATTCCACTCAAACAGAGCACCAAGAGGGAATGGCCAACTTCTTTGAAGCCTCCAGCCTGCCTTACTTTCTCATTTGACTTAACTCTGTCCTGTTGTTTGGAGTGCAAAACAAAATATATTTGTATTTATGTGTTAGTAGGTACTATCTCTATGTACAGTGTGTGTGTGTGTGTGTGTGTGTGTGTGCCTGTGTTTAGGTTGTTGAAGTGCTGACAGCCTGTCAAATAAAACTAAATCTCCTCAGTCCGTTCAAGGTGACAGGTGGAATTGAATTGTAATGCCCATGAAATGGATTTCATATATTAGGACATGAGAAGTGGAAAAGACGTAAAAAAAAAAGAAAAGAAAAAGAAAATGAAAAGCTGGGGAAAAAAACACTAATTCAGTGACAAAGCTACCTGCACTTCCAAAACTACAATATTTATTTTCACTTTTTTGTTGATGGCACCCAAATTTACCTAAATGTAAAGCCAAATAACTATAATAAATGTAACTACCTCCAGGGCAGAAGCAGGCATTCAATTACACATAAATGAAAGAAAATCAGTCCACAACACTGAAGGCCCAGTCACATCAGAAAGCTAACTACTCACATGCTAACCCCTCACACGCTAACCGGCTGTTTTAATCAGCTCTCTGAGCTTCTTTTCTTCAAGCATTTTATTCTCAGGATAGTACACCATGTCACTCAATAATGAGTTATTGGAGGGGAAAAAGCTCTTCAACTGCCAACTGTCAGGCTAGTGTAAGAGTGAGACTGTGTGATGTAAATATAATTGTGTGAACCCAGGTTTAAACTTAATTGTACAAACATACATTTAGTATATTCTATTGCTTGTTTACACATAGTGTTTACACATAGTGTTTACGGTAATGTTATGTTGATGTTCCAGAAGCAGGTATTTTCAACTAGGTGGCGCTGTACTGGCAGCTGGCAGTTCTGGGGATTGAGAAAAGGGGGAGAAGAAGAGTGGGGTGGGGAGTTTGCGGGTCCAAGAGAAATGTAATGGCTTAATATAACTGATCTGTGTTTTTGGGACTTCTCTAAAGTTATGAGGAAAACCCAGAACGTGTTGGACTGATTTATTCCTTCTCACACCCACGTTGCTTACACTAACAAGCTAGTTAGCTTGGTCGACAGCGGGACAATACGTTCACGCAGTGAATTTAAAATACTCAAAAGCAACAGCAAACCATTCCTCTTTTGTGAAGCAGTTTATTCTCTGGCTCTCCATTCCCTCAAAGATCAGCACTGTGGAGACGAAATGTTTAAGTCCATTAATGAATTGATTTCACCGCAAAATCCTGTCGTTTTAAAAGCTGGTGTGACCACGACTGTACTTACTCCAAACCTTTTCTCTCCATGAAGCCATGAGGAAACATCTGGGAATCATATTAGATTCTGCATTAAACAAAAAAAAATCAGGTAAATCCAGCTTCAATCAACACTGTTTTGTTTCCAATCAGGACCATTCGTGTGTGTCTGACTTGGAGAAAGTCATCAACATCTTCTTATCCATCCACCTTCCTTACTGCTTTATATTTATATATATCCATAACTCTTTATATTTTGGTGTCACCCAGACCTTTTAATTCTGTCTCCAGCTTGTTCAGAGTGCTGCGCCAAGGCTTTTAACATTATCCAGAAAAAGAGACCATATTACTCCAACTCTCTCCCCCCTCCGTTGTCTCCTTCTTAGCTATAGAACTGAATTTGAAAAGCTTGTTTCTTGTTTACAAAGTACTGAATGGTCTTGCCTCTGCTTACATTAGTGAACTCTTATCCTCACGTCATGCTGCCAGAGACCGGAGGTCCTCTGACCAAAGGTCTGTCTGTCCTTACAGTACATCCAGGTCTAAATGTCTTGCTGACAGGGTTTTTTCAGTACCCATTAGCTGCCTTTGTTGTATGTTCCTGTCTTTTTCTGGGACTGTGTATCTGGTTGGTCGTTTGGTTATCTATGTGTATATTACTTTTATATTAACTTGTGATTGTCATCGTTCTCTCTTCTTATTTGTGTTTGTACTGCAAAGCATTTTGGATCAACTGAGTTCTTTAAATAGCTCGAGTTGTGTTATAAATTCCATCCAGACAAAATCCATCCCACCTTTATGTCAATATGAGACCGATTTACTGTATAAAATATGCTCCCACTTACAGTAAGGCCTATTTCTCTCATTAAACATTAACAAAACATTCCTCATGTTTCCCCAGAAAATGTATAATCTTTTCTTTATCTGCCTGTGTAACATCAGTATTTCAGAGCTCCCAGGCCACTAACTGCCTCACCTGGGGACTGTGAAGTTTACTGTGGTTATTCTGCATGTGTGTTAATTGCCTCATCCATCAGCGGTGTGTCAGAGTTAGAGGAATGTGTCTTATTAGTTTGTAGGGCGACTCTGTGGTCGTGGGTGGTTTGCATGCTCACAGTCCAAAGAAGTTGGGTGAACTGGAGACTCTGAAGTGCACTCTAAATGATCTAACACTGATTTTAGACCAAATGCACAAGAGCCAATAGTTCCTCATGCAAACTATGCACACTCTGAATAATTTACAAGCAGCTTACTAAGATGCTTATATAAATCTTTCAGTGTTGTGTTCCATTAACTTTCTTGGTGAATGCAGCACACTAATTACATTATTATTACAATTAGTTTGCATGAGCAAATGTATTTTGCATATATGTTTTATTCTGCAAACTGTTCAGTGCCAGTGTACAATGTTAATACTGATCGTATATGCAAAACATTGCCAGCGTATTTCAGTTGTTTTCCCTACAGTATCTGTTCCTGGCAACTAAAGCAGGAACGGACCTTAATTAAATTTAGGGAAAGATCAGAGTCTTGGTTAAATTTTAAAAATCTCAATGCTGACTTGAAGTACAAGGCTAGATATCAACTTACAACAATATTTAATAAAACCATGATCTTTGCCTTACCTTTACCAAGTGTTTTAGTAGTCTTAACCTAACAACACGTATGACGCAGCATGCCCAGCCATCCACCCCAATGCCTTCCCTACATTGTTTCTGCAGAATATGAATGTCTCCGTACTTGGATTGTAAAAATTGTTGCCAGTAAATGTGACCCAGGCAGCTATTTTGTTTCCTCCTAAGCGTGTTTGGAAAAGCAAAGTAGTAGAAGAAAAGTGTATTGCACAGGAGACACTGTTAGTGGAGGACACCCAAAAGATTTTAGACAAAGCCCACTAGTAATTGCCAGGTAGTTGCTGTATCCATGAGTTAGACTTATTGAAGATTCAAGATTTATATTTATAGTAATGGTTTTTTTCCAGCAGCAACTTTTTGACAATTTCCACAATAGATTGATGGACTTGACTTGATGGACTCTGGTTTTGCACACAACATGCTGAGGTCAAAAGACTGGTTTAAAGTGCTCTCCAGCTGTGTGTATAAGTGCTTTCTGCTCTTTGTGCAGAGGTGTGTGTGTGTGTGTGTGTGTGTGTGTGTGTGTGGGTGTGGGTGTGTGTGTGTGTGGGTGGGTGGGTGTGTGTGTGTTTTAAGGGGTACATGGAGACCTTTGATCCACACAGTAAAAGACTCCCATCGATCTTCAGGCCATCCTGGTCACATGGGCGGATGATGCAGGAAACTGCGAGTGTTTTTTTGTCACCTAAAATCTTACACTCACAGTCATTTGGCACCCCATCAGCCACTGGCTCAAAAATACAGCTTTCAAAAGACTCCATATCTACATCCTTCTGTGCTCATTCCTCCCTTCACCTCCTGTAACCAAATCAATTCCCTCTCGGGTCCTCCCACAAGTAGCCTGTTAGCTTAAGGCCACTGAAAAGTGGAAAATCAACAGACAAAAGAGTTTGTGTCGCACAAGTGAATCTGCGCTGTGCTGACAAGCTGTGGCTTTACAGTAGCTGCAGAGCAAAGCAGCTTTTCTTACAGCCACAGGAACAGGCTTTCAACCATAACCCCATGTTTTGTGGTCATTAGTTGGCTGAGAAATACTTTTATGCTTTTGTTTTGATGATTGTTTCCTTCTATTGACTGATCGTTTCAGCTTTTCTTTCTACAATAACTATACATCTCACCCCAGTATATATCTCTACAGGTATACATATCTGTGTGCAAGACGCAATCCTCAAAATATTTTGCTCTCTGTATCCTTGGTTGTAAACAACCATATTTTGCAAATATGATATTCGTAATTTTGCTGATAACCCACAGAAAGGAAAACAAATCAGTTGGTGTTAAACTGCAATCTGTCTCCAGCTGGATTTGTTCCCTCTTGTATGCCTGTGCACGCCAAAAATCCCACCCATCTCGTTGCTTAAGAAAATATTGGAGGGAGATGAAAATGATTAAATAAGATCTCATTTGTACCTTGCTATTGATTTGCAACAGCAAAAAAGAACTCAGACTTGAATTATAATTTGTCCCAGTTATGGAGGATGGACCTCCTGAGGGTGCCACACAAGATACTGCTCCCTCATATAAAACCTGAAACTGTAATCTAATAAATGTGTCAGGCTGGCAGTAAGTTTTATTCTTTGAACTGCACCTGGGCAAATTAGAAAGCTCTTCTAGCAATAACTTAAGACACTAGAAAAAAAGAACTACTTCTTTTTTGTCTTAGAAGAGTCAAAGCAGTGGTGCATGCATAATATAACCTATCCATTCACACAATGCTTCAAAGACCCACAGGGTACACACAGAAGTGTTTTTGAACCTCCGATATCGAACAAAGGAGGGTTGTATATTTACAGAGTGCACACGAACACTGAGTGACAGAGACATATTATCGCCCATAAGAACACGTAATATATTATATATACATATTGGTACACCCAGAATATGTAATTATAGAAATCTTCAGAGAGTCAAAGACTAAAGCAAACTAACAAAGCTGCTGTGAATAAGGAATGGCTAAATCAATTTTGCCAAGGGGGATATGAGAAGGACAAGAAAAGGAGGGAGGATTGAGAGGGTGTAACTACAACTCTCTGTTCTCTTCCCAGCTTACAATGTGTGTCACTGTGTATGCCACTAAGATCCCATTTTGCAGCCATTTTATTTCTTGACATATTTCCACTATGTCACTATTTCTTTTATGTTTTACTGGAACACAGTAATTTTGTACTTGTTATATCAACATACATGCTTATCTTTTGGTCATGGTGGCAATAAGGAGTATAGACAATGTTTTTCCTAAACAAACAAGACTAAGACTCTACAGCCATGCTAGCAGCTGTCACACAATGACAATGCTAACATGCTGATGCTAAGTAGGTATAATGTTTACCATTTTCACCAGAAAATGTCACCAGATTTCCTGGCAATCCATCTGAAGGTTGTAGAGACTTTCACTGAAAACTACAAAGGTCAACATCATGGTGCCATTCGAGGAAAAGTAAGTATGATTCATTCTCTGGGAACAATGAATGTTTTCATTAATTTCATTTGTTAAGATATTTCAGTCTATACCAAAGTGGTGGACTGACAGACTGACAGACCGACTGACACACTGACAGACCGACTGACACTGCCATCCCTAGAGCTGCTAGCGTGGCTTCCACAATCTGATGACCTTTGACTTCACAGTTTAGAAGGTATATAAACAATATAAACACAAGTACTAATTTATAAAATGTAATCTTAAAGTGTGTAAAATGTGTTTACGGCTGAGCTAATGATAGGCAACACATTTCAATGATATGCAGTGAAATATGAAAACAGAAAAGTTGAAGCAAAAATACATGAAGAAAAATAGAATAATTTAATGGAAATAATAGTTGATGTGGAAGCTTTTACATTTAGTCTGAGTTTTAAAAAGTTCGGGATTAAATTACAGTGAAAATTTCACATTGTTATATGAATGAATATACCTGCAACTGTTCCTAACCAAACAAGGGTTCAAGTAGAAGCACAAAAGCTTGTGTCCAGGGCCACGGGCCATTGTACACAATCAGCCATCTTAAAAGTGCCATTGTGCTGGAGGCATTCCAGAAGAGCACTCTACTACAGTAAAGAATAGCTCCTCATTGATTCACTGTGCAACAGCTCGACTGAGATCCGGGTAAATTCACCTGTGATTAACAGAGAAACATTAGAGGGGGAGAAGGACAAAAAGGTTGAAGAATGAATCGAGCCTTTAAAAGACAGCATGACACAACAGCTCTATCAGGTGTTTCAGTTGCAAACAAGTTGGACCCTTCAGATTTTCATATTAAGTGGAAGAAAACAAACTCAAGCAAAAAAAAGACAAAAAAAGAGAGAGCTGGGATGAGTGTAACCCAAGTCCAAAGAGGCTTCACAGACCCAAATAAATTATATTGTTGCTTTTATTCAGTTTTCAATGTGTAAATTCAGCACAGGGGAAAGAATGCAAAAAATGACGATCCTGCAATGCCTTTTTCAGTGTGCTACAGTTAAGAAGGTGTTATTTTAACAATAGTGGCTCAACGTATTTGCATTCTGTATATGCTTATTCCATTTTCCACTGCTGCTAACCAAAGCCATCATACCTGTATAATAAGTGTACCAGGAACACAGAATAATGTCCTTATCAGACACAAGGAAACAAGCAGACTTGGATTGGAACTGGATTTTTTTAAATTAATATTTATTGCCTGATATTGGTGATCTCTGGCACTTTCGTTGGATTACATTGATTACCATTAATCACCAAAAGTCATCCGAGTTGCTCTTTTTCTTTTGTATTTGGATTTATTGTAAGACAGCGAGTTGAGTGGTTTGGTAAAGCCATTATATTTTCCACTTTGGGGAATGCATATGAAACTTGTAAGACATAACCAAACACCCAAATCACCTGAAATTGTCCTTTTTTAAGATCTCATGAACTAGCAGCACTCAGCTCAGCCAAACAAAGCCCTATTTATTGTGTGCTAGCTTTGAATATGTTATATTAAGTTCCATTGTTCGACTGCCTGCAGTTTGTCTACAAGGAAAATCAATGTATAACACAATCAGCTTTGGCCTCGATTTTATCTCTGGACACCACAACATTCCTTGCTCCAGTACCAGTATTTTATGAACTTTAGATTCACACTCAATGCCTTACTTCAGAACTGTGATATAGAAAATTGCTTAAGGGTACATCATCTACTGGCATTTTCTGACAGATTGAAAGCAATTTATTGAGTTAGAACTGGACATGTACCTTCCACTCAATCTTCTCTCACAACAAAATATGTTTACCACCTCAACCTCCTACTACACAAATGATTTTACATCCTGCCACTCATAAGTTAAATCATTAACCTTTGCAGATGACGTTGCCCTTGTGGACCTCATCATTAACAATGATGAGTTCATGCACAGGAGACAGGCTGCTCACTTTACGACACGGGGTGCTGTCATCACCATCAGCTGAATTCTTGTGAAGGTTTCCAGACAGTACAGGCCTTATGCTCACTTACGCCTGAAGAACAATGGCCAGGTAAAAAGAGCTGGATCACTCAACCATATAATCATGTTCCTGTGGACTACCATCAATGACCCCGTCAGACAGTGAGAACATCATCTGCCTAATCAAGAAAAGGAACTTTCCTCTGATGCTAATAAGAAGCTCAATGTCACACAATTAGTATTAACTGAATGTTGTTCACACTCCTGAGCATGTTGTTTGCTGTCAGCTGCCTACCAATAAGGACCTGCATGACTCCCGATTGTGTAAGGAGGCGATAGGAACGACAGCCACCAACCTTACACATATAGATAACCATCTGTTGCAAAAACTCCCTAGAGGGGACATGTGCATTGGATGAATTCCTCAAAACTGAAGCAGCTTCATTTGCAAAAGCTGGCACCTTTTCTATCTAATCCCCAAAGACTCCTCATCCTGCGGAACCATCTGGAAACAGCTGTTCTCTAACTTATTAGTTCACATTGAAGTCCCTCTTTGCCCTGCACTGTATATGAGGGTCTGGTTGCCTCTGTAGTTTGCCATGTATGTCAAAATATATTATGAAAAAAAAAGAAACTATACACTACAACGAAAGCAGCTCAACTCTCAGTATGCTGCATGTTGGTCAGTGAATTTCCTTCCAGCTGCACCAGTGTTCGGGTTTTGTCTCATTGCCAGTTACCACCCACAGGTCACCTAATCCATTCCACTCCACAGCTTTTGTCTAAAATGGTGATCAAGAATAAAAGCAGGCAGAGCGTTTAGCTTCCTGGTTGCTTTTACTGATCTTCAGGCCACAAACCGCACACTGCGACCAAGGTGATTAGGAGGCAGGAAAGCAAAAGCGCCATGGGGGAGTCCTTTAGGAAGCCTGTCGGAGATGGTGATTATCGGCCGCTATTAAAACTGACCAAATGCTCATCAGTATGTTTTGGGAAGCATGCAGGCGAATGGGTGCTGAAAGCGAGGCTTCACCTCGAGGGGGCACTTACTGGTGATGAGTACTGCCTGCTGTTGTTAGAATATCATAACAACTACTTGGGGCGACTTCATTTTATGGACACTTATGCTTACTGTACCAATTTATTTTTGAAAATTGGGTTATCTTGTAAAGAAAACCACACATTGAACACGGATTGTGTTTATGTTTATGGTTATGTTTTTTGGAAAGAGAACATTTGGAAATGTGCAACATACATTTCTGGCAAACAATATAAATGTCAAATAAACAAAACTTAAAACAGTAAAGGATAGAGCCGAGAGGTGAGCTGGAAAATATAGTAAAGTGACACTGAGCACCATTGAGGGGGGAACTGTACAAGGAAAATTGAACACAGCTTTTACAACAAATTGTGAATGAGGTTACAGTACGGTTGACCTGACACAGCTTTTATCATCTGATCATTTCAGGATCACATGCAGGTCCGAGTACTGTCAGATCAAATTCTCTTTGTATAATCTAATCAAACCACATCGGTGGACAGCTTGAGATGATATAAAAGTCATGCAGTGCAGCCAAAAGTTTCTCAGACAAAGAACTTTACTTTAAAATTCTTGTTGAGAACTCAAAGCTTCAAATACACCAAAAATGTAATAGTGATTTGGGGGAAATATGTAAAAAAAAAAAAAAGATACACAAGACATTGAGAATATTTCCATTTGATGTAATCGTGCTACCACTAAACATGGCATCTTGGGTGTGAATATTTCACTAAGCGATTCATGGCTGAAGTGTTGGAACTCCTACCGGAACTCATGCTCTAAATGTAAAGACATTTAAGGGTAAAATCAAGGGTCTAAGAGGTAAAGGAGACAGAGAGGCAGAGCAAGAGACTGTGACACATACAAATTAAACCAATATAGTCAGAACCAAAGGAGGTGTATGATTTCTGGCCATTGCAGGAGCCCACAGACACAGTGTCAGTGTTAAACGTCTACTCAGTTGTACCAGAGCCTCTGTTTAACATAATGTAAAGGGTATTATTATTATTTTTTTATCACCAGCTCATTCCAGCCCTGTATAGCTAGGAACTACATCCATATGAATCTGCACCTCACGACCAATGTCGACGTTCATGTCTGACGATTACCTTATTGAGCTTATTCCCTTTTCTTTTCTCTCATCCCCTTTTGATTACCTTGGAGATGCATCCTCAGCACAGCATGACAGTCGAGATACCAATTAGGAAAAGCAGAGGGACAAGTTTTTGGCATTAGTGTTTTCAACTCATTCGTGCTTCCTTTTGGACTAATGAGCCAAAGAGGAATTACAGTGGGGATCTACTTTAAATTCAAGCAACTCCCATCTATAGCACGCAGTGTGTGAGAAGTATCAACATGATGAGGATTTCCTGCTGTGTTTGTCTCATTAAGTATAATATTGGAAACGTCTGTTGTCTTGGAGCTTGGAGTTACTGTACAGTACATTAATGAAGGGGTAAGTGTTGTACTGAAGATGATGTACTGAAAACAAAGTGTAACATCTCTCCGTCTCTACAAGCAATATCTCTAAAAGCTTGTGTTTAGCCCCCCACATGTTTGTGCAGTTGTTGGGCACCTCAAACAGGTTAAAACAAAGTTTGACTCCGACCTTCTAAATGGTGGTTAAGTGATAATTAGTACTGGGCAGTAATTGATAGTGGTGTTTTTGCTCTGCCAAGAAAACAATTAAAACAGTATTGCATTGTTTTCTGAATTTCTGTTGATTAAGTTTAAGTTTCTTCTTGTGGCACTCATTTCCTTCTCTATTGCTTTTCATGTAATATGCAATTACAATTACACATGCAGTTACACATGCAATTACACAGTCCTCCCACTGCAGAACTGGGAATTTTCCCAGGAAAGGGTTACAGTTTTGATTTCTATAGATGTGTTTTGAGCGGCAAAATGATGAGCTTCATCGACTGGCATTAGGTGGAATAACTTCACAAAGTAACAATTAGTGGGTGACAGAGAATGGCAAAATGCAACTATAGAAGGGGCTCCTGCACATCAGTAAATTAAAGGTGCTTGTTTCCAATGACCAGCATCTAGCTTTTCAGTTTCTGTCATGCCTAACATGATCACTCTAGACATTCAAGCTGAAATCCAATGACTGATTGTCTTTGGCCCTTTGGTCAAGACGGTGAAAAACACTTGACAGCCGCAAAGAAAACAGCAGCGAAAACATTCAGTCTCTTTACAGGAGCTGTCCGTTCAGCACCACCACAACACAGAAGACCAACAGCAGTAGTTTAATATTTTCAATATTTTATTTTACCTCATGGCCTCCCTCAGTGACCCTCTGCTTGAATTTGTATTTTTCCTAATGGCTCACAGCAGGTCCTGTACAGTGTATAATGGATTTTCTTTTTTTATCTGTCTACTGCAATAATCAAATAGTCAAAGGAGTTTAGACTTTTCAGAAAACATCCTTAAACCGTCCAAAAATCTCTACCCTGCTAGATTAAAAACATGCAGCCACCAAGAGAAGACACAGACACTTCATCACATGCCAACAGTTTATAAAGGTCTTCAGTGTGAATGACACAATAGCAGAATAAACAGTCAGTCAGGTTGTAACGTCAGACCTGACACAGTCATATTATTTAGGTCAGTGTGTGTGTGGAGCCGTGCTTTGTTGGCCGGGTGTTGTTGTTTGCAGAGTGGACTGAATTTGATCCAAAGACTGGTGAAACTGGTGAGCCATATTCCCACTAGGAATGGAGTGCTCTCCTACACCTACTACACATATAAGTTCCCAAATAGCCTGTTTGCTATCACAGACAAAGCTCATTCCATCCCATATAAAGCTCAGTATTAACACAAAAAAAGAGTAAAATCTTGCCTGGTGAAAGGAGATACTGCGGATTACCAGCTTTCAGGCAGGATTTCTCTGGAAATTCCTGTGACAGATTTCAGCGTGGGAAGCCCAACACGTCTCTCTGACAAAGGAACATCATCGTTGGTTAAAGAAGATACTGTGGATTCAATTATCACTCCTCTGCCACTGTATTATTTAGGAAACAAAACTGAGCACAGTTTGAGGTATTTAGGGAGGAGGCATGATTTCTTCCACACCACCAGCTATGTAACCTTTCAAACCGAACACGAGCACAGCCATCCAAACATACAACACTGTGCAGTGAAGCAGCGCCGCTCTAACACAATTACTGACTTCACTAAGTCTGCCAAAGGGAAAAGTGAAACACTATTTCATTGCCGTAAAGGATGGAGCACAGACACAGGCCCCCACCTGAGTCTTCCACCTCCTCAATTACCCGCTGCTGATTCTACAAAGCCTCAGCCATTCGAGACCTCATTTGACTTTATTACGACGGCCACCAGAGAGACAGTGCCATTAATCAGATAGAAGAGGGAAAGAGTGAGCAGCCACCCAGCAAAGCAAAGAAATGAACTGAAATGGCTGCTGCAGTTTCTCTGTTCTGCTTCTGTCTGAGAGAGACAGAGAGAGAAGCAGCATCCATCATGCCTCAAATGAAGCACACACTGCATCAAAAGGCAGCGCTGCCATGTCTTTTCAAGGTAGAGGAGCTGTGGTTTATAGTGCGCCTCATTCATACCTGTATAAAAGCAGTTAGACACAGATATGTGGTAATTAGGGGCAGTGATACTTAATTGATGTGATTATTCAGTTTGTGGTTGATATTGCATTTCCCTCTAAAGCTGTTTCCTCTGCCAGAGCAGAGGATGTCAAAGCAAACATCTGGAAATGTAATTTCAAAACAACGCCAGAAGAGGAAAGGTGTGTTGGAAAGAAGTCAAGATTCAAAGAGGAGCACATTAAACAGGCTTGACAAATTTCATTACATGTGTTTTCTCTGACTCTCTTCTCTCTTCTCTCCGTTGTTTATAGCCACAAACAGAGAAGGTGAAATGGAGGGAAAAAAATAGCCTTTTTTCCCTCTTTCTGTTGGGGAGCAAATGACACCTCAGGCAATTAGCATCGTAACAATGGCAGCCAATCTCTGTAATGCTTTGTTTGCCATCAATGCTGCTGAGTCCTCAAATTCGTTTTGGAGGAAAATCAATGCGATTTGCCAAACTAGCTGTCTCCAAATGTTTAAACAGGCTGGGCTTAGTGCAGGAGCAGTGTGTCCTGTGGATTCAGTCTGTTGATTCCTAACTAGATGACTGCGAGGTTTCACTTCAGAGTGCACTGTAACCTGATGAAACAGTTAATCCTCACTAGCGTTCCTGAATTAGTTTATTTAGTGCAGGAAACCTCATCTGTCAAGTTGATCGATGGCTCCAATTCAATCCACAATGACAGAAAAATTGTTTTCTTAACAGATGGCTCGGCTTGGAGAGAGAGAGTGAGCCGTGATCAATTGCTGCCTGCAGGAAGAGGAAACCGAGTTTTGCTCAGAGATATTAGACACAAGGGTATCAATACTGGATGAGCTCTCATCCAGACAACACACACCCTTTTCGTTTCAAAGCTACGGTGCTGGAAAAACCTGTTTGCCATTTGCAATGGGTCTGCAGGGCTTATCTGACCTGCTTCAGAATCCTGCTCACAACCACGATGAGCACAACAGTCCGGCCGTGTTCAGACTGACAACAGTGCTGCGTGGGAAAATGAAGTTCCATAATTTATTTCAATGAGACGACACTTGGCACAGCGGCTGTGCCAATGCAAGGTCACTCACATAAAAAGTTGAACCTGGCTCAACCATTTTAATAATCATCAACACAAACTAGGAATGGAGCAAATAGGCCAGAGGGTATCAATGCTGAACAAGTTCTAGCCTCGATATTCTGTCATACATAATTTGTTGTTTTTGTCCAGTGATATGCATTAACATTTAATGAAAAGCTTCTCAGAACTGACATTTTGAACTTATTTGACTGATTCAAACAGTAAATCACCAGCTACATGCTACCAACATACTGCAGGGACTGCAGGTAATACAATACAACAAGAGGTTTTGTATTTATTGAGAGGAAAACACATATAGTGCTTATTATAAGGGTTACTTGCTTTAAATGAGGTTAGAGTGAATTCTGTAGTGAGGTAGATGAATCAAACTCTGGGGCAAGAAAACAAATTAAACTGATCAGTCAGACAGAAAACTCTTATTATCCGTGTTATCTTTCCAGATCAAATGTTCTATTTTTCTATTTATTTATTTTTTTAAATATTCTCATGAAACACTAACAAATGCTCCAAGGTCTCCTTTTTTATTTTTTTTTTTATTTTTTTTACAACTTTCGCCACAAAGCCACTGATTAGCATGGCAGACTGTATGTTTTGTCACACTTACATCTTAATGTAAGAATAGACCTGGCAGAGCTGATTTCTAAATGAAGGGAGAGATGAATCAGTCACACAGCATTGTTTCCTCTGCTACTTTCCTTTCCACACATAATGTGTTTAATGTGTTTGATATAGGCTCTTATGTATTTAACAAAGGCTAATTATTGAATTATGGTCATATTACATAAGCCCATCTGAATAAAATGGCCTAATAAACCCTACGCCAAGACTATGTCCCAGAAGTGCAAGAAGGCGACACGGAATTCGAATATAAAATGCATTACAGCATCTGTTACATGTTCCCACCATCAAATCACTTAATGAGGAGTGTGTGATGATGCCTTCGACTCCTACATGTACTTTACACCTTTACACGTTGTTTCATGTTTTAATTCATTTATTAAAAGTGAGTGCCAGCCTTGGATTAATAATCCAACATTGTGCTCAGGTGTGACACTGAACCAGCTTTTAGCGCGTCACTTTGAATGCTGCTTCTAAAAACAACCAACAAAAGAGGTTTTTAGCCCCAGTTGAAAAACTCTTAACTTTGTCGAAATAACTTTGATTGAGCTTAGATATGTGTTTTTGAACAGGGTAGCTGTGGTTTGTGTGGGAGGTTTGTTTAAGACAAGAAAGTAACAAAGGAAAGAAAGGAAATGGGTGGGCTAATATAATTGATCACAATGTTGACTTTTACGGTGACACAACTTTAACCTATGGTAGTGTGATGTCCTTATATGGCTATATTATAGAAAGTATAGGATATCATTATAGAATTACAGTGTCAGAAGGCAAAATAAACTTTTTACCATTCACCATGCTCAAATGTAAACTGAGCTAGAGTCTTCTCTCACCAGACCATCTGTAGACTCGGGCCTTGCTAATGGACATCGTTTGACTATTTTTTCAATCTGTGTCACTTCATCAAGAGGTCTTTTTGCCAAAGTAATTTTTTTTACAATTGTGAAATTATTATCATTAACATCTAATGCATAAGCTAGAGCAATATGGCTCGGGACACGAACCTCTACAAAGCATTGTTCAGTCTTTGCTTCCAGGGAGGTTCCTGGATCAAGCTGGCGATGCTCCTGAGGGGCAAGCCCCCTCTCTGCTGAGCACATTTCCATGGAGCTCAGCACCCCTGAACCATCCGTTTCACTTCACCTAGCCCCTCAAACACGAGCTGCCCTGGGCATTACAGCTGTCACTTTTCATCATGGCATCAAAGACTTCCCTGTCAGTTGTAAAGCAGGAGCTGGAGGGGGTGGTGGAAAATATTTCTTTCCTCTTTCCTTTCTTCCTTACATTCCTTCTTAAATGGAAACACGGGTTTGCTTGCACTTCAAAGATTAAAAGAGCACTAACTAATTTATGAAACAAAGCAGCAAGAAGTAGAAATTGCAACCGCTCTAAGAAAAGATCTCGTTTTTTTTCCACGGCCATCAACTAACTGACACACTTGACACAAACAATAAAGTGATAGCCTGCTACTGTTTCACAAGAGAGCCGAACTGTCTTCTAACCTTGTGGCCCCCATCCGACTGTTCATTAAGCCGACTGTTGCTACGCCTGTCAAGGTTTCCGTTCTCGCACGGCACACAATGTAGTTTACAATGACAACAGTGGCAGATTTACCTCTCGAAATGTTTGAAACAATGGCTCCAATGATTTCAGACAAGGCAGACAAAAGCAGGCTCATAATTTCCAGCCATCAACCATCGATTTTGTTTCACTAGCAGATTTGATCAGCTGTAGCTGGTAAGCTAACATTAGGTGCATGAGTTGGATTGAATTGCCTTCCCCGGCTGACATTTTAATGTTTCCAGCTGACTTGTTTTAAAAACAGAACGCTGTAAAAGGGATTTTCACTATGAACTTGCTGCATACATGATATCGCTAAGCATCTAAAGTATGATTAGCTAATCTCTGTCATGGTCGCTTCATGGTCAATTGGTCGAAGCCTTTTGTTTCAAAACAGGGTAGATTCATTAGCTGAGATTGCGGGCTTTTAAAACCCACTTTTGTACCAATGATTAGGTAATAAATGGCTCAACTTTGTCAACCTCCTGCAAATTCTGTAATTTGTACAAGCTGCTACCACATTTGCCACAAATCTAACATGGTGACCCTGTTGCAAAGAGCTATCTGTAGCCCATTTTCCCTTCATCAAAGATCTGCTGCAGCCATATTCAACACAGACCTCCCAGAAGACAGAGAGGCAGCTGCAGAAAAAAACCCACCAGCTTCCCATCAGCCGAGACCTTAAAGAGAGACAGAGCGTAGAGGAAGGAGAGGAGGAAGAGGTTAGGTACTCATGTGGAAAAGGAGCCCTCTAGTAGTAATTACGCTGTTGGCCATTACTCTTTTCTGACCAGCGAAATCATCCCCCCTAGGAAATAAGTCTTATACCTCATATTTACTGTATGATCTTTGTCTCGAAGGAAACCTGCTTCTGGGAAAAGTGAAGTTATTCCCAGAACAGACATTACTCTTGTGACAGCGGCCCAGGCCACCAATGAAGACTTCCCCAGAGAGCGAGCAAAGCACTGCCGCTGGACCCTGAGGAATGTAGTCTAATCTGAGAGGGAGTCACGAGTGTGTCAGTGTGTGTCAGTGTGTGTCAGTATGTGTCAGTTTGTGTGTGTGTGTGTGTGTGTGTGTGTGTGAGAGGGAGAGAGAGAGAGAGAGAGAGAGAGAGCGAGAGAGAGGGTGAGAGAATGAAAGATACATGGCCAAAGAGGTGAGGGGATTGTGTTTTATAAGCTATGAATAGCCACTCTCAAAGCCTGACCAGAGGAGCACAGATGTATTTGTCTGTGATGACTGTGTGTGTTGTGTGCACATCTGTGTTAGCAGAGAGAAGTCTCTTTGTGGATGTGATGCCATTGGAGAGACTTGATTTATCACTCTGTGTTAGAAAGAAAGAAAGAGGCAGAGAGGGAGGTGGCATGACAGCTTTATCAGTCCTCTGTTCCAGACCTCCATTAGCACACCATGCCAGAGGAGGGAAACACAGATGGATGTGTGTGTGTGTGTGTGTGTGTGTGTGTGTGTGTGTGTGTGTGTGTGTGTGTGTGTGTCTTAAGACGATTTGGGGGGATGAATCCTCACAGATGGGATTGTATTATCCACATACTGGAGCTCACATTTGCTCATATTGTATTCTTGTATTTGTTTTTAAACTTGTCTTTGTTTTGTCTTTACACTTAGTCTTCTATGTTTGGTAACAGGGAGTCAGTGGTGTGTGCATATGTGAATTTTAGCTTTCTAGACCCGGACTGGGTTGCACCTAGCCTGATAATCAGACATTCACTCTGCCTGACATAGTGGTCATGGTACCTGATTTCTTGTTGGAAGGGGGGGGGGGGACTCACTTAACATTTTTCACCAAAATCAAAGGAATAAATTGATTTTGAGAGTTGATATTTATGTAACGCAACTTACATGTACATCTCTGTTGATGTCATCCACACTTGCTGCCATTTTGTGCCCATTTTTCAGGCAATTTTCGGTTGCTACTTTTCATGAATGAAGCTAGGTAACTAGCTAGCTATGAAGGATGATGATAGTCTTATTCCTGCCTATAAAGCTCTGATTGGTCAACTGTTTCTCCAACAAGGGAGGAATTGTCTTCAAACATCAGGCCTTTATGAACTGCGGAACAAATCTGAGATGTGGGCAGCAATTTGGAGTTTGTTTGTTTCTTAGTGACTACTAGCTTGTTTCAAAGTAGTGATTTACCTAAATGAAGTTGCACCATTAACACTGAAAAACTAGCTAAGGAACAAAACACAAACAAACCTTAGTAATGTGTAAATCAGTTACTAAGAAACATCTGTAGTCCTGTCCAATCAAAACAGAGTTGCTAGTATTCACGCTGTTTAGAGTGAGAGTGAAATATCCAAATATGCAGTTTATTTAGTCCAACTATATTAGCACAATGTTAAGTAATTCAACGTATGCAGTGCCTTTAAAAACTTCCCAGTTTACATCATTATTTAACAGCCTTTTAATTTCGCCAGGTGTAAGTCTCCACTTAAAAAACACATCACACTCACACTCCTTCACTCAGGAAAAAAGAAGTCAAATTCTCCATGATCACTTCCTGTAAACTAGGCCCAGGCAACATGGTAAGACTAGCATATGACTAACATAAAGCAGCACCAGCTATCTGAAACTGCACCTGCACCTGTTATAAGCCAACTAACTCAACCACAAAGGCAGCCAGCAACATAAAATCCAGGGTTCACAAAGCTGAAAACTCAATTCTCATAAACAGAACAAAATGTCACATTTTTTCCAGAGAAGCCAAAAATACACAAGAGCCTTATCGCACGCGAATGTCACCCAGAGAAGACGCCAACTGGAGCTGTTACAGCAGGCTTTCTTTTTCCTTTTCTTTTTTCCCCGGCCTGTGTTTGTGTTCATCTACATATCCTAGATAGGTAATGATGAGGCACAGTGGAGCAGGGCTCACTCAACGCCTGAGTTAGAAATAGCTGGTAGCCATACCAACAGAAAGAGATGTGTGGTTTCATGACAGGTGAGGTGAGGGAGGGAATAGAGGGAGCAGAGATGAGGAGCAGAAAATGGAAAAAGATGAGTATAAAGAAATAGACACAGTCAGACAGACATACGTGGCCTGCAGAGAGAATCAAATTGTTCAGTTTTTAAACATGCTGGAGAAGTCTGGGGAAATAAGGTGAATGAAAAATCCCCCTCCCCAACAGCTGTCACTGAGCTGCTCTTGAGCAAGGCACTCAAGTCCCAACTATTCAGCAGGGCTGCTCAGTGGCTGATAGTTGAGGGGTGTGATGGAGACGGATGACTCACAGGTGTCAGGATGTATTACTGCATCTGTGTGAATAATGAAGTAGTGTTTTGCTGACACAGACATCTCTTCCACAGACAGAACAAGTAGTCTCAGAAACTCACAGCCAGACTGTCCAGAGACTGAAGGACTGAACTGAATCTTACAGTGGCAGAGTGCCCTCTAAGAACGCATAAATCAATTGTATTAAACTGGGAAATAAGCCAGTAGAATACATTGTTCTGACTGGTGTAAGTAGATCTCCAGCCCAAGCCTTAAGTTAAAATTAGGTCTGAGAGAAGACAAGAGGGCGGAGAGGATCCAACCCTGGCTGCAAAGATCACAATGATTTCAGGATTAAAATGATCCATCAGAGACCAGGGTCATGACAATCAAATAGAAAAATATAAACTAAACACAGTATGGTGTAACAGCAAAAGTGCCAACACATGAAAAACATTTTTTCATGTGCAAATTCAGTGTAAACATTCCTATCATTTTGGATATTACATCTACCGTTTAAACATTAAACATTACTCGTGTTTCTGTTTCTCACCTTCTCCGACCACATGAGCTCAAACACGTCGCCAACACATGCGGCAACACTCCACAGAGGGACTGAGACATGGCTTAAGGCCATATTTGCAGCCTCCACTCCCAGTGTGGCTTCTCCATAGCTCAGGATGTTGTGCATTTCACAATTATCTCAGCAGCCCACAATTTAGCACTCCAAATATGTAATGGGTGGTTGTATTTCTGTTGTGCAATTTCAAAGGTGATTTAAGCTATTTCACTTCAATATAAAATGGTGAGGAAAACATTTTGATACCTATGTGGGATTGACGAGTTTGGAAGAAAAATGCTGTGAAACCCACAGAAGTATCAGACCTACTTGCCTTGTGTTTTTTGCCGAAGGTGAGGTTGGAAAAACGTATAAATATCACACATGTTGAAAGCATTTATTTATATTTATTTGTACAGTGCTGTGAAAAAGTATTTGCCCCCTTCCTGATTTCTTATATTTTTGCATATTTGTCACGCTTAAATGTTTCAGATCATCAAACACATTTTAATATTGGACAAAGATAACCCGAGTAAATACAAAATGCAGTTTTTAAATGATGATTTCATTTTATTAAGGGGAAAAAGCTATCCAAACCTACCTGGCCCTATGTGAAACAATAATTGCCCCCCCCCCCTTGTTAAATCATAAATTAACTGTGATTAACCACATTTTTTGGAAAGCTGAGTTCAATTTCATTAGCCACACCCAGGCCTGATTACTGCCAGACCTGTTGAATCAAGAAATCACTTAAATAGAACCTGTCTGACGAAATGAAGCAGGCTGAAAGATCTCAAATAGCAAAACATCATGCCGAGGTCTGAAGAAATTCAAGAACAGAGAAACAAAGTCATTGACATCTATCAGTCTAGAAAGGGTTACAAAGCCATTTCTAAGGCTTTGGGACTCCAGCGAACCACGGTGAGAGCCATTATCCACAAATGGAGAAAACTTAGAACAATGGTGAACCTTCCCAGGGGCGGCCGGCCTACCAAAATTACTCCAAGAGCGCATCGACGACTCATCCAGGAGGTCACAAAAGAACCAAGAACAACATCTACAGAACTGCAGGCCTCACTTGCCTCAGTTACGGTCAGTGTCCATGATTCAACAATAAGAAAGAGACTGGGCAAAAATGGCATCCATGGGAGAGTTCCAAGGCGAAAACCACTGCTGACCAAAAAGAACATCATACCAACAGTCAAACGTGGTGGTGGTAGTGTGATGGTCTGGGGCTGCTTTGCTGCTTCAGGACCTGGACGACTTGCCGTAATTGATGGAACCATGAATTCTGCTCTTTACCAGAAAATCCTGAAGGAGAATATCCGGCCATCAGTTCGAGACCTCAAGCTCAAGCGCACTTGGGTTATGCAGCAGGACAATGATCCGAAACACACCAGCAAGTCCACCTCTGAATGGCTTAAAAAAAACAAAATGAAGGTTTTGGAGTGGCCTAGTCAAAGTCAGTCCAATTGAGATGCTGTGGCATGACCTTAAACAGGCCGTTCATGCTCGAAAACCCTCCAATGTGGCTGAATTAAAACAATTCTGCAAAGAAGAGCGGGCCAAAATTCCTCCACAGTGATGTAAAAGACTCATTGCCAGTTATCGCAAACGCTTGATTGCAGTTGTTGCCGCCAAGGGTTGCACAACCAGTTATTAGGTCTAGGGGGCAATTACTTTTTCACATAGGGCCAGGTAGGTTTGGATAGCTTTTTTCTCTTAATAAAATTAAATCATCATTTAAAAACTGCATTTTGTATTTACTCGGGTTATCTTTGTCCAATATTAAAATTTGTTTGATGATCTGAAACATTTAAGCGTGACAAATATGCAAAAATATAAGAAATCAGGAAGGGGGCAAATACTTTTTCACAGCACTGTATATATTCATTTATATACCCTGCCAGCCCTGAAAACACTCATACTCGTGCACCTGTGTAGTAGTTCATTGGGCTTACTAACAATGCCTTTATTTATTATGGTGCAGAACAGCTATACAAGGGAAAGGAGGCATGCGTTGATTATCAGATGACATTTAATGCTGTGACACAGGAATACACTCTTACACTCTAATACACTGTATTAGGTACATCTGTACAATCTAATACAATCCTATACAGCAGCTCTGCTCTGTGTTTCAACATTTGTGTCCTTCTCATTTACTTACAGTTTTATGCAGTCCAGTACAACACCACCACTAACTATGACCACAATGTTAAAACATATCATTGAATTCATTCATTGAAACACCTCCATGACAGTGTCAACAAAAACTCAACATTTTAGGAATCATAAAAGTAGACTTTATGGCAAAGTGGCCACTGAGTGTGTAGTGTCATATGAAATGCAGTCATGAAAATTGGTATTTAGGCAGGGCTTGGACTTAACAGTCATTACACCACATTACACTAAGGATGAATAAGAATGATAACAGCGAGTTCTGTCCGTACATAGAACTAATCTCAAACGGTCTCTGGTGGTGGTCTCCAGCCGGGCAGATAATGTTTTGAGATATCCACCTCAGAAACTTGTGCCACAGTTAATGGAGGCAATGATGAACTTGTGCCCAAAACATTTCAGGTGGTGGGGTTTCGTTTGTGGCGCTCAAAGCGTTCACAAATTACATTTGACATTTGCAGCTGAGTTTCGTTGCTACTTTCTACCAAATAAATAATTTCAATGAAAACTGTTGCAGGGGAGGTGTGTGATTTAAGAGTAACTTAGAAAACTCAACAGCAACATTTCTTTTCAGAAATATTGTCTCAAAGTCATTGTGCTTTGAGGGATTGTGCAAAGAAATTCATCTCCATTGTATTGGGGATTTGCAAGATTGGTTTTGCAAGAGTTTGCAAAACGATGAAAAGTAAGTAGTGAATAATAAAACACAATACATATGTTTTGATAGGCCTATTTATTGTAGCCTCAACAGGCCTTCAAATCCAGCAGCACAAGTCAGTTTTTAATACTCTTGTAGAAGTGTGTTTTGGGTTTTTTTTGCTACAGAAGATTAAAATTACTTCTCTTTGATGTGGATAATATTCTCACACCTGCACATAGACTACAGCTCACCATTGTATTCTTGACCATGACCATATTATTCTATTCGTTGCGGCGCCATAAGGTCGGATGACGTTAATCAGAAACCAGAAAATATTGGGAATAGGCTGCATTTGTCCGCCATCAAGCCAAAAGTAACGAGTAATGAGCCCATTTAAATTTCAGTGAATGTAATTGAGTTATTCAATTAGAAAAAGTAATTAGTTACATTTCTAGTTACCGTAAATTGTGGAGTTACAGTAAATTACAATTACAAAGTAATGCATACTTCTAACACTGATAATAATTGACAGCGATAATCCCAATCCACTCTGTAAATAGAATAATATCCCGTCTCAAGGGTTCTTATGGTTGCAGATATCCTACGGTATCTGTCACTTCACTCGGGAGTGCCTGGGGGCAACTGTTGGAGACAGGAAGGCTATGGTGTCAGGCTTGGTTTGTCATCATACTCAGCTGGGTATCCTGCCTCCGCACACACGCCTCTATTCTCATTCACAAATAATTTCCTTCCATTTCGCTACTGTGCGCTAGTAATCTACACTGACATTCAGGGAATATCGAAATGCTTAAAGGCCAAGCGTGCTCAAACACACCTCCTACTCATCGCCCCCTCTCGACATCCTTCTGATGTCTTCTCTGTGCTTTTAATCATGACTCCACTTTCCTCTCTTCTACTCTACTTTCCTTCTTCATAGTACTAATTCAACTTCATTGCATCTTCCTCTCCTCCAGGGTCCCCAATAACATGGTACTCCGCATTTGTTCTCTTCAATATGCCATTTACTGAGTATTCTGTCTACATAATGCAACACAGCAATCATACACTGCATTGACCTATTGTAAGGGTTATGTGATCCATTCTCTGAACCAGCAGTATCACATGGTCTTTGATTAAAACATAACCAACTATTAGTGGGTATTACAATACCATTTCAGTGGAATATGGTGCATAAACAAAAGTGTTAACTCGTGTAAAGTGTAATAAAAGCTACAACCATATCACGCTGACTGTAGATGGTAGCAGCCAGAAGGTTAGGGAAAAGCAAACATTCAGTCTGAATGTTTTAGTTTGAGTGATCCTGTGAGGGAAAACTGAAGTGAATGACAACAACTCTCCTCTGGCTGCTTGTCTATCATCAGTGTGCCCCAGAGTGAGCCATTTAACCCCCATCTGCTGCAGAGGAGCTGCTCTGTGGGCTTCGGTTGAGACCTGCAGTGTTTATGGTCAGCTCCAGGAGGCTAACTGTGCAGGAGCAGGCAGCGCCTCGCAGAAAGAGTACGTGCACACTGTCGAACAACCCTGAACAAATATATGCTATAAAAAAACATAATATTCTTCCTCTTTTGAATTGCTCCGCCCAAGGTTTCATCCATTTTTTTTCACTCATGTTTCTAGTTGTTTCTTGTATTTGCGAGGGCTTGAGGTTTGTGGTTAACCTCAGCAGGGCTTGATAGGCTAAATAGTTTTGTTATGTCTTTCCAATGTGGTATTATTTGCCTTGTGCTTTTTATCTTTCTTCTGTCTTTTTTCTATCTTTTTATTCTATCCATCTATGTTTTTAATGTTTGTGTATTGCATCATGTGGTTTGGTAGTTGATTTTTGATTGTTGAGTAACCTCTTATAAATCGTAGCAGCATATTTCAAAGTCTTTCTGTTTAGGTTTGAGTGTGCAAATGTAAGTGTTTACCATAGCTTCAATATGTGACAAAAGAAAAAATGCTTTGTACCAGGTTTCTTGTGGAGTTACTGTAAAATAATCCATATTTCACATCAGTTTCTTCAAGACATCAAAATGCACCTGTTAAATACAGAAGAGTCTACAACCACAATGACAAATTAAAATGTTGACGCTACATGAAAATGTAAGGAATCGCTAAAGTTATTACAATTTATCCCAAAAGGAACTATGTCTAGAAACCTTGAATGTCTATACAAGCTTTTGTGCCAGTGCATCCAGTAGATGTTGAGATATTTCACTGGATAACATTTTGTCAGGGACACAGCTGCCTGGAGCAATACTGCTGTGAGAGGATAAACACAGAATAAACAATAGATAAGAAAAATAGGTAGATGGTCAAATTATTTTTTTAATACATAGAGGGTAGTGCAGTGCTGCTACTTGCCATTTGCACTAAAGCAATAAGTGTGGATATAAATTAAGTAGGGGAATTAGCTGTTAATCAAAAACTGTTTGCATTCTGACCTTTTCTCCAGCGTTATCAGCAAACCTGCAAGAGACTGGCCAATTTACTTTTCCCTGCAATGACGAGCATTTTTTCACTGCAAGCACAGCAAAAAAAAAAACTTAAGGATCCTTTGCACAATTAATTTCTGACTTGTGTAAACATTTTGTTTGCAGGCATACTAGAACAAAACAGAGGCAGCATGCTAAATTAGCAAGTGGGATGTTTGGATAATTCCAAGTCGTACTTCTTATGGTAATATAATAGGCCATATTTCCCTCTCACAGTGAGCTGCTGTTTACTCTAAATGCAGGAAAATGGTGTCGTCTCTGACACACACACACACACACACACACGCACACACACACACACACGCACTAGGCAAGCATTTCAACAACAACCTCTCAAAGTAATTATGGGAGAAATTAAAAACTGGTGTTGTTGTGATTCAAACAAGATCTTCTCGGCAATACAATCAGAAATGCCAGGGGCCAGATACATAAAACGCAGAAATATGCTTACACACTCTGTGATGATTGTAGACACACCCTTAATCAAGTGTTTGATTATTAATATGTGACTCATTTTCACCCAATGCATACATTAATTTGGCACAAGGCCTCAAACAACTCCATACCACCCATTCTTACACATGCCATTATGTACAGCTGTGGCTTTTAAATTACATTTAGATGTAATATCTGTAGTGTCATTAATTCATAACACATGTATCCAAACCATCATCAGCTGTGATTTCTCAATCATCAAATGCTTAAAAATAAAAGATAACAACGGAAATATAATGTTGTCCAATTGTGAACCCTTAAAACAAACTAACAAACTATTTTATAGAAATGTTGTGCGTCCTGATTGTTTATACTGTACATCTGGCAACAGACATACTGTAAATGAAACAAGTCAATACTTATGGTTCTTTATTAATATTGGACACTATTTTATACATATCAATAATATTATAATCAAGAGGAAAACCATTGAATGATGTAATCACATGTAGTATTCACTTTTTTCCAAATTTTCTGAAATATAAAAGAGCAAAGTAAACAAACGGCACGTGTGCAGCCAGCTTCGTCACTGCATCGTCAGTATATCTATGTAAATATAAATAACAAGAGAATTTTAATCTCGTTAATAAAATATGCATTTGAGGCCCGTGGCAGGAGAGGACTGTAAAATCTGAAGCAATCATAAAAGAGCAGAGTGCCTTTGATGTTCAGATGAAACAAATGTCTTGTTTGGCGGAAGCGCTCTGCTTTTCTCTGTTTCTTTCTCTCTATCTCACACACACACACACACACGCTATGAATTAGTTTCATTAACATTTTAGGAATTGAAGACGTCACGTGTTGCATCAGGTCATAACAAAGAGCATCATATTATCATTAGACAACACTGTGTTTGTGTCTGTGTGTGTACTGGAGGTTTGATGAAACGTCAATATAACTTTCAGACATTTGACTTGCAGCTAACAACAATAATTATGGCTCTGTTCCATTTAAGTGACCCACTAAGCCAGCCTGAAAAGTGGAACACCTGAGTAGAATAATCTTTATAATGATATTAATTACACCTGTCCCTTTTCTGCTTTGACAAATATTTGCTGATAGAGGTCCATTGGTTTGATATTCTCATCCTTGTCTAAGGTTCTGTTGTCTTTCAGTTGGAGTCAAAAGGAACGTTTATGTGGTAAAGGTAAGATAAAGTTAAAGATATGAACTTAAACTTTTCTAATGTATTACTGATCAGGGTCAATTAAGGTCAGCTCAATACGTTTTTCCAGTAATTGCCTTACACTACACTACACCTGCTGAATGAGACGGTAGTTTCCATGGAAGCAGTCCTTACTGATGGCACTCAGACATTGTTTACAGACGGTCTGCTCGCCAGTGCTACATAATGTCTAATGCACTGAGCACAATTTACAGTTGCAGTTGCGTCCCAGTAAAACTTTTCAAGGATTGTTTGCCCTTTGATGAAATCAATGTGGATTTTCTCTGTGACCGTCAGGCTCGTGCATGGTCCTCTGGGAAACAGGAGGTTCCGGCAGCAGTACTTGTGCTACTAAAATGAATGAGTAAAATCAGTGCTTTGTGGCACGAGGCCTTCATCGGAGAGAGTGAAACAATATAAATGTAAGATGAACGGTTGTTTGTTTTACTTATAAATCTGTAGTGTTGCTGGAGTTCACTCGTTCCCAGTGTTACCTGTTCACTCCAGGCACTCTCTGCTAGTGGGAAAGTATGGGATGAAGTTTGTCCCACCATAGCTGAAAAGCTGTGTATTTTTAAATGTCTGAAAATCCCAATTTGGGATGATGATCCAAATCATCAAAGGCAGAAGGATTTGTTATTTATAACTTTATGACAGAAGATGACTCTGAGCATGCCTGTACATACAGTATTCTGTTTTCATAGTCATGTATGCATATAATATGCACACACACACACACACACACACACACACATTCTGGCATGTACACTAAATTAATTTGAGCTGACTCTGGTGCCTGTGTTTGTATGGCTTTGTGTGTGTTTCCTGTGTGCTTGTGTGGCCTCAAAGGGAATATGTAAATAATACAGTGCAGTAAACAAAGACTGACAAGAGCCTTTGACGCCACGCAATCTGATACATTCATTACTAGTCAATGGTAATTACCCGGTGCCTTACAATGCAATTCACCCTTCTGGAGACTGTGATACCAGAATACCCAAATGAACAAGTAGCAGCAAAATCAATCAACATGGAGGCCTCTGGGACCAACGCTGGGCTGTGCATTTTGGCATCGATGCCTCTTCAGCATCCATTACAAAATATGTTGGACATTTTCACTGAACGTTGTCTAATGTCTTCTGCTTGTTCAGCTCTACTCTAATGCTTTTTTTTGCTATTTCGTGACGACTTGTGTTGTGCTTCTGAGTAAAACCAGACATAGAAATGATGGGTTGTTCTGATTGCTTGTCCACGCGCTTCAAGCACACAACCACTCTCTGAACGGTCATTGATGTCACCTATTCTCTCCCTCTCTGTCTCTGTCTCTCTTTACCTTCAGGAGCCTTTTTTCCATAATGAAAATCACAATGGCTGCTGCCTAATTAAACAAGCACTCATTTCAGGAAGATTAAAGCCATTACAATTAGCCTGAGAAAAGAGAACATAAAATAGAATAAAATACACTCTTGTGTGTTCATATGCCATTTAACCAGGGAAGAGGATTTATGAAATCAATTAATAAAATGTGTATCACTCTGAATGTGTGTGTGTGTGTGCATATACAGTATGCTTAGAGGCCAAGAGATTATCTCAAGTCAAGGTTGTTGTGTATTTGTGATATAATGCCTATGTTTGGGTTGGAGGGGACAGTCAGAGAGACGGACAGTTCTGTGATAGCGAACCAAACGTCTTGTGTGTGCAGGTGGAAAGAGGAGCAGAGACCTGGTTGAGACAGACGTGAACAACAAACACGCTCTAAAACATTCTCTCATTGGCTCAGCACAGCTTAGACAAATGTCTTGACATTTCCAAGCAATGAAATACGAATCACTCTTCATTTCCACAGAAACATGAAAACAAGCTCCACTGGGTAGCATACCATCTACCAGGGCAATGCATCACTTTGTGTGTGTGTGTGTGTGTGTGTGTTTGTGTGTTTAAGTTCAAGTATCTTTATTATCCCAGAGGGGTAATTTGTTGTACAGCCAGCAGTAACCGCATAACCATCAGACAACAATAAACAATAAATACAATACAGAAATCCCATTGATTTATTATTTAAAGGGCCAGTATCAGCAGGGACAAATGACTTCTTAAGTCTGTTGGTTCTACATCTTGGCAGACGGAAGCAACTTGAACTCCTTGGACAGAGGGTGGCTGGGATCAGCCAGGATTTACTGGGCCTTCTTCAAAGTACTAACCTTGTACAGATGAGAAAGGTCATTCAAGATCGTGCCTGCAGTTTTGCTGCACACTTTAATGATACCCTGGAATCTGTTTCTGTCTTTGAGCGTAAGTGACCTGTACCAGCTGACAAAGGAGAAGGAAGTGAGGACTGATTTCAATAAAACAGGAACAAAATATCTTCATGAAGCTACTTGTCAACGTTAAAACTGCACACAGCACCCACATGAAGCTCGAAGGTCAGCTTGTCATCGATTTCAGTGCTAAGATATTTGTACTGCTGCACAAACTCAACAGCCTGATTGTTAACCATCACAGGAGAGTTAACGGTAGGATTCTTACTAAAATCAATTGTCATCTCCTTTAGTTTTGGACACACTGACGTCCAAGACAGATAACTTTTACCAGTCCATGCCACTACAGGGCCATGATCACTGAGGAGACACACATGACAGAATCATTGGCAAACTTAATTACATGACACCTCACATATTGGCTTTGGCACGCGTTAGTATACAATACAAATAAAAGCACATGGGAGAAGTTTTCCTTCAAGGCTTTCTGCCAGAAAGGACTTTCATTCAAGACACTAAGGTTCAATTCTCATGTGAGGTCAATTTTGGCAATTGTGCCTTATTATTTTTAGACTTGGTTGACTTATTATCTTCAGTTTTTTATTTATTTTGATTTGATTATTTGATTAGGTTTAGGCAACAAAACTACTTGGTTAGGTGTAGGAAAAGATCATGGTTTGGGTTAAAATAATAAGTCAACGTTGAACTACTTTTGGTGCCTAAACCAAACCAAACTGCAAATGTTCCACAACGTTAACTACGTGTTAGAAAAGGCTTTCTAGCAGGCCAAATAAAAGGGGCGAGAGGCCACTCAGTCCACCAAAATTAACCACATTATATTCTAGGATCAGTCATTAACAGCCTTAAAATGAATAACATGTGAAACAATTTGATGACGTCTGCATGCTTCACCCATAGCTGTGCTAGTTTTGGTGTCTCTTGACCATTTCAAAAGAAGGCTTGTCCTACATGCACCCCATATAGTAGAAATAATGAAAACATTTTGCTGCAGAGGTTTCCACCATTAGAAGAGCTTTATTTTTGCACCGTTTAAAGAAAGATTAAAAGCTGTCACAAGAATAATATTTGGCAAGCAGTTGTGTTATCGCTCAGCTGCAGAGTCTCAAATTAAAAATAAATAATTTGGCAAGAGTTTCATTTCCTTTTCTAACCACGTCATATAGATTCTCAATTCAGAAATAAATGGTTTGATATTAAACTTGTAATAACATTATTAAGGTTTATGCTCTCAGTGTAGAGGCTTAACGCACACTTATATTTGTACTGTTAAAGTCCCCTTGAGTAAGCAACATCAATATTACAGAACACACACACACACACACACACACACACACACACAGTGCCAGAAAACTTTTTTGCAACAATTTTGCAACTGTGTCATCATCAGGGGTGTGATGCAGGGAGAGACAGACGTTTTTGGTATGCATCATGTGCACTTTTGCCAACATGTCTGTCAACGAAACATTAATATGAACGCTATATAGTGATGTCAAAAAGAGAATGTACTGTAAACAAAGTAAAAGTCCAGAAAAGGAAAACTGTTGCAAACCAAATACTCAAATTGACAAAAGAATCAGTCCATGTTCTCTATTTTAAGCATGGGTGTTATTGGCACAATCCCACTGCTACTGGATTTTGTTCTACCAATCAGCCTTTTGTCCCAGGAAAATCATGTAACCCCAGCTTTTCTGAAAAACTAAAAATCACCACTTGAAGAATTAGGTCTTCCTTTATGGGTTGAGAAAAATCACCTGCTTCTTAATATAGATAAACCATTTAAAAGCCATGTATTAGCTAAAGATGCTTTGTCACAAAGTTCAAAATAAGGCTGCTTTTCTAGATAGTAGTAAGATATACATGGTTTACACACAGGACTGCAGATACACATGGTGTTGTTGAGGTTTTAGACATTAAAGACTTGCATATTGGCTCTGCAAGCCTCTGTGCCCTGCAGTTACGCAGAAACCCCTTTTCTTTTAGCCCTACACAGTTGCATAAAGCCATCAGTATCCAAGCATAACATCTCTAATGAATGCTAATTCTGGGCAATGTAAATAAATATCTTTGGGTTAACATTCACCAGAATCACCAATACTAGTACATGGCAATAACATCTCATACGATTCAAAGTATGAATATCAGTATTCAAATATTCCCTCTTAATGTTCTCCAAGGTAACGTATCCAGAGCCAAGAACCCGCAAGTCTCCCTGAATGCGACATTTAAATGGCTTCACCTGAGGAGCCCAGCAGACTGATGATGATGATGTGGGATGATAGATGTGTAAAGACAGATTACAGGACTCTCCAGTAACACTACGTTTTTCTCAGCCAGTGTGAGAGTGCAAGATGAGGAGACGAGCAGTAATTTGGGTAATTGTGCTCTGCGCTTCCCCCTTGTCTTTAATGACAATAATTATCTTTGGAAAACATCTGGATGTGTTGTCTCCCCCTCCCTTCCTCTCCTTCTTTTGTCTGATCAATGTCTTTTCCTCTCATGTCTTGCTAAATCACCAATGTGTTCTTCCTCCTCCTCCTCCTCCTGCCATTTCACTTCTTAACACTCACACTCACTTTGTGCCCTTAACTCAGTTTGTCTCAGTACCAAACAAATGAACACCTTCTTCAGTCCATTTCTATAAATGTCTCTGTACAAATGAAGCCCATAAACCGTAAACCTGAGAATGGCTCATTGTATTCAGGTCCAAAGCATTTTTCTTCTGTCTTAACTCCCCTCTTAGCACAGTATGGTGTTCCTCAATCACATTTTGGGGTCAGGGGTATTCAGGCAGTGAGAGAATGAAACTCTTACTCACCCCAGTGGTTTCTCCAGTCGACTGGCTGGTGATCCAACAATCTCCCCAAGAGTACAGAACGTCTGACCCAAAAAGTCCTGGGAGGAAAGAAGGAAAGAAACAAGGAAGAAAGGGGTGAAGGAAGGAGGGAGGACAGGTTGGCGTATGTGAAGTGGAAAGACAACAAACCAGAGTACAGTCAGACTTCAAAACAAAACTCAGGAATATTCCACCCATTGTACTACCACAGGAATGCATGCAAATGAGAGATCGCTCACTCATGCTCCTTCAGATTCTCAGGTCAGAGTTTCAAATGTGGCCTGTGCATCCACATGTTTAACAAAATAAATGGTGGTGTTTGGTGAAACATCTTCTGGTTGAAAAAAAAAAAGTAATTGATTGTAGTGGTGGTCACATGAACCCATTTTATATTATTCTTGCCTACTACTGACTGCAACGCTTGACGACTTGCTGTCAGCTGTGAAACAGACGTAGTGCTCTCCTATTGCTTAAAGACACCATTACTGTGCTCTGCTCGACAATGTGACATCATAAGCCATAGTCATGAAAGCTATGTATGCAGTGGTTCCCAGCTGGTCTAGCCTCAGGGCTTGAATTTTCCCATAGACATCAGGTCACGGCCCACACGTACAGTAGACCAACTTAGGACCCATTCAGTTCATTTTCATCCATCCTTTCCACCGGGGGATTCAAACCCAGGAGCTTCTTGCTGTGAGGAGATGGAGCAAGCCACTCTGCCACCCTTACATTTTATTTCACAAATGAAAACAAATTAAAACCCTGAAGTAGAACTGTGGCTTAAGGCTCAATGGAAGAAGGAGAAAGTACTATGAAGCAGGAAATTATACTTCAAAATAAAGTCAAAGTAAAGGTTGTTTTTTGACGAAGTTGCCCAAATTAATCTTGACCCACTCAGAACGAACCCCACTTGTGGACCGCAACCCACCTGTTGGGAACCACTGGTTGAATGAATTGTGGAGGATAACGGACAGATGGGAGAAGATGGAGGGATTCAAAGCACCATGAACAATGACATGAATCACAACAGTGTAGGGCTTTAATGTAGAGCCTTTTTAGAGACAGAGTCACATAATTTCAGTCATAATCAGGTCTTTAACCAGATAAAGTCTCATAGCATCACCCAGCATTGATCTGGTACATTAGACAGCACAGATGAAAAATATCGTATTGTGTGTTTGGTTTCAACAGTCTCTTTTTTTAACTAATCACAGCAAAGATGTGGGCCAATCCAAACCAAAGACTCCTTAACTTTGGCCTTGGCAGACAGGGGACAGTAAATAATTCAACATCAGGCTTTTGTGTGTTTCATTTCAGTGAGTCTCCAGTCTATTATGCCCACTGATCCCCCTCACTGTTATAAGGAAGAGCCCGGAAAGTCTCACCATCTTCATTATGTTACAAAAACTGCTGAAAGACACAATGACTGAATATTTCTTTTCATGCGGCCGATGTGGCGCCTCATTTGAGACTGCAGCAGTGGTTAAGAGCTGCGCAGATAGGTTGGCTTGGCTCTCAGTAGTTTTTTTGTTCTGATCAGTGACACCATCCTTCCTCCTGAGAAAAGCATCATTAATGTGAGACAGCAGCCATGCAGTGTCAGAAGTGAGAGAGATGTTGGGACCTACGTTGAGTTCTGTGGGCTTCCAGAAAGGTTGGGCAGCAGCAGCAACAACAACAACAATGACAACAACAATAATAACAATAACAGAGCACATCATATACCAAGACACAACACTGTACCAAATACCTAGCACTCCTAGCACTGCTCAAGATGGCGAAGTGAGAGTGGAAAGACGACATGCTGCGCCAAAACTAAAACCCCAGAGCACACAGGTGGGATTAAAGCCAGTGATGAAAAAATGCAAACCCCAGTCATCCAAATACATCAAATAATCATCCAGACTGATTATTTAGAACTTTTGTCAATGCTTTCTGTCACTGTAGTTTCCAGCCTCATGGATAAAAAACAATTTATCTTTTACTAGCAAAACAAAAACCATCATGTAATATAATATATTGCTTAAAATGGAAACTAACGGATAAAAGCATTGCATAATAAAAGCTTTTCTACATGACTGTACAGCAAGTTATCGCACAATGCCTATCACTGCATTACCACTACGAGAACAACTACAAAAAGATTATGCAAATTATGTAGAAATGGCATATTTATAGCACAATTACGGCATGGATAACCCCTTTTTAAAAAACTGTTGAATAAGGAGGAAAATAAACGTTTGTATTTGGATATTTCTATGATCAGGCAATAAAAAGGGTTTGCTTTATTTCATCAAGAAGAAACCATGCAGCAGGCAACACCGAATTAAAACATAGATCATGCCATTAGACCACTGATAAAAAAAGAGTTAGCCAATCTCAAATCACTTTGAACACCATATTCATATCATTTTTTTTTTTTTTTTTAGAGCCATTTGAGCTAATAATTCAGATTTTACTCAAGACTGGCCTCCATTTATCTGTGGTTCAAGGTTAAAATACGCGCACTCACATGTTTGGAAAGGTCTGGGCTTTTGGAGTCGACGTCGTACCTGAAAGGAACAAAATGAAAGCAGCAAAGCCATTTTACTTCAAGAACTGTAGAGGAGACTCTTATCTAAGTGGGGACACTTTGATTGATATGCTCTTAAAGGCAAGATTTAAAAAATGAACCCTGGTGATCTGTCATCACTGGGAGCAAAAGAAATACACAGCACACCACACTTATCACATTTATGGCTTTGGTTTGCTATGGTTTGTTTGTAAGTATAAGGACAGTGTGTCTCAAACGTCTAGAGAAAGGAAAGAGTATGAATTGAGATGAAATGGAACAGAGGAAGAAGAATAAAAGAAGATAGATAATATTTTAATTTGCTAAATTGAAGACCACAGTATGTAAAGAGGTAGGCGGACATCATGAGAGCTCAAAAAACAAAACAAAGGTCACCATATGTGTAAAATTCAAAAGGAGCCAAGATAAAAAGAGAACAGGATCTTAGTGTCTTTTCAGATGTTACTATATGTGGGACTGAGTAATTGGGGAAGGGTTCAACAAGACCTATTCTCCTCTTCCAGAATAATGAGTTGTGGGCCTGGTCTGATTTGCATGTGAATATAAAGCTATGAAAGTGAGGGAAATGGAGCATATGTGATGTACCAAGATTAAACATCTGATGAAACGATAGATCCTGTTTTGCCCGGAGATTAATCAGTAGACAGACACGAACTATAATATTATGTGTAAAGGCACATGAGAACATTTTGCTGATTTGGCTGCACACACTACAATGTTTAATTATCTTACTATTAGTTGAAAAGAGAGTTGCCAAATTGCATGCATTTTTATATTGTGTGGTGGCATAGCTGTAGAGGATATAATGGTGGGTTGTGCTAAGTGTCATTCTGTTAAGGGAGCTTTGAGGAAATGCTTGTCTATGTGATTTCAAGATGGAGATTATCGTATCCATGAAAATAGCTTAACAAACCACAGTTAGTGCTGAGGCCAAATTCTTTGTGTGTCCAGCCTGTAAAAAGCTGGCAGTTAACCTTTCATGATACCACTCTTGTGTCAGAAAGATATTGAGAGAAGCAGACTGCTTGATTTAAACTGTGAATGGTTCTAAGGAATATGAAAATCGTGAATATGTCACAAATCCTATCATGAGGTCAACTGACTGTTCACTAAGCCCCACTGAATTTTTGCCTGGGACAAGTAGCTTTAGCCTTTTAGCTACATATCCCAGGTAAAATAGTCATATAAAAATATACTTGGACAAGAAACAGAAGGGAGATTTACGCTTTAATGTTCGTGTTGTATGTATGTTTTACAAGAGAAAAGTATTTGATGAGGAGGAATAAGCAATGAGTCTGGCATATGTAACTCTCTCTGACGCAAGCTTTGGTATGTGTTGCTGGAGTGGAAACCAAACAAAGAGCAGGACAGAGCCGCTATCATTGCTCTGATAGTAGCATTTGGCTCCCACAGAGTGGAGGTAACGAAACCTGTGACCCCACAAAATAATGTAAAGATTAACACACATGAATCCATTCTTTACACTTTTGCACTTGTGATTTTGGTTTTGTAAAGAATAAAGAAGAGACAATACCCTGATATATTGATTGAGTCTCATGCACACCCTTAACTTGAGAGGCCTGCTGTGCCGGTCGCTAAGCTATGATTGGGCAATCGCTACTCTGGGGCGGGGCAATTTCTTAAGAGCGCAGTTGCAGGCCTCTCAATCAGCACAGAACAGAGGGAGAGGAAAATCCATGACAGTGAAGGGAGAAAGCGGGCAGGAGAGACGACAGATAGAAGATGATACAACTTCAAACGAAATCACTCACAAGTCAAAGCGAAGGTTCTGCTTCTCCTCAAAAAAGTAGTCCAAGATGTACTTTCGAACAAAGTCGGGGTTTAGGGTGTTGTCTATCACCTCCGTTCTGCCAAACTGTGGAAGGAGAAAGACAGATGGAGGTCAGGAGAGAAAAATGATGAAAGGAAAAACAAGACAACAAAACACTGTTTAACAAACAAATAGTTAATGTTGTTGTTCCCTTGTACCTTTTTCCACTCTTTTCTTCTATTTCTCAGACTCTCACTTATTACGAATACATAAGCATACATTTTCAAAGGCCTGATTAATGGAGGTGCTTTCACACGCTGCTGCTGCTGTGCAGAGGAAGCCAGGGGTGTGTTTCCTGCTTCCTCGATTCCCACTCCTCTCCCACATTAATTACAGCGGGATAACTCAGTCATTAACCCCACAGAGAGACAGAGATAAAGGAAGAGGTGAGGAAAATATGTAGGGAGAGAAAGACAGAGAGACACAATACGGGCGGACTTGGAGAGAAAAGAGAGGGGAAGAAAAAGGGGGCAAAATTGGAGTGGAGGGTTCGGACAGAAAAGGAGCGGTGGGAGTGGGAAGGGGAAAGGCAGTGATTAAAGCTTCCTAATTAGTGGGACTCTCACTCCCAAAGTGCCAAACGAAGGGAAACATGCCAGTGAAAAAGCTGGCAAAGACCACGCCAGCGACGCCACGTGCATATACTGTACAAAAAGCTGATTAAGAGTTTCAAATGTGAGATACAGTACATACATAAATCATTTAAAGCCTTCTGGTATTACTATATGCAATCAAAATGAGGTGTGCAGATTTGATTCTTGAGGACTTATACAGTGAATTATATTAAACATTGGTTTTGCACAAGTACAAGTAGGTGTGTGGAAGTCAAAGTAAGCAGGGTTTGAACTTCTCTCTCTCAAGCTCTCTCTTTTCATTCTTTACACAACTACTTCCATCATTTTTTTGTAAAGTGGAGTGCAACACAATGAATGGTGCGCCCTTATCCCCAGTTGAATGATTTTTTTTTTTTGCTTCCCGCCCCTCTCTATGACTGCAGGTTTTTCATGCCACTTTCGAATGTGGCCGTCCAGAACAGCCAGAAACACTTTTGTCGACACCTCGCATTAAGTAGTTTGTTTTTAGCATAATCCTGCTTCTATTCGTGTTGGTTGCTTGGTAACTATAAAAGACTTTGAGTGGCTTATTGAAAAATGTTTCCTAAAGTGTCATTGCAGCCACGTCTGGAAGAAGTTAAAATGCCCCAGGGCAAAAAGTAGCTCTTTGGCCACTATTACACGCCCCACCTCTGAGGCTGTGTACCCTGTCACCTTGGAGTTCCCATCAAGTATTGTGCACAGACACCAACAAGTGGTCCCATGCTGGAGAACTAACTGGCACAAGGCATTCTGGGTGTCAATTAGTTTGAGGCAATAAGATACGATAAGATAAAATAAGATAATCCTTTATTAATCCCTCAGCAGGGAAATTTGCATTGTTCCAGCAGCGTACAGGATAGTGCAATAGAGACATAAGTAGAGAATCAAGATATAATAAATAAAAACAATACAGACTGTTAAGCTACTAAAACTAAAAAACTAAAATTTACAAATTTACAAATTCACAGAAAGAAAGAAATAAAGGTAAAGGGATTATGCTGGATTGCACATAGAGGTGTGGATATTGCACCATTGTTACATTACAATCGGACTTAACACAACTTTATTTAGGACTATGAGCCATCTGAGCACAACATACACCAAATTAATAAAGTCATGATTTGGAAAACACACTGAATTTATATTTTGCATTGGTGGGACAAATTCCCAAACAAAGTTGCAGTTAATGAAATTACGAACAACCGACCGACACAGGCTGGGGCTTTTGGGGGGCAGTTGACCTTTTTTGCTGGTTAGTAATCCATCTTTGATTGTAGCTCACAAAAACATAATTTCCAGGTAAAGTACAACTACAGCGCTGCATGCGCTGAGTAAATTTCTTTAACATGACCTTTAGTTTAATTCTTATTTCACAATAAAATGAAAGAAAAAGAGCAAACCATTAATGACTCTTAATGATCTTTATCAAATTGATCTTAATGAATTCATCTTTATCTTAATCCTTCATTTATTTTGTTAAATTACTACTGGAGTGGTGATTCAATTCACGCAGTAATTGGAATCAGAGTATTGCAGTATTGTGTCTCTTGTCTGCAGTGTACAATAAAGATGTAAAAATCACACACAACTGCGTTTGAGCCAAACATGCCCTGTTATATTGGAAAGCTGCCAAATTCTACATTTCCAATCAATGCCAAGGAAGCCGTTTGCAAGTAGGAGTCAATTTTTGTTTTTCCATAATGTGGACATCAGGTACTGTAGGTGGATGTGTGAGTTAATCTTTGAATCTATACAGTAAAAACAACAAATACAATACATTGTGGGCAATTAGGACCACACAACTGCTATAAACCAAACACTTCTATGTTGTTACACAATGTTGAACACCTCTTTGAACTCTGTTTCTTGAGGTTGTATTTTTCTCTGTTTTGAACCCACTGACTGAAGATCTAAATTTAACGCCAGCGGGGGAGAAAAGTAAAGAAAAAGGACGCGGATGTTGAATCTGTGAGCCGCCCAGACTTTATAAGAGACCCTGAGGTGTTGATGAGGCTGTGAGCACATGTTAGTAAAGAGGCGGGTGATGGCGAGATGAGCTCCATAATGTGATTTCCCTGCTGAGTGGAAGGGACAATATCATGCGGCAGAGTTCATTAGATACTGCTGGGCTGCTGGAGCCGGCTAATGAGAATCTGGCATAAAGTCCCTGACCTACACCCTTGACACACACACACACACACACACACACACACACACACACACACACACGCACACACACACCCCCATACATACATATGGCCAATTGAACTTTTCAGGCGAGCAACAGCTACTGTAGAGACCTGCAGTGTCTGATACTGAAATGTGAACATGTCCCTTACAACACAGACACAGGAGAAATCACTTACACACTGTGAGTGAGAGCATGGTGTAAAATAAAGGCTCCAGCACAGGAGAGCGATAACAGGCATGAGTCTAATCCTTCATTATCTTTGTGGTTCTTTTGTTCCAAACCTGACAAAGATTTCATTATCTCCTTCCCTGGAGCACACGCGAACCACCGCTGGGGATTTGTGCCATACGAATGTCCCGCAGTTCTTTGGCCAACATGGGTTTTTCTGTTCAGTAGATGGTAACATAGCACTGATATAATGAGCGTGGTGGAGTCTCGTGTTGAGGTAAATGAGGGTAGAGTGAATTAGTGAAGACTGTGTTTCTGGCCTTCAGTGAAAAGCACTGGGGTGTGTTTAAAATTCCTCAGACAGAGAGAGAGAAACACACAGCCCCCCCAGGAGTGATAGAGAGTTAAGGGTTCTTTAGTTGTTGAGGGAGGAGAAGTAGCCAAACAACCAGCTGAAAAACATTTCTTCTTCATACACACGCGCAGCTTCATGGGAAAACAAATCCCAAAGTTTGTTAGAGCTTTGAGCCGGAGCTGTGATTGTGTGAGGATGCGACACGTGTACACGTATACGGCGCGCGCACACACACACACACACACACACACACACACACACACACACACACACACACACACACACACACACACACACACACACACACACACACACACACACACACTAGAACACCAACAGCATGTGGTAGCATGTGATGTCACAAGCAAATTAAAGGTCAGCCATGTCACATCTTCATAAAGATACTGTAAATTAGCACCATCCACCTTCTCTCTTGCTCTGTCACTAAAGTAGCAAAAACATGATCACGGGTCACAGAGCTTTTCTCTAAGTGTTGAGGGATTTCTTCCCTGGCAACAGTCCTGCACTGATGTCCTGATGTATGCAGGGCGCTGTGCGGGCTGCACTACACCAAAAGTCAGAATGTTTTGGTGGTAAGCCAAATAAGGACAAATTTATCAGGATCAAGTTTATAGCCAAGTAGGTTTGCTTCAAGCTCCCAGGACCAGCCATGAGCTGTGAGACAATTTTGGGATATGGACACAGTCAGAATTGCAGGTCATGTGACGCCCACTGGCCCAAAAAGACTTCACAATCATTACAAAAACATTACAAAACAGCTGTAAACATAAATATCCTTTTTTAATCATAATTAATCCATTAGGCCCAATAAAAGCTAAGAATTTTTGAACAATAGTATTGTTTGGGGAGCAGCAGAAAGCCAAACAAGGACTCTAACCTGCATGCTTCATGGGCCCAAAAGAACCTGAGGAAGTCTAGCCTTAGTGGTCGTCTGGTCAGCTGCTTTTATGTCAATGAATGGGGTGCCATCTCAGAACACAGTACCAAGTTCTCTCAATACATCCGTGGTGTGTTTTCTGAATTTTCAAAGTAACACAATTTAAAGAGAAACTCCACACTGAAAACAAAAACAGAAGTGAGCTCTGTTACACCTGTAACCACACCCAGCATCCATGTCACAGGATATTGAAATACACTTGTACTTCACTTCAGCAAGGTTAAAGTTAAACCACTGGAGATCTGCAGGGGGTGTTAAGTCACCCTTTAATCTTCCTAATCGTAACTGACTTCCAAGATTACCGGGCTTTGTTTGATTCCATCCCCTGGTTTCATTAGTTCTTAATAATAAAAAAATAGACAGTTATCAGAATCAGAATCAGAGTCAGAGTCAGAAATACTTTATTGATCCCCGGGGGGAAATTACACATTATATTCAGGAGAGGAGAAGGATCAGGGAGTGGACCTCTTTAAAGATTTTTTTTGGCATCTTGCCTTTACTTGTCTAAGTGTATTTCTGACTGTGCTCTCAGTACTGAACTGAGGTTGTATCAGTCAATAATACTTGAAATTGTTCAATAGTATATTTGTAGCAAGGGAGTAGCCTTGCCCAGTAAACATCTCCTATGAAATAAGAGCGATTTCACCCTCTGTCTAGATACTCAAGTTCATACCCACATTTGTTTTAGCTTTTGTTTTGGAGGGGGAATCATCACTGTGGGTTATTTGCTGATGTCATATATATTGATCAACAACTGAAGCATTACACATACTGACAGACTAAGTTAATGTGTCACGTAGAACAATCATGTTGTCCAGGTACCAGCATATGAGATTGAGACCGGTTTTCTATACTGTGACCGACTTACATAGCAGCTTTCACTCTTCACCAAACATACTGAACCCTCCGGGAAACGGTCTCTGGACCAGGAAAAACCCCTCCAATCAGCCCAAGCGTAAAATCACCCTAAAAGTATTTTCCCACCAAATCTAGAGCAAAGCACTTTGCAGTGCAGGAGAGTGAACATGAGCGACCAAAAAGGTGAAAGCACACGGATGATTTAGTTCTGTGATCTTTCATAGTTATGGCAAAAATGATGGAGACATTCTTCATCTAATCAAGACCTTCACAGAGAGGACCAGCTTCATTAACAAGACAGACATTATGGCTTGCACAACAAATACGGGAGGAGGTGGAAAATCATCATCAAATGTGACCCGAGCCTGACCGCTACGCTAGAGGGTCCTGTCAGAAAATGTTATTTAAAAGTCCCTGGTGAGTCACCTGTTGTTTGGCTTCACTCCTTCTGTCTGAGTTTTGGTAGTGTTTGCTCTCGCACAGCGTCACCTGGAGCCGCATCAACACCCGCCGCTTCTTAACGATATGATCACGCATGTGATGGTTTATCTCCACGAGGAATTGACTGCTTTAAATGCTTCTATTTTTAGAAGAAAGTCTGTGGCCACGACAGAATGCAGTATAATTTGACTTGAAAATAAACTAAAGTGAAATGGTCGTTATAATAATTATGTGCTGTGTACTTGATTGGATTAACAGCCTGTCTCACAATCAGTGGTTGTCAAACTGGGGAAAAAAACAAAGTGCCTGTTGTGAGACGTGCAAAAGAGTTTTATGATAGAAAGGTCTTTATATGCGTACGCCTATAGACATATGCATGCACATTTTCTCATAAACACAAGCATACAACAGAGTCGCCCACAGTCCCTCGGTTACATTTGAATGAAAGCCCACACAGCCATCTGCTCTGAGCGGGTAAACACACAAGCAGGAGATGAGGGTCATCTGTATAAATACATGAGTTCCATTAAATTATGATCCATTATCCATCCACAGTGGACCAGGTCTTTACAAATAATATCTGGGGCCACTTCAATGCATTGACACTTTGCACTGTGGGGTGAGTAATGATGTCAAACATGGGGGCTGACTTCAGAGGAATTTGCTGGGATACGCAAAACAAAAACAATTCAGATCAATTATGTGCACAAGTGGACGCAAACATTAGAAACAGAAACTTAAAAACCATAAAACACAAACTAGCATTTATCACTCTCTTGGTATTTATCCTAGTCTTTCTCCTCTCTCTGCTAGTAAGAAATGTTGATAACATTTTCATGACAAACCTTTGCTGATTGACATAACGAACAAGTCTGTTCAAAATGTCAGCGCATTTGACACCATGTTTTTATTTCCAAGCACTATTTATTGTCACAAAAAACTGTTCATCTTCCTCCTTAAGAAGATCAGGCCAGAGACTTCACCAATTAATAATATAATATATAATATAATTTCTAGTTAAGACTTTTTAATACTTAATCAAACAGGTGAACGCATATTCCAGTGTTGTTTGTGTTATTTTAATGTCACCTTAATTTTTATCCCCATTATTATTGCAGAATGTCCTATTTTATCTTGTCTAATGTTTAATTGTCACTGTATTCACATTGATTCTACCATTGAGTTTATTACAGCCTCAATTCAATATTTGGTTAATTTATTCATTTGCTTTCATTACATTTTTTTTAGCTTAGATGTATTTCACCTGCAGAATAAAAGAATGAACATACAAAGAATGAGTAGAGTGGATGCTAATGCTGCATAAACCCAAACAAGGCACAGTAAGAGCTGGCTTAATGCCTCCCCAGTGTGCGGTGTGTAGTCCCTAAAGTGTCAACATATTGATCATTACATTGTGAGGGTTTTTCTTTGTTGGCTGAACTGTCCAATTAGAGAATATTTCCCTGGCATTTTCAGACAACTGATGGCTGAACAGCTTTAATGAAGTGTTGCAGCCAACTACTGCATGCTCACAGTGAAAAGGAAAGTAGAAGAACGGAAATGTCTTAACTGGATCCTCACCCTCCTCACTCGATGCACAAACACACACACACAGTTACAACAAACACACAGTGAGCACAGTGAGAACTTAATTGGACATAAGGCCTTTCTTCTTTTGTGTGTGTGTGTGTGTGTGTGTGTGTGTGTGTGTGCGCGCGCGCTCTCACCTCTCGCCACTGTTTGGTTTCAACACCTTGCGTATAGAGGACACATACTGTGAAAAAAGTGCCGAATAGGGACAGAAAGAGATGAAATATGGTGAAAGAAAGGGAAAATGAGAGGCACAAAGAGGGGAAAAAAGAGAGAGACAATCAGAGAAATGCAGGCAGATTCCAAATGGGAAATCAATGTGAGGGTTTTAGCTCCAGTACAGTGAACAAACAGCCATGGCACTCCGAGCAAAACAAAGATTTCCCAAACCACAGGGCAACACATCCACAAAGACAGACAAAAAAAACACATCGACTAGAGGAGAAAGAGGAAAAAAAACGACGGAGTGAGACTGAAAGCTGTATTTTGTTTAAAAGAATGAGGTGACAGAAGACAAACATTCAATCCCTACGACATACTCACATGGGTCTGATTTGGAGAACGTGTCTTTGTCCAGCAGATTTCTGAATTAAAGAGAAGAGAGAATAGAAACAATTGTTAAGTTCTTGCTGACATGTTGCTAGCATGGAGGTGTGAAATGGTCAATTCAAAACCACTTTTTGGTGAAATGACATTTTTCTTTTGACATTTGTGTCAACCCTCCATACTCTTAATATAATTCTTACATTAGAAACTGGCCGAAGCTGTTTGCAGGAATCTAAATCAAAATTTTTTAGATTGGACGTTTTTGTTGCATCACATTTCTTCTTTCTCTCTCGATCTCCACCCCTTCTCCCTCTGATTGTAGGATCACATTTTTCACCACCACACTTGGCATCAAAGGCCCATAACACCTTGCAAATAGCTCAAGGAAATAGCAAAAAAACACAGTAGTAGGTGGCAATGTAACTTTAGATTAAACAACACAAGAGGAAGAAAAACGATGGCCCTCCTCACCCTCAACATTAATCTTTAATAGTGTCTTCTGCTCTCCTGTCAGCTTCTGGTCATTTGTTCAAGTTACGAGGAGTGTTGTTTGGGAGGCTTTCTGAGAAATGATTTCAAAACAAGGTATTAAAGTACTTCAAGGATACTTTCACATTAGTAAGTTAACCCTCCACACCCACACAGGTGTTTTCAATCATTCTGGCTGATAAGGTGGGCGGAGCTTCGCCAAACAACAAGTCCTCCAAATTAAAAGACACAATACGTTGTTTGTCCATGTGTCACGTCCCTGTGGACAGGACATCATTTATCTGTGTCGACCCAAAGCACAAATCACTGTTCGAAAATAAATCAGTTTTATGATGTGAGAACGCTGTGGTTAAGGTTTGGTTAGGTTGAGGCTCAAAAGTGACTTGGGCAGGTTTAGGGACAACACCACCTGACTTCCCCCCTTGTTCCGCCAACATAAACTTACTACGACTGATGCTGTGGTACTTATTGAGAGGACAGTCTCAGATTACATGACTCCATGTGCTAGAATGAATAACTATGATTAAAGCTGGGGTAGGCAGTTTTCTGGAAAAGGCAAGAAGAACGCTAGAATTTGAAAATACAGCTGTCCCCTCTCTGTTCTACGCCTCGCCCATCAGACGAGCACGAGCACGGACACGTCCACGCGCTTCATACACGCACGCAACACAAGCTTGATCTTGACTACAGGCAACCGTCAGCGAGCCAGCCCAGGAGTTTGTCGGGTCAACTGGTTGCTTTTTACATAGCTATAAAGTTACCTTCAATAGCAATGCCAATTTTTCCTGATGTATTTTCCGCCATTGTATCAGACTATCTCCTTCTGAACGGCCGTGCACATGCATCTGCATTTGTAGAGGTAGGATTAACAGCCAATAGAAACGCCCTCTCTCAGAAACGACCTGTGATGCCAAAATGAAACTGCCTACCCCAGCTTTAAGTTGCCATTTGTCCTGCCCTGGCAGCTAACAGGCAGTCAGTCAGAGAGATGTCAATCAAGCACAGTCCGTACACGCCCACACAGTCCTGAGTAGAGGTCTATTCTGTCAAGATGATTAAAACCACCTGTGTGGGTTCACCATGGGTGTGCAGGGCCTTTACAGAGAGGAGAAACCCGTGTACACTAACTCTTCATATTGTCCTGTAAAGGAAAAAGGGGAGCTAAAATACAATACTATGATGACTACTTGTGTAATTTCCCCCCGGGTATCAATAAAGTATTTCTGATTCTGATTCTGATGACATACCGTACAACGTTGGTGCACTTTCAAAGCAATCAAATCAACCATTTGGTTCCAGTCTTAATCAATGACTATATGAGCTACTTAAAGATAGTTTTTCTGTGTGGCTGGAGATAATAGCACGGACCAAGTTCTGTATGTCTAAGAGATAAGATAGCACTTAAACATGAAACCACAGCCATGAAGCATCTGGGTGCACAAATTATTTTTACATTCATAATCTCTGAGTCTGATCTTTGCAATGTGCACAAACACACATGCTCATTTATACATTCACAGACTCCAAAATCAGCTGGCTCGCAGGCACATCAGCGTAGAAAATTGTTGGGTTTGGTGTCTCGTACAATAGCTGCCTGATTACCAGCATGTCTGTGTGTTTACTGGATGCTCATCTCTTTCTCTGCCCTCCAAACACCCACCACGCCTCCCTCTTTGTGATGACAGGGTTAGGGTTAGTGCAAACACACACTTTTAAATAGTAAAAATAGTTGCAGGATAACAGACTTTGCTCTGCGAATTAGACTATTTATTGAACTTTAGGTGGCCTAAATTGTAACTAGTAACACCCGGACTAATGGTATTTACGTGCAGCTAGGAACAATGACAGCTAATATCAGGAATCACAGATCACATTTTTGGAATCCTCTGAACATGAGTTTTTGATTAGTGCCTGCGGCATTGATTTACAGCAAAGGTTGGAGACAGAAAATTATAGGCTTGTGTAATGTGAGGAGAAAGACCGAAAGAGGTCGTCTCTGTGTGCCTCTCCGCCTATCACTCCACCATCGCTGTCGCTTAATCTGTGAATTTTTTACTTTCTCTAAATGTTTATTTGTGCTTCACACGTAAAAAGAACGGACAAAACAAGGCAATTAGCTTTACCATATTATCCATAAATAGCAAATCATAAGGTCACATGCTATATGAAGTGTTTTGTGGGGTGCATTTTTTTATCCATTAAATGTGTACATGAATCTATACTATGTTAACTACACATTAACTAAAATGCTGTAGATGCAGTGCTGAAATACATCTGCACTCCTACTTTTCTCTCTCTGTTGTGGAAGAGATTTGATGTTTCTCTGTTTAAAAGTTAATATAGTAATCAGGAATTCATGTGTTGTGTGAAGAATCTCAACTTTCCCTCAGGTTTCATATTGGCTTTAGATGTTTTGATCTCTAATTTAAAGACCGTTAGTGTCAAAACAAAGAACACCTCTCTCATTATATTGTGTTTGTTTTTTGTGCCTTACATGCCCTTAGATACATCGTAGTAACTCTCTCAAAGACTCAGAGATGTATAAGAGTCTTTTGTCTGAGAAAACACTGAACATTTAATCACTATTTGACTCCTGACACTGAAGTGTTCACATCTCTCGTGAAGTGTGTGTGCTGGAGGGCTGGAAGAAGCTTTTCTGGGCTGCATTGGGAGAAATTCCTGAAACTGTTTCTTTTATACTTGTATGGATTTTGATTATATAATTTACATATTTTTTTCTTTTTCATCCAAACTCATGTCAGAAGTTTGATCAACCAATCAGCTTGCTTGATGCATCCACACAACACATTAAGATTTGAGAGTCGTGCACATTGGCTTCTCTGCGAGACTCAGCAATATACAAATAAATTAACAGGGTGTCTATTTGCATGCGGGTGTTGATCAAAGGAGCATTCATTTTGGAAAATTGTTAATAAGGGCCGAAATAAATTATTAAGAAAGGATGCTTGTCATTGACAGCATTTGTATTTGTATTGCTGCGAGTGTTGAGCATCGGCTGCGGTTGTCTATTTTCGCCTAGGCTTTAGGAAGTCAGGTGACATAGTATGACGAGCAACAAAGTCCATGTAGGGAGCAGGTTGGGATGGATGGAGACCCAGGAGACCACAGTCAATTTTTACTTCTTTTCATTACCCAAACCAATGATCTTTTCCTAAACCGAACCAAAGGCTTTTCAACATGTGGTTAACGTTGTCAAACAGTCGCAGTTTGGTTAGGTTCCGGGTGCAAATGGCATTGTTGGCTACTGACACCTGGGTAAAATTAAATCACCATAAATTCCTTGTCCTCTAATGCTCTAATAACATGGCTTTTAATAGACTATCAAATTATATGTTACTCCAAGTGTTTAGTGAGCAGCTCAAAAAAAGGAAAATACCCCACTTGGCAAATGAAGGCTTTCTTTGGAGTCACAGTTACACACAAATGCACTTAGAGTCCAAATCTTAATTTACCTAGCCAAACCCAACCAAACAATGAATCTAGTCTAATCTAACTGACAATGTAAATAAAGTCTGTTCAAACCAGAGCCAGTGCATGGGAAACAACCATGCATACAAGACCTGTATTCAGTGATCCAAGACAGCTCTCAATTCGTTCACTGAAAAGGTTTTCAGTCTTTGACATTTTTGGCCAACATGTGCATTATGTTTTTTCTTTGGCTCCATTTGGGCACATGAGAATAGAAGTTGACAGTGAACTCCCTCCTTTATTTATGGTTTTTTTTCATGCACCTTCCTCTTCTCTTCCCCATTCTGTCTTTCTTGGTCTTACTGTAATCCATTTTCTATAAATCTGTCTCTCTCTCTAACTTAATCTCTCAACCTCCGCCCGTGTTTCGGGTGTCTATGTTACACCTCCATCATGCTTGCTTGACCTTTTCGTAATGCCTGCCAGAGGCTATTGTGTATCCAACACCATTACCCTTCTTGTTTCCTTTAGCTCCCTCAGTCACAACAGTGACATGAGAGCCCTCACTTGAGATGCCAAAGCCTGCTGGCTTCTCTAGATTCTTGTTTCATTTTCCTCTGCGGTTGCTGTTGTCATAAATCTGCTGTGTTCTTTCATCAGCCAATCTATTTTGATCTTTTCTCCGCTTCTGGATTTCTTCCTCCCTCCCCTTACAGCTTTCAATTACTGATAAAAAGAAAATATGAAATCATAAAATCTTGTGTTTTTCATCTTAGGTTCAAATTACAAAGATGATACTTGCTGATGTTCGGTGACTGTCAAAGTGCCTGCGATTGAAGTGTTGCAGCATTTAAAATGCGGCAGAGTCCAAGATTCCAGGAAAAAGTGCCTCTCGTTACAATTTGATCTGAATTGAAAAGACTAAATTGATTTGGCACAACTACAGCAAGCTAATCACACTGCACCGACTGTGAAAGTCATTTCATCCTTATCAGAAATATTGCACTGCTTGAACTCCAGTAGAAGAAAGGAAGTTTGGAAAAACATCTTGCTGTTTTCAGTTTATCATGCTTGTATACTACAGTACATGTCTCTGGAATGTATTGTTTCTAATAATTGGATGCTTTGTTCGCCTCAATTTATTCAGCCGTTCTCCAAATACATTTTACATTTCTATCCACCGACCCAACCTAACAGCCCTCATAGGGTACATTAGCACACAATGTGGTGCAGCAATCCCTATTTATTTATGCTCCATTGTTTGAATTTGAGTGTGAGTCCTCAAGTAAAAACTCTGGTAACATTACACATATACATACATGTTGTAAACTGCTGTACGGTATCATGAGCTTTTAAACTATGAGACCAATAAGTCAATGATTGTCAATGGGGGTGTAAGGATTCACCAGTATGAACCAATCCAAAGCACAGACTGGATCCAAATTCAATAAGAAATTAGTTTCATACACAACTTTTAAATCTCAAACAACTTTGTAGTCTCTGTGCTCCTATACCGCAGATAAATATCATATTGTACATGTACATTTGTAACCATGGTGGGCTCCTCCCAGCACAAGAGTTAGCATAAGCTACTGTAACTGTATGCTAAGGGCCTGCATGAAACAGTTAAACATCTAACAAGCCAAAGAGGCCTTGTTATTTATAGTCAGTTAAAACAGTGAATATTGCACTTACATTCATCAGATGGCCAAAAAAAAGGGATGCCCATGTTGCTCTGTTTCAGCTAGATGAGGAAGTATGCAGTTCTTTGCTAACACTTTTGCATAACTTAAAGTCCCAGTGCCAGTTACAGCATGAGTTCGAGTGCATCAGTGAGCAGTTGTATAATTTAGCAAATTATAAATTTTCTCGAAAAATCAGTGCACATGGAAGATGCATTTACTCTTTTCAGAGATAGCTGTTGAGGTGGTGGAGGAGGTTGCTATTTTTCTCACTTCATCTAAAAATGATACATTCGTCCTAATAGTGTGGGAGTCTACCTGACCTTTCATTTATTCTATTTTTATATTAAGAGCTGATGGTGTTTAAATCCATATAGCCTGATCCATTACAAATCAGAAGAAACCAAAGCCGGTGTGTATAAAGGCTGGCAACGAGTGCCTTCACTTTCTCTTGTGTCTATAGAACAATCACGTGAGAGCAAATAGATAAATGTCAAAGCAATTTTTACTGTATAGCTGCCTACTGCAAAACCTGCATGTGTCTGTGTTGGAGGAGCTCATTAAAGACATGTCTTGGATTTTCTCCTGAGTAGATGAGACACTGTAATGCTACAAAAAAATCAGAGACTTGTTGAGAAGATCTGCTGTGAGCTATATTTGACTTCATTTTGGAGTTCTCACAATCAATTTCTCATTGAGAAATGAAGACCTACAGTAATCATGACACAGTCACCTCTTCCTGTACAAGATCCTGTACATGTGTACCTAAAATAGCCATAGGAAGTTCATAGGTGCTATAGGAGGGTTTATTAATGGTTGTAATATTTTGATGCAGGACATTTTGGGAAATATTAGTAAGTATAGTTTATTACAATATTTTCCAATTCTTTCAGTATCTTTTGTGCTAAACATTAGAAACTTCAAGTGTATGTTAATATCATTCCTGACCCATATTTGCATCTGTGACAGTAAGTCATGACAGTGATGCCAAACATTGTAGGGCACTGGTAGGTGCCTTGTTCTGTAGAACAACGGCAATATTCACAGTGGACACTTGCCATACACTATGCATTCTGTTGTAACTTTGTAGGGAATGTGTGTGTGTGTGTGTGAGTGAGTGTGTGTATTACTCATGTTGTGGGAACATAAATCTGTTATCTGTTCCCACAGTCACATTGTGGGGACTTGCCTTCTTTGTGGGGGCAAAACACAAGTCCCCATTATGTAAATCAATACATTTTAGGGTGAAGACTTGGTTTAAGGTTCGGTTTAGGGTTAGATTTAGGCAAGTAGTGGTTATGGTTGTAAGTCAATGTAATGTCCTCTGAAGTGGTGCAAATGGGCATTATCACCCAAGCATGCAAGTATCCAACCAATTATTTTAGTATTTCCTCTCTTTATCTCTCTCTTTCCTAATTTAGTTCTTGTTTTTCCTGCTCACTGGTCCAAAATGAATGTCACCCACCACTGCCTCCTCTCTATCTTTGTCATTTCCACCTCCTGTTTATCTGTCTGCTGTGTATTATCCCTCTAATGGTCTCTCCATTATCTCTTATGTTAAACGTAGCCTCAAATTGCTTTCATCCCTGTGACACTGCTCTCTATTTTCCAACATTTACTCTGTCAACACATATATTTTTAGATGTGACCTGTAGCCGATTGAAACCACTCCATCCCGGTCGACAACTACATGCCAGAGATGACGGGTTCAAATCTCTAAAAAATTGCAGAGTGTAAATGTGTGACAAAAACAAATTTGTCTCACTTTTGATTAACACAGTGTTACATTGATGAGATAAAAGATTTTCTGGAAGCAAAGTCGCTCTCATGCAGCAGCTGAGGCAATATCATAGTGATCTAGTGGTTCAAGCACTCTTGCAATCCTATGATCACATGTCAGGCCAACAGTAACTTTATTTCTTTCAGAACTGATATCTTAGTGATCTCAAGTAAGCTTTTTATTGGAAGCCATCTTTTACAGTTACAGTGTGAAGATGGCCAGCAAATGTCATATACAGTACATACAGTATATCTCTAATCTAATAAGTTATGATGGAAAGCAAACTGGGTCAGCCACTCTGTAAACAGTGTTGTTCTGTGTATTACAATTTGTACACTCTGTGAATTAAACGCAGTGCATCCTCTTCATGTGCTGAGGGAGTACATCCTCGTTTTTTAGCTTGAGGCAGAAAGGGGTGTTGTATACCAATTGCGGTTTGGGCCACGAGGTCCTCTGGGAGTGGTGCTGCCATCTTTTCAGAAAGATAATTGGTGAGGAAGGTGTTTTTTTCATACTTTCAATTCAATAAACATGGTTTTCTGTAGAGCATGATAGATGAGCAGCCTATGTTACTATGGTGATGTGCTCAAAAAGTATTTTTTATGAAGGATCCAGGTTTATGTTCATAGGTAGCACAATAAGCTACTAAGCCAACTTTGTGATCCCCTGAACGCATCCTATTGCAAACGATGCCGTTGTTGAATATCGTCTTATATTATGTTTAGGTATATTAGGTTTTTGTTTCTTTTTTGAGCCCCCTCTTGGTTCATTTGGTGCATTTCATTTTATCACTGACACATGCTACATATGCTACATGTTGCAAAGATCATGTGAGTAATGGCCATTCTGATGTTTACCATCATCAAAGAAAAGCTAGGCCTATCTGTCTCTAAAATGAAGCTTTAAGATATTCATTAAAACAAACAACACAATGAGAGGCACTTGGTCCATGTCCATGAGCAAACAATGCAATGGAAACAAAGAAACTACACTACATAATTACAGCTTAATTACACATCATTGTAATTACAACAACACCAAAATAGTGAAAAGGACAAAAGAATATAATTGTACTTATTTACTATGAAGGGGTCATTTTCTGCTGCCATTGAATAATTAAAAGCATTTGTTGCCATTAAATTAGTATTCTACTTTCTGACAATCACATTTTAAAACCTGTTCTCTAGAGCTCAAAAAAACAATGTCATGTCAGCTCACTTAATCTAAAGTGCATGATAATTGCAGTCTGGAAGAATAAATACACATAAATGATAATTGTCGTTTTACATAAATAAATTGGACAGAATCATTGTCATAGATGACAGTTCAAGCTGATCAGAAGGTAACTGGTGTTAATTCAGCCAACTTTCTAAAGTCTAAAGATATAGAGAGAGGGATGAACTTGAAAGAAGTTTACTGAGAGATCCCATCTGCTATAAATAACCCCCAATTATGTGTGCAGGATATGGTGGAGGAGCCGCCATTTGTAAGGCGCAAATATTCTTAATGTGCCTCCCAAACTATGTGATAGAGAAAGGTCAAAAAATAGCAAGGCATTGGTGTTGCTACTGAAAGAAAGAGTAACCTCAGAGAAGCCTTGGTGTCAGAGCAGGCAAGGTTCCATGCACAGCGTGTGTGTATGTGTTTGCTTTTATCTGCCTTATCCCTATTATTTTCCCCACCAGTTCTGTATATGGGTAGACACAATTAAATATCATAAATTTTCAAAACGTTGGCCTCAGTGGCAGAGAGAACCAGGCTTTTATTTGGGACAGTCTTTATTCCTTATTTCCCCTTTTCCCCAGTTACTGAAAAGTCTAAACATCCTCTATGTTTACCCATTGTCTTGATAAATTCAGTACAATGTTCATTTCCACAGCACTGATTCCATCATTACAGCAAGAGTCATCCCCAGAACTACGTTAAGCTTCCATGAATGAAACTCAACACTTCCTCGAGAAATTTCACACTAAAAGTCTTGCAGCCTTCCTTTAATTGGTAGGCATTTAATGTGAAAAAACATCAGGAAGTGTTAAGCGTTGTTGTCGGTAGCTTAACATTAAAGAAGAAGAAATGAATGGAATTAATTAGAGTATGTAAACATTATTCAAGTTAAAAAAGAGAAACTCTGGGTAGCACAGTAGCGAGTAGGCTATAACATGACTCTGTTCTACTGATGGAATTAGTGCTGAGGAAATGTTCGTAATATTGAATTTACCATGTGAGCTGTTGTAGCAGGCTACAGATTATTTCACCCCCCTAAATGGGTTTTTTTACCCAACCTTTATTTATTCATGCTGGCCATGGCCCTGGCTATTATTTGAGACTTGGCTATTGAATGCCGGCATTTGTATGGGGAATTTGTGGTACTTTCAAGTTTAGCAAATCTTGAACAAACATACACACTCACTCGAACACATACTGTACACACACCAATTTAATCCACATGGCAACCTTGTACATTGTGGAACAATTCACATGCACAGACATAGATAGTGTGTATGACGCTCAACCAGGAAGTGGGACAGAAGCACAACAAAAGGCTGCATTATATGAAGCTTCAAACACCAGCATCCAGCCTGCAGGAGCTCAACCTGAGTGTATTCAAATCTAGGTCTGCTGAAACAAAAGCTCATCAAAGCGATTCTTTTATTACCCTGTGTCAAGTGCAACCCCCACAGCATATGCCTTCCTACACACTAGCCCCAAGTCAACAATGGTCCTGCCCTAAATTTTGAAAAACCTCACCCAAAAATTCCTCGGATGTGGTGCTCATCTACAACGATATGCAGCCACGTCAAAACTCTAGGGCTTTGCAGAGGTGCGTGTGGTACTCAAATGAGTCCAAGAAAGAGTCTTACATCAGCACAGACTTCAAAAAATGCTCTTAAAGAGTGTTTGTCCTCAGGGTTGCAGACTGTGGTAAGTACAGTAAAATACAGTCCTCTTTTACTTATAGTGAAATCTCCTGATCCTTCAACACAAAGCAGTGAACAGGAGATGTAGCTTGAAAAAAAGTCTCTCATAATTTGAGGTCACTGTATTTCACAGAGAAGAGCAAAAACAAAAGGACATGGAAGCTCAGACATGTCACCAGGATGACAAATGAACAGCTTTTTCAATTAGATGTGAGTTAGCATTAAATATAAGAACAAGAACAAACTTTTCACCGGGGCATCATAACAACTACTGCTATATCATAAAATATTTAAAATGTGTCACCAAATTTGCATTAGGTGTTGCATAATCAATTTCAAAGGGATTGGCAATACTAAAGGGGTTTCAAACTAACTTCCTGAAACACAACTTCCCTTATGCAAATGAGGTTATGAAAAGATCTGAGATGCACAGAGGCAGGATTTGGGTATGTGTGTCTCTGTGCACAAGGGAATTTGTGAAATCAAGAGAGCAGGAATGTAAGAGAAAAAATCAAATGTAAGAACAAGAAGAGGAGAAAATGTGTGTCAGAGAATGTGTGTGTGTGAGAGAGAGAGAGAGAGAGAGAGAGAGAGAGAGAGAGAGAGAGAGAGCTGGAAAGAGAGGGAGAAAATGAAGTCCTCAGAGATTAGATCAGAAATAGACTGAGTATAACGGAGTTCCTCTTGCACAGGCAGAAGAAACAAGCTCCTGTTAGACAGACACACAGACATAGCTGACTTTATTTACAGAGATCTGACACCAACCACAATAATTAGACAGCTCTTTCCCTCTAACCTGCAGGAGGTTCCTCAGCTCTCCCACTCTAACCGCTCTGAGAGCGGGCTGAGAAAAGGACGATAAATATCTAGGGATGAGTGGTTCTTTTTGAAGAGGCGTTTCAAGACATGAAAATTTAGCTGATGAGATTCTTGACTTGGAATAGAGCACCAGTCAGCATAAATAGGCTGCCACAGGCTAATAATTAAAACTTCGGGAGCTTATTTTAACTTACATGAAGACTCCGCACTGATGCTGCTTACTTGTAAAACAATCCTAGATGCATTCATTTACACTGTGTTGTATCTGTTATGCAATCAGTTACATGTGAATATTTATCATGCCATGCTGGTGTAGAGTCTGAAGTCTTAAAGTCTTATGGAAGCCAGCGTGCTTGTAGCCATCATATAACCCTATTTCATGTATTTAAATGTTTCCAACACAGTATTCCCTGAACATTTACATCCAAGAAAAGATTGTGAAATGCATGTGTTCACCAAGGGTGAAAGGTTCCTGTAGAGGGTGTATTTTTCTGATGCAAGGAGGACAGTTTGTGGGTGTAGAATGAATCTATACTGTATTCATACAGCCCAGGTTCAGTGCTTGACCCCTTGCTTGTACACAATGCAGCACAACTCAAGACTGGGGGGAGGAGTGTGTGTGTGTGTGTGTGTGTGTGTGTGTGTGTGTGTGTGTGTGTGTGTGTGTGTGTGTGTGTGCGTGTGTGGCTGTAGAAAAAAAGGAAACAGAACTGAATATTTATCACCTGCAGAATCACTGAGTAGTAAATGAAAAGCTCAACTGAAATGGAGCTAAACAGATTTTTCTAAATGTACCGCAAGCAGACAGACTACGTTAGAGACTATCTGGTGAAGACAGTGGAGTATTTATCAGCTAAAGAGATAGATATTCACTTCAGGAGTTGGTAGAGACCAAAACAGAGCTAAAAGAGAGTGAATATTTGACTTGCATTCATCAGGTGGACATAAACACAGTTCCAAATGAATGATAATGTCGCTGTATAACTGCTGGATGTGTAAATAAGCAATTGTTTGCTAAAAGTTTGCCATATCTGGTGATCTGTCTGTTTTTGGCAATTTTTACTGCCCCCAATTGGCCAACAAAACAGTTATTGCAACTTTAAGAAATAAAATATAACAGCATGTTGTCCATCAGGAGAACGCTGCACTACCAACGACCGTTCCACCAGCGGCCACAATATTTGGTCGGACAAATACATGGGTTACTGATGTCAAATCTGAAGCCTTTTTGAAGCTTTTTAAAAGTGTGTGCCAAAATAAAAACAATTGCCAGAATTATATTCTTTTAGATTATCATGTAATCAAATCCCATTTTTGATTTTATTTAGTGTCTGCATTCTTTCAGCAATGACCATTCGATGTATTTGAATTCTGTAATTACCGCCGCCATTTCCACGGAATGCTAAGCTACTAATGTAAAACCTACTGTTGCTGCTAGTTGACACTGAAAGCAGTGGCGAAACTTGTTGTGGGTGGCTTTTATTGTGAAGCAGTCACAGGAAATGTAATGTATTTGTCACTCAGGTTAGCTGTATGTGTCACTGTACTTAAACATGTATTAGTTAGACAAATTTTAAATACAATTTTACAATAAGCCTGCAATGTCACTGCAAGAAATAACCCTACACCTTGAAAATCTGGTATTGGTTATATTTCTGTATTTTTAAGAAATCCAAGGCTTACAAACCCCTTTCAAATTCATCCAACATACATGTTGGTGAAGCAAAAAGAAACAGTTTTTTTTTACTTCCTAAAAGCCTGAAAATGTGAGGTTTTCATCCAGCAATGACACTTTGTCACTAAAGAAAAGCAGAAACGGGCTGAGTGTTTTCCTCAAGGACATTTAAGCTCAGGTGGATTGTAATAAGAAGGCTATCCTCACACTGTTGAATGAAAAAAGCATTGCCAGTGAGATAAAATGAAAGAAAGCTGTGGATGGTAGCGGTGGATGACAGAGGAAGGGAGGAGTTAATGAGGAATGATGAAGGAAGAACAAGGCAAAAAAGAGATGTGCGCTTAGAGAGAGTTATAGTGGAAAATGAAAAAGGAAGCAGATGGGGGAGGGAGAAAAGAGGCAATGTAGAGGAAGTGTTAGAGGAAAATGTGGAGTTGGGAGAAGGAGCGTAATCTGTTTATAAGAGTGTTATGAGAGCAGGATGATGCATTTAAAAAAAACTTCCACCAGCCCTTCTTTAACTGTCTCATCTTATCACTGTCTTATCATTTGTACTTATAATCTGGCTGTTATAATTTTGCTGATAGCAATATTTAATACATTATGTAGGCTGTATATATGTGCTTTACTGGTGATAAACATCCACATATTGTAAAGTTGAGACCTCCTGTACGAATTATGTTCTCTAATCCATTTTTACGCCTATAACAAAACGAGCAGTAGCAATTCATAAGTAAAGCTCTCTTCATAGCCTCAATCATCCAAGTCCAAACTGTAGTGCTGGCATTGCTTTAGTGTCAGATCGATGGCAGAACCAAGCAGGATCGTTTTTCCCACCAGCTGTTGAATTATTCAGGCCAGGACTTCCTCTGGGGAGATTCCTGCCAGACAGACACAGCAAGCTCGCAGGCTGGCAGGGAAGCTCGGGATCATTACAAAATTTCCAACAGCATGGATTGTGCCATAGCCCAAGTCAAGAGAGGTCAGGTAACGGGCAGCATTGCAAACTGTATGGTTTCAACCCTGACCGACTGCGGTTCATTTATCGTTTATGATTTGCGTCACCCGCTTTCCTGTGAGCTGCAGAATGTGATGGACGTTGGTTATTGTCAGGTAGAAGTGATGTTGTCAAACAACAGAAATCAGCTTGTATTTTGTTGGTAAAACAGGAAACAGTATCACACTGTATGCGCCTCTCCGTTTGAAAGAGTGCCAAGAAAACTTCCAGCTCTCTGCCTTAAATTTAAATTATGCTGGAAATGAACGCAGCAGGATTCTAGAGATGAAAAGCAGAATGGAAATGAAAGTGACCACATACCATAAAAACAATATCCTAAGAGAGAAAGTTTGGAAACTGCTTCAAAGTAGGTCAGTGTAAAATGTGTGATTGTTTCTGTAAAGTGGGTCACTGTAGAGAGAAGATCTCGTTGTCGGATGTCCGTCCTCTGCCTGACCTTAAGAAAGATCATCTTTAGCCAAAGAGATACTAGCTCTCCCAAAAGTTGTGGCTCAAATCATTATCTGACACACAACACGCAGCAATCTGGAATAATATTAAGACCAAGAGTCTGCAGCCATGCTAACAGCTCTGTGAGACCAGAAGACACAGTGGTGCTTTGAGCTAAATGCTAACATCAGCATGCTAACATGCTCACTATGACAATACTAACATGCTGATGTTTAGCTGTTATAATGTTTGCACTAAACACAAAGTACAGCTGAGGTTGATGGGTAAGTTTTACAGGTATTTGGTCATAAACCCAAGTACAGATTTTAACCTGTTGGTGGCGCTACATGAAGGGATGACCAATGTTATAACAACTCCTCAATTTCATGGCAATCCATCCAATAGTTTTCAAGGTATTTCAGTCCAAAACCACAAATATCAACCTACTGGTGATCAGGGGATCACCAAAGTCAGTAGGATTCTGCCTCTGGGGACCACGAATGACTACAAAATTTCATGGACATCTATGCATATTGTTGACATATTTCAGTGTGGACAAAAGTGGTGGACCCACACACCAACATTGCCATAGAGTCACACTGCTAGCATGACTGAACTGCAGAAAGGTAATAAAATAAGACAAATGACTGTTCAAAAGTTTATAATGACTTGGCTGCTGTGAGAAAGAAAACCAGATTTAAAAGGGTTTCAGCCAATACTATCAGGATTAGAAAAAGCTAGCATTACAGTAATACCTTGATGAGAGGACTAAGTTGCTTTGAGAGCTGAGAGAAAAACGTATATTCACCTTTATTTACAGTCATTTCTTTGAATTAAAATCCTCAACAATAACTGCCCTGAACCATCACGAATGCAATCACATCTTTATGAATGCAGCCAAGTTATGCAGCGACACACACACACACAGTATCTATTTTCCCTCAGGGCGTTGGTAGCTCCATAATCAAATCCAGTCATCTCACCCACACACTTTTCATACATCTCCAGCTTTGCTGTACCACACAGGACAATCTTGCCTAGTCAGTCTGTCCTGCATGGGGTGGGGGGGGGGGGGGGGGCACAGAGCCAGACTAGCCCACAGTTTGTAAAACTTGCATTATAGCACAACATTAGTCTGTTTTCATTCATTTCTCAGTCTCATGAGTAAAGAGAAAAAAAGTTGGATTAATTGTGTTGTCTGAATTTTGTGGAGTGGCAAGAAACCAGCTTTCAAGGTTCCACAGGTTCAATTTGTGAAGGATTTGCAAATTAGTTGTCATCCCAAATTAACTGCACCCATACTCTGTTTTGACAAATAAAGCCACAGCTGCTGCAGTGATGCCTCAAATGAACACTTTCAGTTGGAATAAATAATGCACAGTGTCTTCAACTGAAAATCCCATCAACATAAAACTTCTTATGTGATGTGGTTAAGTTGGACACATGATGTGTCAGTTGGTAAAGAGCTCAGGGACTTTGGTGGTGGACGAAAATGTTTCTGCTCTTTGGCTCCATCAGATGCCAATAGGGCCTCGGGTCTGGATCTGCCAGTACCTACCTGGAGCAAGCTGAGCTCATTAGCTGAAGCGTACCAGACACTGTTTCTAATTTTAAGCACCACAGAGTCAAATTACCGTCACCTTGTCAGGACAATTTGTTCAAATAAGCATTATGCTATTATTGGAATATGTCAGAACAAGCATATAATTCATGATCAGCTGGACAGGGGAAGTTTCAGTGTCAGTGACTGATATAACTGAATGCCCCCCAAAAAAGGAGACTTCACTTGGAAAGTCTTGTCACCAATAAGCAGCACTCTTGCTGCTGCTCCACCAGCGACCAGAATTATCCAATCACCTGAATTCGTGGTCATCCCTGGCAAACCATTCGAAACAAATTAGCTCATTGTGTTCGATTCGGATGTATGACTTGTAGTGGATGTGGGCCCAGTGGGGATGAAAAAGCGCCATCTTTCTAATTGCCAGGTGATGGTAGCTGTCCGCAGCTGTGACTCACTTTCCTCAATAGCACTGACTGAGGGCTATTAAGCTCCCATTACTCCATCACATATGCCGAGGACAGATGCTTCTACCGCTGCACAATGGGTGCAGTTCAGACCGCTTAATGACTGCTCAGGCACCTGTCTTGTTTATCCGAAGGTTTTGATGCTCAGAGTTTTTAGTCAATTGTATTTTCTTATGTTTTTCTTTAGATTTCAGGTGAAAAAAAACATGAAATCTGTGGCAGGCATGTCTTTGAGATGACTTTGGAAGCTTACAAGATATTCACCATTTGAAAGAAAACGACACTGTAATACCTCTGCTGGAAAAGGCTTTTTCTATGCACTTTCACACATATTCAAAGTACTAACGGTGATTTATCGCAGCACAGAGAGTGTGATTTAGAGGATTTAATGACGTGTGCATATCTTATTTTTCACATTTTATTTTCTGACCTTGCACTTTTGGAAATAGGTATATGTGTGAATGAATGAGACCAGTGACGAAATGGTAATTTCCCCTTAGGCTGTGGGTGATCACTCATCTGTAATTATCTTTTATCTCCCTCTGTCCAGTGTAACTTTGATAAAATGCTAATCAGGGGAGCCGAGAAAAGCGAGTCGTGGACCACGGTCAGATGTTAATAATGTCTCCTCCAATTAGGCAGATGACTCAGGTGACCCATGATTCCCCACATGCAGATCAAACATGTCTAAACACTCATCAATCTCTGACCTGAGGGAAGATTAATAAACAAAGTTTTCACTTTCACAGTAGGAACTGTGATGCAAACAGTTTCTTTGGTACAACGTGTTATTGCAACCCGTTGCTGCTAACCAAGATTTGAAAACGATGATCTTTAACTTCCTGCCTTTTAGTCTTTTTCAACACCTTTTGCCATCATGGAAATATCAGCACACCCCTGTAATGTTTGATTTTATCTGGCCATGAACATTGGGGCTTTATCCCATCACAATAAAGCCGGCTGTGATGTCACTGATAGCATGAAGAGCGATTATGAAATGTTGATGCCAAACTGAGATGATGAAAAATGTAACGGAAAATATCCGGCTTACTGTCACAAAGAGGAAAACCATTTTGAAGGTTGGCCTTTTAGGATGTCAAAAATGAAACACTGCAGCCAAATATCCAATAAATTATGGACCATAGTGAAAAGATTCCTCTTTGGAGAATCAGTTACCCCAAAAATCTTTTTGCCAATGAATATAGCTTTGGGAAAATAAATCCTTAGTGTTATTGTAGTTGTATTTATGTTCCTCTGATAAAACTGTACTTGACTGGCAGTTGTTTGCTTGGCAATCTGCTTCACAGAAAAAGTCACGTTTCATTGCACCAGAGGCCACAGACTTTATCCCCAAACTGAAATTGAAATTCATTTGAACCCTCTAACATGTTTACTGGTCACAGTCTTTTTAGCTATGTGGGGCACAGAGAGAAGGAGAGAGAGTGAATGTGTGTGTGTGTGTGTGTGTGTGTGTGTGTGTGTGTGTGTGTGTGTGTGTGTGTGTGTTTAGGTGGTCCTCTATTTCCCCAGTCCTTCACTGATAAATTTGACTTTGTCTTCCCATGACTCCTCTGCTCTTGCCAGTCAGCCAGCCAGCCTGTCAGCCAGAGAGCACAGATCAAAGCCCCATTTCAGCCTCTCAGCCACTAAAGTCAGCATGACAGCGAGCCATCATTAACACACACGGAGAGCGTTACCCTTCTTCCTTTGGACTTAACATCACTTATGTTCAGTGGCCGTCGACCACAGCCTTACCGGGCCTCGTTTGTATTCAAGGAGATTCTCTCACCCCGGCGTAAGAGCTGCAAAAGATACACGCTTGAGACAAGTGTGCAGGAGGGAAGAGTTTGATGGGTTCAGGAATGAGACAGTTAACTCTCAGCAGCAGAGCTGACGGAGCTGATTATAGCCATTCCTGTGTGAAGACGCTGACAACTGAACAGTGCTGCTGTCAGGGCTGGAGGGGATTATTGGGTGTCGGGTGAAGAGTGACGGATAAAAAACAGCATCTTTATAGTATCATGGTAATGACAACAAAAACAAGCCTATTTAATAGCAAAGATGATGACATTTTATTAATATAAAACAAGCAATGAAAGGAAGTTATTGCTTTTAAAGTGTGGATACAATCTCTGGACATGTGCACATTTATAATCTTTGTAGCATGCCTACAGTCCACTTTATTGATTTAGTGAAAGCATTAGTCATAGTCTGTCCATCAGCGTACAGAAGGCACTGCAAAAAGGGCATTTCAAAGCACTGAACTGTGAAAGATAGCAGATGGTGCTCAGAAATTATGTTTGCTGTCCACTATGAACTTACCCAAGGTGTTAGTAATTAAGAGGGTAGAAAATAATTGATTTAGGGCTGCCCCTGACCAAAGATTTTCCTAGTCAACTAGTAGGTGTGAGTTCAAGCCGCAGGGGCCGCATCCTTCAAAAGCTGCATTTGAAGCGTGTCCTTATAATACATTCGTGATTTGAATTGTATTGAATTTGTCCCATGTTTCTGACTTCCATGTTACAGGAGAAGAGGTCCGTGTTGCAACCTTCCCCCTGATATTTTCACCCCGGCCCGAACGACAAGGGTTTGTTTTTTCTGTGAATAACTGACCAATGAAAACTTCAAGCTGTGAAGGTATCCAAATGTCTTTTGCATGCAAACAGTTCCACACAGACATGCTGACATATAATATGCTTTCTGATCACTGCAGTCTGGTTGGCAGAAACAGACAAAAAACTGTTTCGTAGGCAGAAACAACAACTCTGATGCATATTTAATATGCTCTGTCTCTACGCTTCATAAAGTCTTTTAATTTGTCTCCCAAATGAACCGGGTTGCTGTTACAAAACAGACGCACACACACACACACACAGTAGTGACCACAGAGTTGTGCACATACATGGCTATCTATGATACAGAGCTACCAGCAGAGCAGAAGAGGTGGAATTGGATGGTTGTGAGCTGCTATCACCAGATTTTGTGTAATGTCTCCCAAGTGGCTGCAGGTCTGTGTAGGAGATGGTTGGAGAGAGAGGCAGAGAAGCAGACTCATCAGTGTTGCAGGTGTTACAGTGCCCTGCTCCGCGGTGCTACTCCTGCCCAATAACACTGCAGCTTATACAGAGTGAACCTTACGAAGTGACAGGAAAAGGAGCAAGAACTGTGTCAACAAGAAATAAAATCCCATAAGTGGAGACCGTTCCACTAAAAATTGAATGCATAAACTATAAAGCAGATGACTCCCACTGCTTAAGAAAACTGTGGTGTGTGTGTGTGTGTGTGTGTGTGTGTGTGTGTGTGAGGAGTGTGAAAAGCCAGTAGGTAGAGGTGGCAGTGTGATGTCCCCCATGGTTCCACAAAGCTTCAGGCTAAACGGTCATCTCAGTCTCTCTTTGGGTATTTCAGTTGATGTTATGTGCATGTTTTCATTTTCAGATATATGTCTTAATGATATTTATCTGTGAAAGAAAATCTGCGTTTTGAATTTGCTCCTCTGTTTTGTCTTGCTTAATTTAGTCATTTCAAATTCAAAACTCTCTCTCTCTCTCTCTCTCTCTCTCTCTCTCTCTGTCTCCCTCTCTCTCTCTCTCTCTCTCTCTCTCTCTCTCTCTCTCTCTCTCTCTCTCTGTCTCCCTCTCTCTCTCTCTCTCTCTCTCTCTCTCTCTCTGTCTCCCTCTCTCTCTCTCTCTCTCTCTCTGTCTCCCTCTCTCTCTCTCTCTCTCTCTCTCTCTCTCTGTCTCCTCTCTCTCTCTCTCTCTCTCTCTCTCTCTCTCTCTGTCTCCCTCTCTCTCTCTCTCTCTCTCTCTCTCTCTGTGTCTCTCTCTGTGTCTCTCTCTGTGTCTCTCTCTCTCTCTCTCTCTCTCTCTCTCTCTCTCTCTCTCTGTCTCCCTCTCTCTCTCTCTCTCTCTCTCTCTCTGTCTCCCTCTCTCTCTCTCTCTCTCTCTGTCTCCCTCTCTCTCTCTCTCTCTCTCTCTCTCTCTCTCTGTCTCCCTACCTCTCTCTCTCTCTCTCTCTCTCTCTCTCTCTCTCTCTCTCTCTGTTGATGAAGTCTCTCTATTTTCTTACTTCTTTGGTTGGTCTTTTTCTTGCTCTCATCTACTTGCCCATAATCAAGAAGGCTTAACAAGCACAATTTCCAAAGTATTAATATAATATTAATGTTTTGGAAATTATGCTTCAGAACTTTATGTAAAATCTATATATAACTTGTGCATTTATTTCAGAGTTTGTGGAAGCCAGCATCATCCATAACTGCATGATTTTCCATTTTTCTTTATAATAGTATCCTACAACACTATAACTAACTACCTCTACCCTGCTATACTAGAACATTGCTTACTGCTTCATTTCCATGTCTTCTATCTACGTGGATCATTAACACATGACTTTTTGACTGAAACAGCCTTTTTCTGTCATTACTTCACCCTGAGTTATCATGATAAATGATGATCAATATTTGAGACCCTTGCAAGGTTCTCAAATTTAATATTTAATATAAACTATATAAAAGTTTACGTGCCGCTTATAGCTTGGCTCCTTTTCATGATAAAGCTGTTGTTAAAGGACATATAGGCAAGCTTGTTATTATTCAGTAGTACTGGGTTAAAAAAGTACTTCCCCCTAAACGCAAATATGTTTCCTGCACTTCTTTAGTTGTACCTATAGGTACCCAGTTTCCTTGGGACCCCGTATGTACCAAATATAAGTATTTACACTCTAACTTGTAGCCTGTTATCTAAAGCGTTACTATCTTTTTTCTTCAAATTTCTTATTAGTGGATAAAGATTCTTAATTATTTTTTAAATACCAAAACAGGATGTGATGTTTTATTATTTTTTTATATAAGTGCTTTTATTACCAACATGAATTTTCATGAGGTTTTGTCAACAAGAGCACAGTGCGTGTAGCTGGAAGTGTCAGTTCATGTAAGTTGTGCTTTCCATGAAACAGCGTCATTCTTATTTCTTCTCATTTACTTGCTCCTGCTCACATTTCACAGAAATGTTGCATCACATAAACGACTGAGCCCCTGTGCTGCTGGTGATAATAAAACTAAATCACCTGCCAAGAGCAGAAATGTAACATTTCTATCACTTCGTTTGAAGGTTTCTCTCTAAACATGCCAGCGCTTATTTGCATGTCTTAATGAATTCACTTGTCCTCCAGTCAGTGCAATGACAAGCATGCCCACACCCATATGTTTCCCATCTCAGTCTGTTTTTATCTGCTGCCTCACCATCCTTTTCCTCTCTCCCTGCCTCTATCTCTCTTTTTCCACACCTTATTTTCCCTAACCAGCTAAAGTTAGTTAAGCTGTGTGACATTGGGCAGTGTGCCCAGTCTGTTGTGCTACGAAATGACTGACAGCATGTGAGTGTGAGAGAGAAAAGTTTATCTTACTTTTGATGGTGGTGGGGGTCATCTGCAAGATAATTATGTTGCAGTTTGCAAAGCTGAGCTCATTTTTTATACCCCGCATTCTTCATATGGTTAATTAGCTTCACGGAGGCTTGCAGTGAGGTACATATTCACACCAAAAGTGCTCAAACCTAGAGAGATGTGATGTGAAAGAGCAAGGGAAATCAGAGAGATGATAAGCCGCGGCGTCGGATCTCCCGAGGGCGTTTGTGTGAGATGCTTTCATATCTGTCCCAGATCCATAAAGGAACCTATCAGATGCTGAAACCAGGGTCCTCATAAGCGCAAATGTGTATGCAAATGCAGACCATCCAGACATTTAGCTGAGGAATTTAATCATAGCAACACGATGTGATGCCTGAAAAATCCCACAACCCCGCTATTACAGAGCCAAGCAATAAGTACAGGGATAGAATCATTATATCATGACCACAAGCCACCAATTACAGTGAAATTCAGCCGCTTACAAGATCCACCTTCACCTTACTGAAGATCTTAGATCAGTCACTCTCAAGATAGGGACAGCCCATAATTGGTTCTTTCTGCTCTGTTCAGTGTTCAGAGTTCACAGTGATGTGAACTTTGACCCAGGGCTTGTTGGCTGTCACGTCACCCTTCCTGTTCTCTATTTGTTTCCCATCAATCCCCCCTTTGCTTACGCATACATGCCAGGGCCAAGATGCATTCAGTAATACAACATGCAGATATACTAGTGAAAGACACTTATTTTTAAACTTTTCAATGCCAAATCATTGCCTGAAAATGACTGTAGTGTCCTGCCACCGTTTAAAAATAGTTCCAGATTTACTGTGTTGTAAATCTCTCCCAGTAGCTGAGGGCTGTTAGAGCAGAAGCCTAGTTAACCTTTGATTTGAATCTGTATGGTGTCTCTAATGTGTTATTATTACATCTGACTGCCAGAGCATATGTTCTCCTGAAAAATACATTACATACACTATATATACTATACAATGTACTATAATACTAGGTATTTAAAAAACCCAGAAGCTTGTTTAACAACACTTAACAACACTTAACACTTAAAGGTATTTTCAGAATCCACAAGGATATGTTTTTCATCCTGTTGGTTAGAGGAGACTATGAGGATTCTGACAAAACCTGCAGAACAGCATTAAGTGGGTTGTTGAAAGATTGCTGGGTATTTACTTTTTTTAAATTGTAGCTGCTTGGTTGCGTGGATTTCTTGCATTGGCTTTTGCAGGCTCCAGCACACATCAACACGGCTATCAGTAATGCCAGGTGAGCTCATTGCTTATCAATATCACTCTCAGCAGCCGGTGCTCCTCCATTGACTGACCGGCTCTTCAATACATGAGCCAGACAGCCTCTTCCTCAGCTGACTGGAGAGACTGGCAAACGGCTATGGGCCACATTAGACACATAAGTACTTCTTTATGATGTTTGAATTGACTGGATGGTTAGACAGTGGAGCAGAAATGGGACTTTGACTTGCTTGTGAATGTCAATGGAGGGATTGAACAAAGGGCTGAGCAGAGGACTGTGGCTTGGCTTTGTGTGGATGTAAGATTTACACCACCGCTTTTTTGTCCACATGCCAGTTGTACCCTTCTCCCTTCATTTCTTACCGGGAACCAGACCATTGACTGACAAGCCCCGTGGGAGTGTAAACACCAGTTTAAGAAAAATCACAGGTTGAATTTTTCTTCTATTTCTGACACAACTGTAGCTCCCGAAGGTCGAGCTTTCCCACAAAACAAATGTGCTAGAAAAGACACATGGAACATAGTGAGAAATGGTGAACATGGTGACAGACGTATCCCAAGGACTGTCTGTTCATACATGAAGTATGGCTGAGGTGAGGCAACTAAAACCACTTGGGAGAGGTTCTGATCCTGCATTAGCACTGAACAGACTGTCAATGCAGAATAACTCACTATGAATATAAGACTGTTTGCAACTTCCTGCCACCAAATTCTTCAGTCTTAATGAAAGACAAACCAATTCCTATCATTTCCAGATCCAGCGCCCACCCACCCCTCCTCATTTGCCATTGGCGCTGCTAATAATACGTTGTCAAAAGCAGGGGGTGTAGCCTGTAATAAGGGGTATTAACCCAGAGGGAAAAGCTATCATCATGGTTTTGGAAGGCTTTAGAGAGTGCATGTACATGATGACAAAGGGAGAATAGCGAAAAAGACCCAACAGAGAGCATCTTCTCTTGAATAGGAATCTGACTCACACAACCTCTGTACAGAGGATTTAGAGGATTTGTTGAAGCCTTGAACTGTTGCTGGAAGTGTCTGAATGTGACAGAAAGCTTTAACAGGAACTGCAGTGTATGTGGGAAAATTGGAGGTACGGTTTATGAGAACAATTTGCAAACTCATGTCTTTAAAGCTTGTGAGGCTGCAATCCATGACAATCCTGTGTCAAGCATCAAAGTAAACCCCAGTAGGCTTGTTTAGAGTTTGTTCCATATGTAGTCTATACAAATTACATCATAATTGCTCACATTTCATTGAAAGTTTGGATTTTGCACACATCACGTTTTTCTGAGATGAACTCTTTCAGCTTGTCTTGCTCTTTCCCGCTCTTATTCTCTCACACACACACACACTCTCTCTCACACACACACACACTCTCTCACTCACACACGCACACACAAAGCGGCAGTGAAGAGGGAGGGGAAAGCATCGACCATCCCCTTTTGATTAATTATTTCTTTTTCCCAAACTCCTCTTCTTTCTGGTAGGAGGCATCTGCACCACTGCTCTGCCTGTCTCCCTCGTTTTTCAACACACATCAGCACACACACACACACACACATGTTGTCAGATAAATCATTTGCATAAATGCAGGGGGTTTTCAGAATAGGACTAATCATATACCTGAATGGTGCTTAATTGTGCATCACAGAGGCATGTAATTGCAATCGCCTCATCGTTACAAGCTGTAAAAAACACAAAATCCAAAAATCACGCAGAGATTTGACGAGTACGCAACACTTTGCTAGCCGTCCTTTCTGCCTCCAAACTGATTCTCCGCTATCGCCCACCATTTCCTACACAAACACAAACACAAACAAGCAAACGGTTTCTCATTCAGCAAACTGAAACACACTCATTTCTTGCCCGGGACTGTTTTTGTTTTTTTTCTAGTCTGAGCTGAGAGATGTGGCAGCGAGCTTCTCTGATCGTCAGAGAGCCCATCAATAATGTACACACAGCTTGTTATAGCTCAAACTCACTCTGCTTCGATGGCTCACCAACCTAAAACCCAGCATCAAAGACCAGAAGGATGTTTCTCTATGAGTGTGTGAGTGTGTGAGTGTGTGTGCGAGTGTGAGGATGCGCACACATGCCAGCACTGGAGTGTGTGTCTGAGAGGCGAAAGGCATTGAAAGCATTGACTTTAAAACCTTTCCTAATGGGAAGGGGAGTGGCTGTTTATTCTCACTGAACAAGCGCTGCAGGGAGAATCATTTGGCGAAGGTGGATTTATTTTTCTGAAGTACTTTTCTGAAAAGGAAATACCTTTGTACTGAATAATAAAGAACAGGACTAAGATTGAGGTCAGGGACACAGGCACTGTGTAAATGTGATGTAAACCGTTGAATCTTTAACATCCAGTACTTTGTGGAGAATGCAGGAGAGGAAGGAAAGAGGCTTTCAGTGTTTTGCTGGTGCAGAAAGCAGCCAGTGCGTACAGTATGAGCAACATGAAGGAGGCTTCTGCCTGAGAAGATGTTGCAGCAAATGATGTGTCCAATACATAAGCACCACCATGCATATATAGTATATCCACACACAAACACAAGACAAACCAGCGTCAACCAGGTGTTCAGAGTCCTAGATTTTTTTGCATTTTTTTGACTTTTGGTAAGATTTGAAGCACATAAGGTTTCTGATTGTTGTCAGTCAACATTAAAACGAGTTTGTCTCCTTAAATGGTCTCCCAATAATAAGAGCTCACATAGCTCTGAGTGCACACACCTTTCTTTCCTTTGATATCTGACAACAGTCGATGTAAAAAGCCTGCAAGCATGAATTAATGTGAGGTTCTGCACATCTTCAGACCTCGGACACGCCTTCAGGGAGAGGTGTTTCTAACTTTTTCTTACGGAAATGCACAGAAATCCACCGAATGATCCAAAACTAAGAGGCTTTCTGTAAAGAGTAAGACTGGATAAACACCTATAAGTAAACTAAAACCACGCTGACTGTCTCCGCCCAAAACCTGCAGCTAACTGTGCGTTTTACTTGTGTATCGGAGAAGTTGCCTCTATGTATCGCAGATCCCCCTCTCACTGAGCAGTCCTGACTAAATCCCACAGAAAGGGTGGGGCGCCGTCACAACTTTTCTACCACGCACTCTCCACACCGAACTCCGCTCTCCGCGGACTCACCTGCAGGAGACGGTGATCTCTACTTTGGTGGCGGGGATGTTGCCGGTGATCGGGTCGAAGTCGTACACCGATGACATGTCCTCGAGCTTGTCCATAACGTCTCCTTCCATCATCTCCATCGCCAGATCTCGGGGTGGCTCGGGTCTGATCCGGGAGCCGCACAGCCTGGCCCTGACGGAGCGCGTCGAGTCTCCGGTGACTCCAGAGACCAGATCAGAGACCAGACGGCCTCCGGTCCGACCGGGTGAGGCAGTCACTTCACAAATGTTGAGGGGTGGGGGGAAGGGGGGGGGGGGGCGCACTGAGTGAGTGGACACCCGCGAAAGGCAGAGACGCACTTGTTCAACTGTCCATGCGGCGTGGATAAATGAAAGAGGACAGTAAAGTCTCTGAGATCACCGACCGGCTGCGCGCCACATGGAGAGGTGGACTCCTCTCCGCGCTTTGTCTTCAGTCTGCGCGCACAGCGGAGCGTGTGAAGAGAAAAAGGCTAGATGCTCTCAAACCCACCCATCCTCCTCCCACACGGAATTACACTCAAGTGCTGGCAACCCTGCCCATGCCCCGGCGCTGCTGCTGCTGTCACCCTGCAACTGCCTCTCTGAGTGTGCGAGAGACTTCATCTCAGGCTTGGTATAAAACTTTGGCGTGAGAATCCTTCAAAGCCATTAAATAAAGATCAGCTTGTCATGACAGACTCTCGCCCTCCTGTAAAAGCACATGGTGCTGAGCAGTGGTTCCCAACATGGTGGTCGGACCCCCCCAGTGCGACGCAGAATAAATCTAAAGGAGGAAATGTTCAGCTTAAGTTTATTTTTTCGGAGTTCTTGTAATCGTTTTTCATTTGCATTATTGGGTCATTTTACCTCATCAGCCTCCTAAAAATCATTTCTATAAATCACATGAACTTCTCTCAGCAGGGGCTCTCAAGTAGACACTGCTTTGTCTCAATGGGTCACAAGCCAAAAAAGTTAGGAAAGGGCTACTGTAGAGCCACTTTGGAGAGGGAAAAAAATAATAATTCAGCACTACAGCAGTGAACAGCTCCCATAGCTCAGCTCAATAATAGTGAAAAACCAGCAGACAAGTATTCAGAAACGTCTTTGAGCTTTGAATACTCGCTGAGTAATACGTGCACATTCAACCAAAGGCGTTCAATCCAAATGAATTTGGACTTGGAGATAAAATTGTCATTGTGTGGAATTTAGTCGTTTTCTGTGGTGGTGGAGGCATGCGCATGACATTTTAAGAAACGCAGTTACCAATTAAAATGTGTTCATGCTGGCTGATTTAAAATCAATAATAATTACAGGGAGGGAATTACATAGAGAGTTAATGGCCACCATCCATCATTAGCCTGTTGTGTGCAGCTAAGACCTGCACTGTAAACCACAGTGTAATGAATATGCTAAATTGGTGCAACCGCCTGCCAAGAAAGTGATGGGTTTGTCATTTTTGTATAACTGCAGTTACCACTTCACTGTTTATCTCACGGGTTATGACGCTCCACATCTCCCTGTGTCTTTTTTCATGCATACAAAAAGGACTCACACAATATATGAAATGCACGTAAACACTAGACATCATGAATAAACAAATAACCAGCTGTTTCCAACAGATTGCTGGTTGCATCAAGAAGCAACTCACTTTTGACCGGCTTGGAAAACTACAGTTGTCAGTTTTTGGTCGATATAAACAGAGACATCAGATTTCCGGTATCATTGTACCTTTTCTGTCTGTCTCCCTTTCTCTCCCTTTCCTTTTCCCTTTCACACACACACACACACACACATACACACACACAGACACACACACACACACATACACACACACAGACACACACACACACACATCTCACACACACACACATCACACACACAGCCATAAACCATTTTACCTCCTTTCATAAATGGGTGCAGAAGCACACAGCTCTTTCCTGCATAGAGCACCTAGCGTCTGGATTCTGGAAATCAATTTATACCGGCACAGGACGCTTCTGCCCACACAGCCCTCCAGCTCAGGATCAGCAACACACACACAAATGCACACACATCATCATTCGTTCAGACACACCAATGTTCGCATATAAAAACAAATTACTTTCTCATATGTTACTGAACGACCCATAAACAGAGATAAAGAGGCACACACATCTACGTACACACCCTTTTCTCTCCAGGATGATTCATGTATTTTAAGGGCTCGTTGTTGAGTGTGGGTGAGCAGATTATTGCAGATGTTCCAAGGAGTGGGTTGGCAGGAGTAGGGCCAGAGGACAAAAAAAAATGAAGGAAGGAAGGGGAGGAAGAAGATCTTCACAGCCGCTATTTTGCCTTAAGTAAGTAACCGGCGGTCTTGCAAATGGACACAAACTGGGATTCCAGGTATCAAATTAAATTCATAATAATTCATAGTTCCCATGTTACTTTTGAGCACTCCTCCTACAACCAGATCAGCTCTGTAACAAACAGCACTTAAATTAACAGTTGATGGTTCAAAATAATTAACACAGATTAATGAACACCCCTTAACGCTGGAGAACTTCCTGCGTTGACTGTTTGGCTCGTTTGGATATTTTCTCGTTCTTTCTCTCTGGCAGCATCAAGCGTAGATTTTTCTCAAAACTGCCAGCAGACTATACTATATTTGTCCGTAGCAGTAATGGTAAAAACAAATAACCATTGGAAAGGGTTTTTATTTTTAAGAGTTGATTAATTGCTAAAGGCAGCTGCCAGTTCCGAAGAAACAAAAAAACGGTGTCATGCCTATTTCTGAATGTCTTAAGGCTTATTGAGTGATCAAAAGCAAAAGACCTAGAAAACACTGGATATCTCCTTTACATGCTGTTGCCTTCCAATTGCGATGGACCAGGAGGTGGTCAATGCTTTGTGCTGCTGGTCACATTAATAACACCATGGTGGATTCAAATGTCCCTTTTCCTCCTCCTCTGTCCTGTTCTCTGGGCTTCCTGCAGTTTCCTAAGCACTAATTACTGTGTTTATGCTTACTTGCGTCACGCTGTCCAAAAATAACGCCTTTCTGGAAGCAATTATGCAAAAACAGACAAATGCCCTGTCAAACAAGTGAAGCCCCTTACAACAAAATATGTGATTTTTTTCTCCCACAACCTGGAAAATAAAGACATTTGTTTGCTCCTCTAATCCCATTCCTTGGCTGTTTTAACAGTGTGTCAAAGAGGAACATAACAAAATCCACTAATTAATACATTTTGGATGTCCAACCTCCAGACCTATTCCGAAACACAGGAAGTGGTCAGCAAATACTAGTTAATCAGGGCAATTGTTGGTATTTTCAGTTAGCCTGTGACGCACACTTTTAAAATACAGTCTACTTCTTCAAATCTGACATGAGCTAACCATGTCGTTGTCAAACCTAATATTGTGGCTGCTGGTGGAGGTAATGAAAAGGATCAGCGGTCGATGGTAGAGTAGTTTTCTCTTGATAGACAGTATGCCTTCTGCTGTCTAGGAAATTGTGTTGTATTTCATTTCCTATGGGAAAAATCTCCCACAACACCATCATTTTTCATTTCTGGGGAGATTTGTTCTTATTTTCATGTGAAACTGGCCAAATGATGACATGATTTCAGAGCACCTACAATATACACTAATGATACTTATTTTGGTGTCACTACCTCACAATCAAAGAGCAAAGGCTTTTCTATATACCAATGTATTGACCTAGAGAAAGATGCATCATTGTGAAAGAAATACTCCAACAAAAGTTACCTCATACCAAACCACAATGCACTGCAGTCTGAAGAACTGTAGTGTTGCATTTTAAATTAGGGGTTCAGCTACTTTTTCTCAACTTGAAAAGCTCTGGCTTCTGTCAAATATTCAACTGGTGTTTTCAGAGGTCTTTCTGTGAAATGTAGCAACTTGTTAATTGAACAAGGCAGGCTAAAGAAAAGAGAATGCACCAAAAAAAAAGACTTGTTTTAATATTATGGCACATATTTTGGATTTATTTTTGTACAGTGGGAGGAAGTGGAGACGCGTTGTCCATCTTTATATACAGTCTATGATACAGACTTTCAGCATACGAAACATCCTGCAAAAAGGATGTGCTGTGAAAACAGAGAGAGTAGTGTGCTCGGAACAGCACTGGGGCTTTCTAATGTGGAAACACTTACAGAGTTTCTTATTATTCCAGTAATGCCCATTTGGTGCAGCTTAAGCGAACACCAGTGAGCTCTGATTTATGTAGAGAAGTCGGGGGGGTTTGCTAAACCCCAGTTCAAAAGGGCCACATGTTCCCACCCAGAGTGTAATCCTGCTCTGTGGCCCCGTGGTTTAATCCAGAATCAAACCCCTCCTGAGGTGGCAAACATCACACAGAAGCCTTTTATGAATGATTGCTCTGAGATCGACAAACAAACAGGCAGAAGGACCCATCAACAGACACACGCTCTCTCATACATACAGTATTTACGCAAGGCAACAGCAGCCTAGGTGGCTGATTGACTGGCTAACGGCCCAGCGCCGCCTCAGGCTGCAGCAGTGGGGATTCAAAGAACTGGATGATGGATTGGAGCTGCAGAACAGTAATAATAAAGACAACCACTCTTTTCCGGAGCAGGTCCACAGTAGATACACTAGCGCTCAAACTAATTATGAACTTCTTGATTCAACACTTGCTGCGGCCCTTAATCAGATAAATAGCCACTCATCCAAAGTTTTAATGGTACAGTAGTTTCTCTGCTGTGGGGAAAATTCACTGCTGAGTCCTCCGGGGAAGCTGCCTGGACACTCTGCTCCTCTCTGTTTTTACCTATGAAGCATATGTTGAGTAGGTTTAGCTCTTTGCTGATAAGTGTATATTGTGGTTGAGTTTAAATGCTGAAAATGAAGTGAAAATGATGACCAGACTGAGTAGCAAAGAACTCCCTAAAGGCAAAGTTTCCACCAGGGACTTTTTGCAGAAATCAAGAGAGAGCACTCTGTTCACTGGCTGCTTAATGTCGCCACTCTGGATGATGGCACAGTTACACATTGCCTTCATTCAATTATGCCTCTATGAGCCCCTTTGAGACTGCGGTCATATCCCAAATTAAATTAAACTGAGTAAGTAAGTACTACTAATGATAAAATTTGTACATTAGCAGTGAAACGATTTGTTAGACCAGCACACTGTTTTACGTTTCCAAAAACAACAATAAATACTTTTATATTTGAAATATACTGCAGAAAAGATGTTATAGACCAGCAACCTGTGCATGGTGTACCCTAGCTGCTTCTTACCAAGTGCATGTTGGGATAGACCTCACCCCTAGCTTAGCTTATCTTAACTTATCTTAGTTTAACGTGAAGACTGGAAGCAGGGGGAAGTAAAAAAATCCACCTTTCAGCACCTCAATAATGAACATTTTATGTAGTGAGTTATAGTAGTAATAATTAGTATGTGCTGGAACTATTTATTAGCTAGAAGCTGTGACTTTCAGGCTCAACCAAAAAATAGTCCCAGTACTTCATGGGCCATAAAAACAAAACATGTAATTTTTACGCTTCAGTTTTTCACTGAGCCTGGCTAGCTCTTTCACTCTGTTTACAGTCTTTAGTCGCTAAGCTAAGCTAACCATCTCCTGGCTCTATAGCTTCACATTTGGTGTCCAGAAATGAGAATGGTATCCATCCTCTCATCTAAAACCCTGCAAGAAAGCAAATAAGCGAATTTCCTAAAATTACAACTTAAACTGGTACTATAGACATGATACGTAGTACACAGTATAAAAAGCCATGTGTTATTGAAACACTACCCCAAAGCAAAAAAACAAAATGAAGAAGCTATTCAGTTACCCAACTTGAGTTTTTGTAGGTCATACTATTATTTACGTATGTATCTGTGTAAATATGACTGGGTATACTGTACTGGTCAATGTACGTCTGCAACCTTTTATCCTCCCACTAATGCTGCTATTTTCTGTCTGTAAGGTGAATCCCTCTTATGTGTTTGAAGATCACAATAATGTTGCAAAATGAAGACCACATACTCAAAAGGAAAGGATATGTGAATGTATAATTCAGATTTTTTCAACATAATAGATTCATGATATGTTATTCAGTTCACTCAAGCTGACTCACCCATGTTCTGAAAAGTGAAGGTCACTTTGACATACTGCAGTTTCATTGAGGAATGCTGTTTATATGATACACATGAAAGGACAGTATAATTGGTTTTCTTAGTATTTAAGTTTTTTTTTCAAAGAGTGCTTTATTTAAAAAAACAAACAGCAGATTGTGTTAGAAGGTAACAACTGTCAAGTGTGCTGATAAGGAGCACAGGAGGTGGATAATGTTTGACAGGACTGTTGCGAGGACGGATCAAAGGTCCAAGTCTGTTTTCCTGTCAGATCCACCTTCACACTTCAGAGGGATTTCTGTCTGGGAGTGAGTGTTAAATCTGATCCGGGTGAGTGTGTCTCCGAAAATACTCTAACTCAATACTTCAGTGGTTCTTAAAAACTACTTTCCAACACGTGCACATGTTAAATCCAAAGGCTTGCTAGTGCGTGTGAGCATCTTGTCTTCAGCATCATGGTGGAGTTGGCCTTCTACCCGGCGGTGGCACTGATCTATTTTTTTGGAGTGATGAAAGCCACGCAGGACGACCGGGTGGAGCTGGATGACCGGGCGTCGATGAACGTGTTCTGCCTGTTCGTGTTGGCACAGCCGCTGTGTCTCGTACTGGGAGGATACACTGGCATGGCTACGTACCTCCTCACAGCTCTGGTCTCCTACAACTTCCTGCCCTGGAGGAAGACAAAACAACCTGCGAAGGGAAAACAATCAAATAAGAAGACAAAGTGAGAACAAGGTCATCATACACTGTATGGAGACAGTGGATTCAAACAGGTTGCCAAGGATCATTTTTTATGTAGAGAATAAGCATTTAATGTGAAATCTTTTTCTATTGGAATAAATTGATGTGTTGCTACCTTGCTTAACCATACAGTGGTTATTTAACCTGTTTTCACAAAAGTTATTTTTCAGTTGTAAACATCTGTGAGAACGTACATTATCCAGGGACATTCAGTCCTCCTCTGCAGAGGAAGTGAGTCATTTTATGATTCCTGATGCAGCAATACGGTTTATTTTAGACATGAATGGATGGATCGCTCTGTAGTGTCAGTAACAAGTAATAGCCATAATGGAGGACTGACAAACAGTAAAAATTAACAAAAAACAATCTGTTTTGACCAATAATCTCAACTAACTTCTAAGAGTTAGATGAGAAGGTCGATAGCACTCTTATGTCTGTACCGTAAATATAAAGTTACCGCCAGCAGCTGGTTTGACTGGGTACAGGGTAAACAGCCAGCCTGGTTCTGTCCAAACGCAACAAATCTGCCTACCAGCACCCCAAAGCTCACTGTTTAACATGCTATATCTCATGTTTAGTACAAAAACCGAAGGGTGAAAACAACAACTTGTGGTTTTGTGGAGGGCTATGTGTTGGATTATTTCTTGGAGTCACTTCCTGGAGTCAATGCTGGTTCCCTGACAACCTTTATGGCAATGATAAGTATCCAGGAAGACATGTATATAATGTTAAGCTTTAGAGGTGCTGGTAGGCAGACTTTGTTACCTTTGGACAGAATCAGGCTAGCTGTTTTTGCCTTTATGCTAAGCTAAGCTAATCAGCTTTAGCTACATATTCACTGGACAAATATGAGGGTGGTATCAATCTTCTTGTCTAATTCTTGGCAAGAAAGGGAATGAACGTATTTCCCAAAATGTGAAACTATTTCCTATTTAAGTGAGAAACTTAATGGGTGATCAAAAGCCTGGAGAGATAATAAATATTTTTTTCCATTTCTGAATTGCAATTATATTATGTGTCCTAATATGAAAGCACATAGCTCTGGACTTTAAGAAGTTATTCACTGACATTACACTGAACGACTGAATGTGTCACTGACTTTAGTTGAGTGTCTGTAGTGAGTTATTTCCACCAAACATCATTATAAGTCAGTGGATTCCCAACCCAACATGAACGTGACTAATCCTGAATTAATGAACTATTAAACACATCATACACATTCATGAACCCTGCCTTCAAACCTTCCCCACAAAAACATAATTATTACAAACACTTGGTGGAAAAAAAAATCAGCATTGTGTTTTTTAATTATCCAGCCATGTTCATGAATGACTGCGTGTCTCTCTGATGTGGCTAGTGTGTAAAACCGGACTCAAAGAGAGAGTGTATAATGGGATTAGACTGTGCTAGTTGGTTGATAGTCCGAGGCTTTGTTCAGAGGCCGTGCAGATGCTCGCTGCGTGTATCTGAGGAACAGTGGGAATGCTTTTTTGAAGATGTTTATGACTTCCCTCAGCATTAAAATCCTCTTTGAGCTCATGATGTATGAAGTCATTTTCCAGACTCTGAATGTGTTTCTGTCTCTGTGTCTCGCCTTTATTTCTCTTCTTATAGGTGTTGATTTATGTAGAGTAAATAAGGTGATAACCTATTGTGTCTGTTTGCAGACAGGTTGCATTCCTGCTGTTATTAGCTTCTATATCTTCTTTCACGGTTACACCATTGAAAGTGAGAAAATCTTTAGCTTTTGTTGTCTACATGGTTATTCCATCTCTTATACAAGCTCCGTATGTGCGGTGCTGCCTTCTGCGTCCTCCATTATTTAAATATATCATGAATACTCTGAAACTCCACAGCTCATTTATTGCCTTGTTTCTTACAGCATTCTTGTAATTCCCCTGCCAGCCCTCTTAGCTGAATGACTTCCCCTTGTTGTTGTTCATCTATCCATCTCAATTCTTCCCTACATTCAAGTTTCTTTCCATGCTGTTGCTAATTATCGGTCTGGGTATTTATTTGCCTCTTTCAGTTCCTTCTCATCGTCTGAACTCCCATTATCATAGACAAGAGCTGTATTTATAATCAACAGAGAAGACTTTTACATCTGTAAAGTTACGATCTCAAACTGTTACTGGATCATCTCTGTCACTGTCTTTTTATGACCGCTACATCACTGTGATTATTCAAGTTTAAGGAAATTATTAAAGCAGCAAAATAGATGTTGGACTGAAGTGAAGATAAATGAGTCATTTTTCTTGCCACACTGTTTGGGGAAAGTTTTTAGGCACCAGTAATTCACTTGAGCACTTCAAAAGTGGATGTGTTATGCTTTATTATAATAGAAAGTAAATGTTTTGCTGTCTACCCTACTACTGTGGTCTATTACCTGCACTAACTAACTCTCAAGAGTTGTTACACAGTCAAAAACATTGAACTTAAGTGTAATTATTAATTATAGGGTATTTTGATATTATTTCTAAACCTGCATCAATAGATTGTTTGGCTACTTGGTGGCAGCAGAAACAACCTGTAAACATAACATGACTAAATTATCATCTTGATGTGGCGAACATGTTAGCAAACAATGGTTTATTTACACAGCCAGCAGATCAGAGCAACATTAGCGTTCATTTGGAGTCTTGTTTGTGTCCACCTGATAAATGCATGTCCAATATTCGCTCTTCTTTCACTCGCTAGTCGCTTTGTCTGTTTGACGTTTGGTGCTGGGCAGCTGGGTTTCGCTGAAAATAGCTGCCTGTGTCTGGAAATAACAGTTGATGAGAGGGGTGGAGAGTAAAGTTGTGGGCCGTAAAACTAAAATAATAACCTGAAAGGCTGAAACACTCCATAGAGTTGAGGGGAACTGCAGAGTCAGATGATAATTATCTATAATTATTATATCGTCACTGCAAGTGATGTCCTCTCACATACATTTGATCCATTGTTGATGAAAAATATTTCTTATGGCAGCCTTAAATATACATCCCTTCAAAATCTAAAACGAGGCCTACTGTATCATGGAAGACTCTATAGCCATGCTAGCATTTCTGTGAGGCTCTACTTGGATTCAATGATGCTTTGAGGAGAATCCTGCATCAGCCTGCTAACATGCTTACAATGACAATATTAACTGTTTAGCAGGTATGTTTACCATGTTTACCCCCTTAGTTTAGTGTGTTAGCATGCGAACATTTGCTAATTAGCATGAAGTGCAGCTGAGGCTGATGGGAATGCCAGTAGACAGTAAACCAAAGAACTGGACAAACTGAATGTTTGACCTGATGTCTGATCCTCAGGGGTTGATGAATGCCTCAGTAGTATTTTTACTTGTGTTACTTGTGAGTTAAATTCATTTTAGTTTACTCACCAGTAAGCATAATGTATACAGGACATTTACTATTCTCTCAGGGTATTTGGCTGAATTTCAAACTGATTGATTTTTATAGTTACGGGGCGATTGATAGAGTAGGACAAAGATTGATGGATCAGCAAGTAAGAACAGACTTACTGGAGTGTCGTAGTGTAATGAAACAGACGAAGACATTCAAATGAAATTTCAGGAGTTTAGTATATGGAGAGAGCAGATGGAGCACATACAGCTGGGACGTGACAGGGTTCGTGTATGAATGTTTATTTGTTTGTGACTGGCATCTTCAAATGGTTTCTGCCTCCTCGGAGGCGTTAATGGCCGTCGTACATCACAGTGCTTGTGTCTCCCGTCGCTGCTGGGACAAGCGCAGCCCGACACAAGTTAATGATCAGAGTTTGCAAAGGAAATGAAGATGTACGAGTTTTGAGTCTCTATCTGGAAGCCCTGGAGTAGAAAGAAATGCATCTGGATGAAAAACTTGCTCCCCATGTCTACATCTCATCCCTCACAACCCGTTTACCTCTTTATCCTGAATGTCCTGAATATCCAGTAAACTCCTCGTCCATCTGCGAGGTAAAGGATAATTTTCTTTCTCAGCTGCTTTGGTCTTAATATCAGTCAGAGGGGGTCAAAAGCTAAGTGTTGTGATCTGCAGACAGCCGGGTAAATACTATAAAAACCCCAATCAATCTGGTTAAAGAACAACTTTGTTTAAGATCATCACAGGAGGAGTGTGAAGCTTTCTTAAATTGTTCTTTATGATCCAAACTACATATGACAGAAATCAATACACAATAAGATGATCTGGATTAATCACACCAGAAGACACAAAGGACAGTTGTTTTTAACTTATTTATTTTCTTGAGGGAACGTTGGATCCTTCATTAAATATTTACTTACATTATTTACAGTAAGATATTTTTTACATGGCTTGGTCACATGCACATTGTCATATTAAAAAAAACTGTACACACATTTACACTCATTTAAGAGGGAGTAGTCTGTGCAATAAAAGGCACCAATGACCTTTGACCCTGCATGTATGTCCCATGAGTACATATTTCACTGCCACTGCCACATATTGTATTACCATATGTGCGCTCAGTGTGACAACACACACCTGGAAAAAAAACTACTCGAGCAGCTGCAGAGATGACGTGTGTCAGTGAGGGATCGTGATTCGCCGCTGAGCAGCAAAGCAGTAAAGTGCCCTCTTGATTGCATCTAAATGCGATCCCATCCCCTCAGCAGTCTGAGGCAAAGTTGAAGGTCTTTTCAGCCATACTGATAAAGTGAGACGTCGTCTGACTTGCAACAGAATTTCACAATCTGCAGGACAATCTACAATCCTCAGAATAAGTCTGTTACAGATTCAGGATATTAAGTGAATGATTACACTGGGGAACACAATTTTTGTTGAGTTAGGTCTGACAGCTGTATTTAACTAATTTTTGGGTGCGGAATCCAAAACTGATCTCAGTTTTTCTCTATCACTTCAAGTTTTTGAACTATAGGATCCCCGTTTTCTTAAAAAATATGAAAAATACTGTACTTAACAGATATGTGTGTGATAGTACTGACCTATTGGGAGCTGCACACACCTCTCACTGCACTGTCTCAATTGTGACTGCACAAACAAGTTGCCACGTAGCTATAGATGAGTCCAATCGTAATCAGCTGGCAAGTCTTACTACAGCTGATCAGTGGAATTTTGCTTATCTGGAGGGTAAGCTGTGGAGAAAAAACTTGACGTGCTAGAAAAAAACTGACTGCAATTTTGGAATCAGCATGCCAATTTTTGTTTTAATCAGCATAAAAATCTAACTCAACAGAATTTTTTTTTTCAAATTGTTCCCCAGTGTTATCAATGTCCTACATACACATTCTGTTTCTTTAAGGCAGTAAGGCCTGTTGGCTGAGGCACAAGGCTGAAGCTGAGACACTGACTACTTTCATTTCCTTGTAGTCATAAGATGGTTGGGCTGGGCTGGAAATGCTAAAGGTGGTAATCACACACTCACTCTGACTGGCAGCTTGACTCTTCAATCAGTTCTGTGGTCCTATATCCAATACCAGACAGACTGGTTACAGTCCCTATACAGTGGGTCCGCTTAACAGGTAACGCAATTGTCAGCTGACACAACAAACAACAACGTCGGCCTACAGGCCAAAAGCCATGGTAGCTTTCCTAGTTGACGAATAATTGCCAGCATGGACAGTAATGTAATATGATTTTACGTAAGCCTAACTGACATTCATCCGTTCCTGGTCTTATCAATCTCCCTTGACTTGTTGGTGTTTGTATGGGCCATGTGGTCGTGGTGACTACTCCTGGTAAATGTAGCTGGATCCGGCATATCTGCGGGTTAGGATAACTAGTGTGCAGACTCTGCCTACTCAGCGCACCACAGACATACGCTAGCGTGGTAACGGTGCGGACCCACTGAACTTTCTTGTTTGCCTGTGACAATTAGTGCAGTCTGTTTTGCTTTCAGCCAATTGCTATTTGCTAAACCCCGCCCTCAAACAGCAATTGTCCAATCAAAGTTTAGCAACCATAACTAGGCATGGCGGGCTTTGTATTTCTCCACATGCTGAAACGGTGTCCGAGGGGCTCTAATATTCAGCAAAACTCTGTATTCTGCAAACCAATTCAGGATCGGAGAGAGGTATAGATCAAACACTACATCCTCAATGGTTCATTTAGTGATAATATCCCTTCCTTCCGGTAGGATTTTGCCTCGTTGATTGTTGTAGGAGAAATAGATTAAGGTTGGATCTTGTCATCTTGTGTCTCCGATTATATCTTTCATAGAGTAATATGACCTTGTGCGTGGTCAGTAATATTAAGAAAAATGCCTGAATGCCAGCAGACAGCCAGGGAAATAAGGATGGAGATGGACTCTTCAGAGCGTCTATAAAGGTGTGCATGCTGCTCTGTCAAAGTGAATATTCTCATTCTCAGGTAACATTTGCTATAAAGGCAGGGACATACTGGGGACTGTCTTTGTCTGTCTTGACTGTTATCTTACATACTGTATCAGCACAAACATTAATATCATTTCTAAACCTACTGTAGAGCTAAACAGACGTGTTCTTTTCAGTACAATTTCAGTGCTTTAAGCCTCGTTTGGGACTCATAAACTCTGTCTTTGTAAACTAAGTCTAAGACTAGGCTTAATACATATCTGGAAAACAGTTCACAGAGTATTCACAGCAGTGTTCATTATCCAAAGTGCATGTAAATCCTAACTTGCAGAGATCACTCCGAGGCCAGCTGATAAGAAAGAAGTCAGTTAACCTTGACTAAACCTCCTCTGTTATATTAAAAGAGGTATGACACACATATTTACACATCAAGTAATGAAGTGGTGCTGACATCGGAAGAATACGATCCTCAGGCAAATTTGTGTGGGGCTGATCCAAGGCCAGATAATAATTTAGGGCCAAAATAATTCTTCCAAGCAAGCATCTTTTGTGAAGCACAATCAACATTTTTATGCATTATTCATTGACTATCAATCCTTCAGAATCCAAACAAATTGCCAAATCCTTCTAAAATTTTCATTGCAAATCCACTCAGGTGTTAAACATTAAGATTGACAATATCAGGGGGAATGAATTGCCTACCAAATTACTGTGTTTCCAATCAACCAATGAGCACCACTAACATCATGCATCCTTCAGCAAATGTACAAGCACAGGGCACCTGGGAGAGTGCCTAAAGCTACAGTACTACAAGATCTTCTCTGGTAATAAGTAGGAGAAGGGAAAAAAACGGAGATAAAGGCCGTCTTAGCATTGTTATCACACGAAACACACCGCGGAGCTGGTGAGCAGGGTCAGTTTGGCTAATTAGCACAGATAAATACATAGTGTACAGTGAATGGCCCAGTGGAGTCTGACTCAAGGTCAAAGTTTATAACCCATTATGTTATGGAGGTTAATTTCACTGACCACATTTTGTACCGCTCACTCCAGTTTTATAGACAAACTACTATACAATTAACATAGTTTATACACATTTTAAACAAGTCATTGTGGTCAAAAATCAGTGCACATCTTCTCAGAGTTGCAAGACTTTCAGCTTTGGCCAGATTGGGAAGATGCCATTTAAGACGTGTACATTTTTGTACAGAAAAGCACAGAGATAATAAGTAAAGGGAATCAAATGCTAAAAGCAAAACATGGAAACATGGAGTCTTTTACAAAAAAGGGGTGGCACATTGATAGTACCCTTTTTCTCAAAGTAAAAAAAGAAATCTCTCAAACAAGGCATTTGGTCGATTCAAAGAGCTACCTAAATTCACAGGGTCAAGAAATTATTAAAGTATGACTAACATTATCCTTCAACCTTTACCTGAGTTTCAAAGCGTAGGAAAATATTACAACCAAGAACGCTTCCACAAATCACCCCCACACATTTGCATTCATTAACCCCCCCGACATTAAACTTAAACCCATATCATTGCTTTGGGAGAGTATAAGCAGCTTCAAACTCATGTTGGCGACATCAACCAGCAGCAGTAGATACCCCCTCCCAAAAGGAAGAATTTGTGGCAAGTATTAACTAACTTCAGCACCTAAGCTTAATTAAACTACATGTTTCTGGGTCTTTTATAAGGAAAAGTGCACTAAATCACCAAAGTATTTATTTTTTTCAACAGAAGGCATGAGATTTCAGTGCTGGACAAAACTCAACTGTGATATTGTGATGCAGACATGCAGTAAGACATCTGTATCACAAGAAGCTTTTAAATGCTGCATGTCGTTTTGAAGTGATACAAAAAAAGCCAAACTTCATGAACTGAAAGTGATGTGGATGCTTGCTATTATCTGTATTCAGAAGCGTCAGACAACACAAAGATAATTGAACTGACTTTTAAGACTTGGGTTATTACTGTTGCCTGTAGGAGTGTGTGTGTGTGTGTGTGTGTGTGTGTGTGTGTGTGTGTGTGTGTGTGTGTGTGTGTGTGTATGTGCATATGTGTGTGTGTCAGTGGAGTGCTGCAGTGCTGAATTTGTTTCAGTAAAGAGACACTAAATCAACACAGTAAGGGATGCCAAGACCTATCAGGCAAGATGGATAACCGAAACAGCCATGGAAATCTTGTGTGTGTCCACAGTTATGTGTGCGTATGTGTGTGTGTTACCCACACACGTAATCTGCCACATAAACAGATTTGTACATCAGTGCACGGGTACAGGAAGTTTCTTCCTGTATTTAAATGTAGCAGCAAATAGTGGGTGGAAGAAAATTGGGATTTTAATAAGAAATCCCTCTCAGTTATGACCTACTTTCACCCGAGTAATCTTGCCTGAAAAGCAGTCGGTAGAGCTGCGAGACCTCTAATTAAATAGGCTTCTCAGAGAAGTTCAGTAGCTGTGAAGAAGGTGGACTCTTCAGAAAGGCTGGTCAGTCTGACAGTCGCTAACCTTAAAGATCAGAGTGGAGCTGAAAGCAGGAGGGGGGGAAACTGGTAGGGCTCCCATTACCATTTGTGTGGAGGATAAATGGCAGCTATGGGCCACATACTGTAGGGTGGTTGAGATAATGATGTGGCACTTTGGCCTCAATGGAGTACCTCACTCACAATGTCTTGGGAGTGTGTACTGTAGGTGTGTACCTGTTTGTGTCATGCGCATCTGCAGGGGTGTTATTTTTTTGCCGCAGTTAGCATTTCACAGAGCAGATAATTCAATCCAGTCCGATTCCTCCGGGGGCCAGTGCTACCTTAGTTGTGCTACTGGACGTGTGCTTTCCTGTTTGCAAGGTCAGCAGCTAGACAGTCTGATAGCCAGAGGGCCACAAAGGACACATCCACACAGAGATGAAGAGCCAGGTATTAAATAAAGACGTAAAAATGTCAAGCACCAGGTGTTTGTACACAGTGACCCGTAAAAATGTTCCCTCCCACCTCACGCTAAAGTCCAAAACAACTGAGGTAGGGAAAATAATAAATTAGTAAAAGTCATTAAAAAAATGAACACGACTTGTGGAACGCAGTAAAGTTTCAGTGATATACTGAGAGCGACTTGAACTAAAAGTGATTGGAGGGCGTTTCCGGAGTAAGTGATGGTGTTTTGGGTAATATTCCAGTGACGTCTAACACAAGATCAGTGATTGTCTATTGATCATCCACCACGATGAACACATAGTATGACCCTCCAACATGTTCAGTATCAGAGCAGCCACAATGCTAATGAAGACTTAACAGTCCTGAATGGAGGAACAGAGCTCCCCGTTGTTAGTTAACGTCCCTCTGGGATTTAAATCCGGCCTGCGTCTTGACTTTCAGACAATAGATACATGAATACACACGTCTTTGAGCAAATTCAATCTCTCACTGTTCCACAAGGACTCTGAAACCTTGCTGAAAGAACAGAAGGACACTTTTTCTTTTCCTTTTAGTACCAGGGTGTGGTAGTTTTCGTGTCGAAGAGAAATTGTTCTGCCTGGTATATCCACGGCTGAGAAGATGCGGTTCGTCCAAGCAGCATCACACCTGAATGGCACTTACAAATTGGCAGTAAAAGAATCTGAAAGGCAAATAGTTTTTTGCCTCTGAATACGTATTCCACCTCGGCATTGTCATTTTGCACCTTGACAAAAAAAACAAAACAAACACCTCGATTGCCTTGGAAACTGTGTTTTCAGTGTCACATCTCATTGCTAGAAGTGAGCAGGTCACAGATCAGTGGCTGAAGTTGCAGCAAGATGGCTGACAAAAGGAACAACTGTCACTTCGGTCGTCACCTCTTCCTCCACACCTTTGACGACCAGATCTTCACTGTCTTGTCGCTGGAGAGAGAAACAGAGAGAGGGGTGGGATGATGAGCAAAGGAAAGCAAGGAGAACACAACAAAGGCAGAAAATAAACAGAACATCAATCAGACAGTCTTCCCTTTCAAAACAACCCATTGTACATCAGAAACAAAGAGACTGACTTCAAAGTACACTTCACACACATTTGCCCACACACACTTCATTAAAGACCCTTCTCCATGGTGTCAGTAAAAAAAAAAACCTACCTCTCCAACCTCTCAGAAAAGTGTACAAGTATGATGCATAACTCTGCAACAAGTAAATCTAATCAACTTGCCCACAACTCTACTCCCAACTGACCAGGCAATTTCATTTTCACTTTCTTGCACATTCCCACAGTGTTAGTCATAACACATTGCATTAGCCAATCAGGCAGTACCCGGGACAGCATCATATTTTTCATTAACACTAGCCAAAGAAGTTAGCTGTGCACTTTGGTTGGCGTGAAGAGATGCTAAATGTCAATTGAGTGGATTCTGTCTGAAAGAATAACGCTGAAGGTGTTAAATGAATAGTTCCACTTTTTTGAGAAATGCACTTATGGCTTTCTTGCCCAAAGTTAGATGAGAAGATTGATACCACTGTCATGCCTGTATGATAAATGTGAAGCTACAGGCAGCAGCCAGTTAGCTTAGCTTAGCATAAAAACTCTAAACATGGGGAAACAGGTAGCAAGACAAAGGTGACAACCCTAAAAAAAAAGTGTTAAAGAGTAAAAATGTCAAATTGTGGTTTTACAAAGGGGGTGCCGGGCTAGACAGTGCTTGCTGTTTCCCCTGTTTCATGTCTTTATGCTAAGCTAACCGCTTGTTGGCTGTAGAAACATGCGCAGCAGATCAATTTGATTTGAACACATGAGGGGGAAAAAATGTATTCTGAGCAGAAGTATGCGTCACTTGTTCAGTCAATGAGAAGCTGTTTGTCTTAGTGGAGGCTGTGGGCTGAAAATGAACCAACAACCATGATAAAAGTTTTAAAAATAGAAGTCAAACTGAGCCAAACCGAGCAGCATGTGAAAAGACAAACAACGAAAAAAACCTGAGGAAAAGAAAGACAGAGGAATTGGAGCAAAAATGAAAAGGAGGACAGAAACAAAACACGGAGCAAACAGAAAAGTGCAGGTACCAACCGGGTAAAGAAAATACAAAAGCGGGGTAAAAGAAATGCAGCAGGGAAAAGAAGGTGGAAATTAGTGAAGAGAGTACCAGAGGAAGGGAGGGTTGGTGAGCGGAGAAGAGGCAATCATGGGAGGCTGGTGGCTCGGCCCTTGATGGCCAGGACCCGTCGAGGAAGACATGGGGTCAAGCCTGGTACATAGCTCCACAACTTCACCCTGCAGTCACTGGGGTTAACAACGGGAGGGGGGGAGTAGAGGACGAGGACGAGGAAGGTGAGGGTGAAGAACAAGAGGAGAGGAGGAGGAGTGGGAAGGCAGGAAAACAGCAAGAGACGATCCAAGAAGTGATGAAAGAAGAGCGTGAGAAGAGGAGAAGACAGGAAGAAGAGGGAGTCGAAAGTTAGTCAACTCCAGTGAAAGCCCACCAGTTGAATGAGAAGATGAACACAGGCAGACTGAAGAGACGACACAATGTCCCACCCAGACACACAAACAGTAAACAGGCATCATCCCCATCTGATGCAGCTATGAGCTCAGAAAAACAGGATGTAGTATGACCCTTTCCGAGCTACACAAGGCTAACACGCCTGCAGATGAATGTTTGAGATGCAGAAAGCATGAATCATAATACAGAATGTCATTCAGAAAAAGATTACATATTTGGTGAAGGGCAGACATTGTCTCTCTCTGTGTACCAGTTTGAAAAAACAAAATATAAACATTATGTTCTAATTCCATAAAAAGACCAAAACCAACAATGCATTAGTTCATCTCTCAATACTTCCCTTCGCTGTCTATAGCCCTCAGCCCTCAGCTTAAGATTAATAGTTTCATTTTTAGAATAGGCCAAGTAATTTCCTAAAACAGCTGGGCACTGTAGCTTTAAGCAAATGTAACTCAAACAGGAGCAAACTGTTCATTTGTTGGGGACTATTTTCAGCAGCGGAAGGAACATGTCATGATTGATGTGTTTTTAATTGTTTTTGGACAAAAATGAAGCTCTATGGCCCAGAGGAATAAGATATATTGGGCACGTATTGCGTATTAGCAGGATCAATTCATTGTTGTTGTTTTTTTGTCTTTTAATGGAATTAACTGACAACAACAGACATGTAGAATATCACTAGTTTTATCCTTTAATGCTTGTGTGTCATTCAGTTTAAAGCTGGCACTTTAATCTACCCCAAATTTTTGTTGTGAATAAATAATAAATAAATAAATGCCATTTATTAAGACATAAAAGGTTTCCTTAACTTTAATAGGTAATAATCTTCAAAAGAAATGAGCCTTTTCACCCATTAATCCCTTCACTACATCAACAGAATTAATAAATATTCTATTTTCAGTGCCACAATAGGAAACAGTTTTAGATTATTGGTGGTGCAGTCCACAACATTTGTTTTTTCTTACCTGGACGCAGTGAAGATCTGTCTTGAGTTGGTACATATGGCGTTAATGGGGCTCTCATGACCTCTGACCTCTCCTATGGGGGTGAAGTTGTCTACGTTCCACACCTTCAGCATGCCGCCCCGACAGGCGCTCAGCAGCATGGGCCGGCCCGGGACGTACGCCAGAGCACACACCCAGTCCTTATGGGCGTTGGGGATTTGCTGTGGAGGCAGAGAGACAAAGAGACTTCTCACTGAAAAAAAAGATTCCAGTAATTTTACAACAGTAACAGCAATGTGAGTCATCTGGTTAGTGCGTTCTTAAAATAGCAATAGAGAAACATAAATGTTCCTTTTTAATGGATATAAATCATCCTCGGTAAAGCAGTATATTTGTTGAATGGAAAATGCACATCGTTGCTAAGCAACATACAAGTACAAGTGTGGCTTGAGGCTCACTAATACTGTGTTTAGACTCAATGCTGTAGATATTCTTAGCTCATGTGTCTGTGCCCGTATTTTACAATAGCTTCAAACATGATTCATGAAATGAGAATGGATTCATTATGTTTACTAAGGAGAAACAAAGGCTAAAAACATGTGTCCTTGTGGGGAATCATAAACGTTTGTAGGAAGTGTCTTCAATTGTCTTCATTTCAATTTACAGAGCAAGTATTTGGCAAAGTATGAGTACGTTCAGCAGATCTAATCTCTGAATTACCTTTAAGAGTTCGCTTACAAATAAAGTTAAGAAACAGCTTATTTTATTTGACTATAATAAAAATCTTCAGAGATTCAAACTGTTCTATTTTCTGCTATTATTGTATTGGATTAATTAAACTGCAGTTCATCTGTAACAGCTGCTCCACACTTCTGCTGTGAGGAACAAACTGTAACACATAGACAGAAAACTATCTGACAAATAGCTTCTAAACTGACATCACGCTTTTTACCACACGTTTGTACAGATTCAAGAGAAAATGATGAACAGAGAGTGAACCACGTCTATGATAACGCAGCACTGCAGAGGTGAGTTGTTAAACATTATCAGTCCAAATACTATCAGTGCCTTAAAATACAGTACAAGCATAAAAGAAGCAATTTGGATTTTACATGAGGCTTTACCAAACTTTTATCACTCCTACACTTTGGGGTTTCCTGTTGTTTTTTTTACTCTGTTTATCTCAACCAACTGGGCGGCAGATTAATTCATGAACACATGCACAGGAAGATAAGTTTTATTATGTTTATTATGTTTTCCTGTTGTGCTTCATTTCTGTCATTGTTATTTTCATGTCGCCTTTTGAGACACTGCAAATAACTGCTTTCCATTATTGCTCTTTTTAAAAAAAGAAAAAATCTATATTCATCCCTCATTTGCATGCAAGTCCATTTTAATCCTATTCCTTATGATCTAAACAGAGGAGCCACACGTTTAATAAAGGTATGTCGTTTCACTCTTTAGCAAAAGAAAAAAAGAAATCAGCATTATTTTACTGAAGGTGATTTCACCTTGAAGCAGAGCTCCAAGTTGTTTTCTGTTCAGCAATTCATACTGAACAATAGTCCGAGCCGAGAGTGATTTAAATATTGTGTGGCATTATCCAAATGGCTATAATTTTCTATGTGCCACATGTAGTGCAGATTGCTTTGTACAAACAGGTGTATATTTAACAGCATCACTCAGTGGCTCTCAAGAATTTATGTTTCACAATAGAACATAAAAAGTACTTTTAGAGATTCTCCTGCTGGTTCATTTAGAAACAGTTAACTGTTGCCACATATGGACACAGATGGACAGAAACAATGTTTGGTTACAATGCGCAGACAACGGTGTAGACAGCAGATATATGAACACCTGGATTCACAGTGCTTACACAAATGTCAGATCTCCTGCATCAGCATAAGTAGGATTTAATGGACCAGGAGGACTTTTCCCTCCTTTTCCATCATTTAATTGACCATTTGGTAATCATGTGCCACTGCAGTCTGAGTGTCTTCCTGTTAGCTGGCAGCAGTGACACCCGGCAGAGGTTCCTGCTGCTGCGGCATCTTCAAGGTTTGAAAGTTCGTGTTTACAGATACTGTATGTCCTTTGGCAGAAAACTGATGCTTTTAGCTGTTACGTGTGTTTATGTGGCCTTCATGTTTGCCTAAAGAATTTATTTATTATTTTATCCATTTTGTCTGTTCTCTATTAGAGCTACACTGATAAATTGGGCTGATATAAAGATTTTTTTTCTTATCATCTCTAAATGCTGTTTAGTGTGAAGATCTCAGCAGGTTGGCTGTTTCATAGATATTGGATCTGGCATCTGTTGTCAGTGCTCAGTACAGTATGCCATGTTACATGTTATTCATTTATGTGTAGAACTAGATGCAGTAGACTTTTTCTTAGCTCCTATAAATTAAACACGTTCTGCATTTCCTTCTTGTCGAAGACTTGAGACAAATCAGCTTTTCTTTCAAGATGAGCGGATCAGCAATTGTCAGTCACTACACAGCATTATGCTCTCAGTCTATATAGAAAACAAATACTCGTGATTGTCTTCCAATTTGAAAATGCCCATCCAAAAAAGCTTTTACAGTGTAGCACAGGAGAGTCCAGGCCTGCAAACCCCAGTGGGATTAATAAGGCGGCAGTTCTGACAATATGGCCGAACTTCGCTTTGTGACGTGTATACTATATACCAATCTATGTATAATATTATTGGTATATATACCTGATATCACAATAGCTCAAAGGGCTTTACAAACAAGTTTACAGAAGATTTCTGAGATGGCTATAAATGAATATATATATATATATATATATATATATATATATATATATATATATATATATATATATGTAGTTTAAACTAATATATTAAATGGTTTTAAAATATATTTTAAAATATATTTCAGTAATCTATTTGGAGCTCCCTCCATGCCGACAACTTGACAACTCCCTAATTCTAGTTTTGTCATTCATAGTTGGTATCTATAGGCCACAAAGGTTTGAGAAGTCAGAAATCCTTCCTTAACACAAAAGGAAAATGGAGACACCCCCTCCCTCATCCACGGATAGTTGGGAGTGCAATAAGAGGTGTAGATGGGGACCAGCTAATAAAAAAACAAAGATAAAGTTCTCGAATACATTACATCCACCTCAGTATCTGTGACAACTTTACACCAGTGGGTAAAAATGTGTTAATGCTTTCCGACACCTCACAGAGAGCAACAACACACTACAGCAACAGTTGCATAAGCGTGTCGCTAAACCAGTAAAACACACACAGTTGAAATTGTTTTTGGAAGGTATACTAAGTTATTCATCAAGCAACTGGGAATCGCTAAACTACAGTGCTGAGTAATTATAAACAAATTGCTTCACACATTCCCCCCCGGAAACGCACTATAGCGTATGCATTCTCACAGAGGGGTCAGAGCAGAACCGCTCGCAGCAGCAATCCTAAAGGAGGAGGCAGTTTCAGAGTCTACAGTAATATCTTCTATTATACCCCAAGCCACAATTTGATCCTATTACATAATTAGACAGAGACTACTGAGTTAGAGAGGCTGTAAAATGGATTGTGTTGGCTGCTCCACAAATTAGGTTAAGGTCATACACCGCAGACCACAACACTGATTGAGTTGATTGAATTCAGCCTTTGAATGAAAATAATAATGCCTGATGTTCTTGTTTTCTCTGTTCGTTTAAACAAAGGCTAAACAGAACTTATGCAAACAACTTGAGAAAGTGCTGCTCAATATGCATATTACTGAGCGTGCAAACGAGTAGGCCACATCCACCCACGAGGTGCATTATTATGCATTATTAACATGCAGGCAACAGAGGATACATAAGAGACACCACAGAAATCAGCACAAGCATACAACGAGGAACGCACACACACACAGACACACAATGACTTTCCTCCTGTGGCTGTGAGGCGTGTGGGCTCTAACGCCCTGATGTTGACACAGTGCTTTCCTGCCGCATTACACATGACAACACTCTGTTGACTCTCTGCACGGAGCGAGCTCTCTGGGTAAAGGACAACATGTAGGGAGCTGTCCACCAACTCAACGTTCAACTGCCAACACACCTTTTCACTATGGCCGAGTGTTGGATACAGTCTCTAACAGTAGTGTAGTAGTTTAAGACTTCTGGTCCTGGTGGACTAAATTAGGCAGTCAGGAAGGAACACCTTAGTTCAGTGCTCCAGTTCAAACACTGTTTCCATTTGAATATTTTTTTGTTCTATCAGAGGTCTACAATATAACTGAAACTAATGGTTATTCTTTATTCTCAATGATTTAGTTTGCCAATCACAAGTTCTGACAACCCAAGAAGACATCTTCAAATTGCTCGTTTTTTTCCCAACCATCCACCAGTCATTTCATGATGAAATAAAACAGTGAAAAGCAGCAAATCCTCACATTTGAGAAGCTTGAACCAGCACATGTTTGACATCAGCCTCAACTGTACTTGTGTTATTTTTGGGAATCATAAGCAAATGTTAGCATGCTAACACTCAAAATTAAGATGGTGAACATGATAAACATTATACCTGCTAAACATCAGCATGTTAACATTGTCATTGTGAGCATGTTAGCATTAGCATTTAGTGCCTAAGTACAGCCTCACAGAGCTGCTAGAATGGCTGTGGACTCTTAGTCTTGTTGCTTGATAAATTACTTAAACAACCAATAAATAATCAAAATCACCACTTCACACTAGAAGCTGTAACTGTGTTGGCACTCTATCTGCACTGCATACACCATGTGGAAAGAATGGCTTTGCTCACAAGATAATAAGGGTCAAGAGATCATGAATTAATAGCCTCAGGGAGCGACAGCTCACCGTACATAATGTCATGAGCAGCACTGAAGCACAGTTAGGCTTTTAAACTTTGATGTATGATCTCTATATTCACATGGATATAAAATCATTCTTCCTGCTTAAGTCAACCCTGCTGACCTCACATACTGTGTAGGAACACACAACATATGCAGCATTCATTTGAAATAAGCCTTAGCGAGTGCTGGTATGTCTTCAGCATGGTAAAAGAGACATGTTTTAGGCTTTAAAAAAAGAGCCCCTCCTGCATTCATAACACAAATCTTAACAAATACACACACACTATACATGCAGGCACACACACCTGAGTGAGCTCCTGCTGCTCCAGATCCCATTTTTTGATGCCGTTGTCTCTCGACCCGCTGAACAGCACATCTCCCTGTACAGCCAAACACTCGATGCCGTCGTAATGGGGCGGCTCAAAGTTATGAGCTGGACCTACATTACCCATAGTTCCCTCTGCCACGTCAAACACCTGAGGAGAGAAGAGCAGGAGAATGTGAAAGATGCATCTGCATCTGTGACACTCGGGTGTAAGTGAGTGTGTGTGTGTGTGTGTGTGTGTGTGTGTGTGTGTGTGGGTGGTACCTTGACATAATGGTCTTTGGAGCCAGTGATTACTTGGTCTTTTCCCAGCAGTGACTGTCCCACTGTCAGACACATGACGGAGCCGATGTGGCCTGTCAGCTTCCCCATGCCTTGCATTCTACACACACACGGACACACAGACAGGCACGCAGCAAAGGAGGTGAAGCAAAGGTCTGTGAAATTCATTACTTACAAGAATTTGATTTTCAAGGTGCCAATTTCACTGGATGAAATCACTTTCTGTCTCAAGGGTGAAGCAAAACTGCTGAGACACAGCGATGCCAAAGGCGGAGATGATACCGAAGAAAAGTTTAATACATTCATTTTTCATTTCTGGGGGGTTCTTATGCATCATTAAATGGGTCTGAGCACCTCAGCGTAAACTGTCTGGTTCAATCTGTTAATCATTTCCCTGCAGAAGCATAAAAACTGAGGAGAAGACGGCGTTACCACAGGAATTCAGATATGCATGCCTTGTAGAAAACATGCTCATGTACATACTTTATATCAGAGTTCCTGCGCTTTCTTTTGACAGCCTTTTTAAATCTCTTCAGTCAAATGTTAATCAGCTCTCTGGTGGATTAACATCTGAATATATACATCCACATTCATGTCTACAAGAATTTAGAGCTGGCTGCACAGAAACTATCTGCATGAATGACCCAATGGATGTGGAGATGACTAAGCCTATAAATCAGTGAAGGAATGAATGAATACATAGATACATGAATGACTTAATACTTTAACCAACCATTGCGTGAATAGTTCAATGAATAAAATGAATTCATTTACAAATGTACCTGTTGAGGTCCCACATGCGGACAGTGTTTCCAGCAGCAGCGTAGAGCACAGATCCTGACGGGTTGAGGGCTATCTGGTTGATCTGACACTCGCCCTGTGCGAAGGTTATTGTGCGGGTGGTAGTGCCCGCACACACATCGCCTGAAACCACCTGACCCGATGACCTGCGGAGGTAAAGAGACGCCAAACAGTGTAAGAGAGAGGAACAAACAGGAGAAATAGAGAGACAGAGTAATGAGCAGAATTTTACAGTTGTCATTTCCTCTTGATTTGTCACTTTTCTGCAACTTGAAACACATCACTGAACAGAAAAAGCATATCCCTCAAAAACGTCTAGCAAATATCCCCTCAGCTATTGCAATTTTTCAGTTTGACTGCTTCAAACCACTTCATCTGGCTGGTTGCAGGGAGGAAACTTACGTAAGCGTGCGGATACATTTGGCAGAGTCGCGGATGTCCCACACCTTGATGTAGGAGGTGGAGACGGAGAAGACCAGACAGGAGGAAGGACAGTATTTGACTGACACCACGTTGTTTGGGTGGCCTTTGAGGGTGACGATCTCCTGACCTGTCACCAGGTTCCACATCTTGCAGGTACGATCTGGAGGAGGAAAGAAGGGCAATTCAAATACTCTGCACAACAGAGTTTGGGTTGACACTTGCATGCAGATTATATATTGCGAAAAAAAAAAAAAAAAACATGCCTCGTCGTCAGTCATCTGACTTTTCTGATAAATTTACTGAAATAATTAGTTAGCACGTATTAATGGAATAGTTTAAAACTGGGTTAGCATTAAGTATTTATGCTGAAGATATAAACTCTTTATTAAAGAGCAGCCATTAAGGCCATTTAAGGTTTATGTGAAATACCCCTTAAAGAAAGAGCCAACAGTATAGTAAGCAGTATGTGTACCTTTGGATCCAGTGAACAGCAGCTCATCTGTAGCATCCACACACAGGACCGGCTTAGAATGGCCCTCGGCAACAGAAACACACTGCAAGGGTGCCGTACGACCCCCCTTCACACCCCCGATGGGATTGATCACACCCCTAAAGATCACACACACACATACAGTGTCACAATCTCTTCAATATAAATCTGTGAGGCTGATTTCTTGCCACATATCTATAGATGTAGAACACACAGATCACAAACATGCACACAAAAACACAAATACTCTTTCCTTTATACAGAGACAATACAAACCCATACAAACCTCACTGGATACATACAGATGACGTACTCCCCTAAAAATCTATGCACATATGCAATCACACACACACACACAACTTCCTGTTTTCCGGTTTTCTGAACTCACCCACCCCCCACCTTTTTTTTTTTGTTGTGGAACAGCCAAATTAAAGCACAACAACAGTAACAGTTTTCCTATTCAACTTGTCTTTCTGTCTCCCCTCTCTCCCTCTATTTCTCACACACACACACACACATACACACACAGCCTCTTATATTATATGCACCCCATCCCCCACCTATATCCCACTGACAGGCCAGAGTCCCAGAGTGTCCGCAGAACAGTCAGCAGAGTGAGACAGAGAAGGCAGGGGGTGAGAAGAAGAGGGAGGAATTGTGGGAAAATTGGTCCCTGGTGGGCTTCCTAATAACACCAGTGGTGGTTAGAGAGTGTGTGTGTGTGTGTGTGTGTGTGTGTGTGTGTGCGTGTGCGTGTGCGTGTGTGTGTGTGCGTGTGCGTGTGCGTGTGTGTGTGAGAGAGACAGAGAGTGAAGTAGAGAGCAAAACAGTGAGGGAGAACCACCAGAGGATGTGAGGAGGGAAAAGAGAATCTGTGATTGAACAAAATACAGAAGGGTGTGCTTGAAACTTGTCAAAGCTGGCAACATGCTCCTCTTCTGTGCCCGCACGTACGCTGATGTCCCAGCGTGAAAACACACACACACACACAAATACACACATCAAATCAAAAAATGAAACACTAAACCATACTTGTATATGGTGTATGGTTCTTTTTTTTAACAGTGGATAAAAATGCCAACCAAAATCAAAAACTGTCAATCATCAGCCAGTGAAAACAGATTGCATGCATGTCTGCCAAGTCTCATGAAACACAAAAGAGAACCGACTTGCACAGAATAAGCTCAAAACAGTTGTTATCAACAGCCTGGAACAACAACTACACAGCAGCCTGCAACTCAAAAATAAACCACAGCACAGCGTCCTGAGACGTCATCATCACCACAACATGCAGCATCCATTCTCCACCAGTCAGGTGGGGGCTGACTCTCAGTTCAGCACCTCCACAGCCAATCGCCTTTTTGGGGGCTCAGGGAAAAGGGTACGTGGTACATGTGGGTATGTGGAGAGATGTAACAAGCCGATAACATAGTCAGATTATCAGCTTCTGCTCCTCCGCAGAGCTGCAGGACTCTGACTGTGATGGCAGGTGTATGGATGTGAACACAGCATCACATACAGTACAATCTGTCCCACCCTCTCTCTGGTCCAATTCCATTTTGGAAAGACGGATGATAGAAGGCAGGATATTTCTTTGATAACAAAAAGAGGAGAAAACCACACGTGTGACAGATCTATTAATATGAAGTTTTAATAAATGGAGGAAGGAAGATAAAATAAAAAATAGGAGAAGAATTTGAGGTGCAGTTTCATTTGAATGAACCTTATCACTCTGAAGGCTGTTAACTCTATCACGTTGTCTGAGGAAGGCCTGCGCTCCATCCTCATTGGTTAAAATGGGAAGTCAGTTAATCACATTGTTGTCTTGGTGTTAAAGCGATGACACATTTATTTTACCATAATATATTACCAGAAGCTCTATACTTAAAGCCACTTAACCAAACTACTTCTTACCTGCCGGGAAACCATTATGTTGCATTATTTCAAATACTTTCTTTATAGTTTCTCTTGTTTTTCTCTATAAGGACACGATACTGCACATACTATAATATTGCTTAATGCAGCACTTTGTTTCTTACAGCCCTGCGCTGGTCCAAATGGCAGAACGTGCTCCCATTCTATCAGCATCTGTGGAAGATATCAGTGTACTGTGTTATGCACTATGTAAGGTGCTAATGGATGTTGCAGGGCCAAGCACCATGAGACCAGCAGACTAATGAGAACATGGAGGGAGATCAGTGTGTGCTCTCTGCAGCGCACATAAAAACAGACAGAAGAGCCTTGGTGAGAGGTGCGTCAATTTGTGTGTGTGTGTGTGTGTGTGTGTGTGTGTGTGTGTGTGTGTGTGTGTGTTTTTATGTGTATGGTAAAGACACAGAAATAGAAAGCATTGATCATAAAGAAGAGGAGAAAGTTCTGTTTTTATCATTATTATATAATTTTATTGTTTGTCTTAAAGGAATAGTTTGACATTTTGTTTGTTTGCTTTTGTGGAGAAGACTCTTTTTTGTCTGTGTACACAGACTGTGTAAAATTGAAGCTACAGCCAGTAGCCAATTAGCTTAGCTTAGCATAAAGACTGGAAGCAGGGTGAAACAGCTAGCCTGGCTCAGTCCAAAGGTAACGAAATCCGCAAACGAGCACCTCTAAAGCTTAATTACTATCTAACTCATTAACACGTTGTGTTGCGTTTAATCCATACAGAAACTTAAGTATAAAATCTAGCACCTCTACTGGTTGTCTGGAAAACTCACAGTGATGACAGCAAGCCACTACAACATGGTCAACAAATAGACCGGCACATAACTTTAGAGGTGCTGGTACGCAGATTTTGTTATCTTTGGAAAGAGCCATGCTAACTGCCTTTGTGCTAAGCTAAGCTAACCGGCTGCTGGCTCCAGCTACATATTAAACAGATAGATACGGGAGTGACACCAATCTTCTCATCTAACCCTCGACACAAAGCTTGTTTAAATAATATTTGTGCATTTTCATATTTGCTTTTTTTCCTGCAGCCTGTAGAAAATTGGTAAGGTTCATTCAGGTCTTGCAAGCAACACCATGAAGAAACATAACATTAGACAGGTGGGAAAGGCCGACGGGTCAAGAAAGCCGCATGTGGTTAAAACATGCACCACAATGACCTCACCCACACAGAGGGGGATAGGGAGGTGGAGGAGAGGCCAGGCGAGGCACAGACTACTGGTGGAGACAAGATGACACCAGGTGAGTTAACAGGCAAATGGGAAAACAGAGAGTGACAAACACAGTTCCTCTACCTGAGCACCTCGGAGAGCGAGGAGTCGCTGTCATCCGACCTGGAGGCAGAAGAGGAGCAGGAGAGGGGAGGGTGGGGCGGGGAAGAGGAAAGGGTTAACCACACTAAGGAAAGACAGAAGGGTTACTGGCAAAGGGTTAAAGGGAGGAGTGACTGGGGGAAGGGTTTTAGATATAAAGCAGTGAGCAAACTGGCAGGAAAGCTCAGTCAAACAACAAAGCTTGTCCAGTGATTATCAGGCAGTTTGCCGTGAAAAGTGCTTCTTCCCAAAGATAACCACTGAACAGGCTGTATTCTTTGACCGCTGTCTGCAGATGTTTTCCTTGGTAAAGCATGTTTACTGTAGGTACACCCACACTAAGCAATGGCTGGTTTGGTAGACGTTTCCCTAGCCGTGTTAAAGATATCATTAACGGTTACAAGGAATAGTTCAACAATTTGGGAAATTCATTTATTAATTTTTTCTTGCCAAGAGTTAGATGAGATGATTGATACCACTCTTATGTCTGTCCATTCAATATAAGGCTACAGCCAGCATCTGGTTAGCTTAGCTTAGCATGAATACTGGAAACGGGGAAAAGGCTAGCCTAGCTACCAGCACCTCTAAAGCTCACTAATGAACAGGTTATATCTCATTTATATTTAAAAAAGGATTTTGTGGTTTCATGGGGTTACATGCTGGGCTAAAACCACAACTTGTCATTTATATATTATATATTTAGAGGTGCTGGCAGGCAGGTTTTGTTACCTTCGGACAAAGCCGGGTTAGATGATTCCCCCGTTTCCACTCTCTATGCTATGCTAAGTTAGCCGGCTGCTGGCCATAGCTTCATATTCAGCGTACAGACGTGAGAGTGGTATCAATCTTCTCATTTAACTCTCTGCCAAAAGGTGAGTAAGCGGATTCATTTGAACAAAGCAGAAAAACACAGAGGTCATACATAAAGGTCAAAAGAACTGCACACAATTTCCACACTTTTGTAGCCCTTTCACCCAATGTATGACTCCCCTGGTGCCAGTGTCTGCTCCCACATCTACTCTTTCCAGCCATATTCAGGGAATTAGTGCAGAAAAGAACATAAGGGACCACAAACAGGGTTAACTGGAAAATCCAGAATGGAGGATAAGGTTGTCAATCAAACTCACAGGCGAGCCCGCTCAAAGCTGTCGAAGGGAAAAGTCCAGACCACACCAACAGTACCTCCACAATAGCTCAAAGGGAAAGGCTGGTATGTGTGCAACAGTGCAATAAAAGTGTTATTATATTGTAAATATTTTATAGCCTCAGGTTTGTCACCACAAGAGCCTGTGCTTTACACTCATAAAATAATAAAACAAAATGGTTCTGGATATGTCTGGGGGGAGCAACAGTGTTAAAAGGTGATAGAATTTCCTCCATTTCTTGGCATTTACTGCCGGCCACGGCGGCTATTAGCATATTAATATCTGCTTTTCTTTCTCAAGACAAAATCCTTTTTAAATTCATTGGTTTTGGAGGATGCAAATGTAATGTGAAGATTAAAAAATAGATCTGGGATTTAAAGCCTCTTTATTCGACTGACGACAACAAAACTTTGTTTAAAATTAAAATCCTCGTTCTCATGTGTTTTCCAAATCAAATCTATTCAAATATGAATCGGTCAAAAAAACAGAAGCAGAAAGCATCCCTAAAGTCACAATCGTCTTATTGACTTTTAATTGGTTTTGTGAACTTGCAAAGATGTACTTGAGAACATCAACATCTTATTTCCTGGCATAGCAGACAGCTTCTCATTTGATACCCAATTACACAGAATTCATACAGATGGTTCACACTGGCTTTCTAATTATTTTTTAATAAATTAGCTTCATTTAGCTCTGAATTTGTGCTTGTGATGATGAATTAAGTGTCAGAGTTAGGTCAGTATCAGTAGTGTTAGGACAATGAAACCAAACAAAATGAAAATGATGGTTTAAATGATGAATCTTAGGTAAAAAAATTGTCAACAAAACATTTACGCCACCCATTCCTCACTTAAAACAAGACTGCAGATGACAAAATGATGTGATCAAATTGCAACAATGCAAATTGCAACAATGCAAATTGCAACGGTAGATGACAGGAAAAACCTCACACCATTTCATCCTCCTCCATCATGCGGTATAGGAAGGCTTCTCCTGTGGGAACTACATAGGTTCCCTAAACCCGAAAGATAAATATCCTCCCACATTGTCACCCTGAGTCAATTCAAAATGGCTACCGATGACAACAGCTGCATGGAAAGATGACAAGAGCCAACTCATTTACCTACCCCTGCTCCAGATAATGAGGACCCACAGGCTCCTACACACACAACACAGGCAAACATTCACACATACAACGCACACACACACACAAACACGGCACCCTAACTCATTTCACACAGCATCCTCATTAACAATTAGGGGTCAATAAAGATGAGAAATGTTGCGGATTAATAAAGATTACAAAACCAACAACCTTAGAGCAGAGCCCAACGCTGACTGAAATTAACTGCTGACATTTGTCAGAGTGGAAAGCTGGGATTGACTGTGAGCAGAAAGGGAAAAGGGCCGGTTGCTCATTCCAGACTTGGCACCAACATCTCATCTCATATCCACATTGTGTATCCATCTGATGTAGCTGGACTACACACTTACACACTGAGAGGTGTTTATGAGTTTCTTTTACATTTATGTAAATAAATAGGATGAAAACAGCATTAAAAACAGGCCAATTCGATACCACAACTAACTACAGCCTCAAAAATTACCATAACTTTGAATCCAATCCTCTCTGACACTGTGTCAACAAACCTGAATATTATGAGATAAGATTTATTGCAGGGCTGTTTTTTTATTGGATTAGATTAGATTAGATTGTACAAAATGATTTTTCTTTCCCTAGCCCATATGCAGATCATTGTCATGCACATCACGTCATCTCAAAACAGACACATCATACCACATCTTGCTTTTGTTTCTACAGAACTATCTGAGCGGCCTCGCTCCCGATTTGCGTTTGTTTCCTGGTAACTCCTATATATGGTTTGGAAACACACTGCAATTGCACCTTAGTGTTAGTGTTGCTAATTGCAGCTCTGCATAACCTTGTTTGTGGTTCGGAGAGTGCATTTACTTGACACCTGGATTCTGTGAATGTTTGTACCATCTGTCCCCACAGGAACTACATTAATGCCAGATGAAAAGTAGTTTTGTCTAAGAGTGGGATTCATCAGAAGATAAACAGTTGGAAGAGGACACTCGTGAGAGGCTCATCTACACTGCGGATAAAAGCACTTTGCCCTCAAAAGGCCTGACCTTCAGCCTATCTACAGGGCCAGTGAAGACCTTAAACCATGGAAGAGAAAAGAAAAGAAAGGAATGGTTCATTCAGTCAAAGTGAGACTGAATTGATCAGATGAGAATGTGAGGACAAAAAGACAATAGCTGTGTGTGAGTGTATGTACCTGTGCAAGAGTGTACTCACTTGTCCAGAGCAGAACCTTGTGTTTGGTTGCTGGTAAGCCTTGAGAAGACGTTGCGGTCATTCCTGGTCCTCAGAGGAGGGGAGGAGGGGGGTGTATAGCCATCAGTGGGCCTGATAAGAGGCAGGAGGAGGGTGAGGAAGTTAGTTAATAAGGACGGAGTAGGAAAATTACATTACACAGTCAAAAAATGTGATCAACCTGCCTACAAAATGGCTTAAATTTGAGCTTTACAGTGTATGTACCTGTACGAACGGTCGTAAGATTTCCTCCTTGTTATAGGGGAGGTGTCATAACCCCGAGACTGCCTGGGACTGACACACACACACACATACACACACACAAAAGCAAACTAAGCACATCTTCAAGGGATTGCATAGGAGGATGACACACGTCTATGTAAACTGTTGGGAATCTATAAGCAACAAGGGTTTTATGCAATTTAACAACATTAAAGCAGACTAAAGCAACTGGCAGGCTAATTTCTTTGAATATCAAATCGCACACAACAAGGCTTCCCGTCCCCAAGGACTGATGCAAATTACATTGATTTCTTCTTTTCTCTCCCTGAAGCAGTTTTATAACCTAAAAAATGTCATGCCTCTCGTAGATTTTCCAGAGGTTGTTAGTTTGGAAGTGTGCAATAAAAAATAGACACAAACTGCTTTGACAGCTACATGTTCTTTTCTCTTCTTGATGAAGAAGACTCAAACCAACAGGTCACCCTGCTGTCCTACACAGCAGAGCAGTGATTTACTTGTACCCCAGAGGGTACTTCTGCAGCTGCCAGGCGGTGTTTGGAAAGATTTGGAAAGTAGCGCATTAGACAAAATAGGTTTAATTAAAAAATATATACACATATTGAGTCAGCTGTAATACTTGAACACTATATGTTGCGATTTAAAGTGCGTAAATAGTTAGCAGTTAGCTAAAGGTTATGACTACACAGTTCCAATAGTTAACTAAAAGTAATGGATAAACCCTTGAAATAGTTAGTTTAAAAACTGGATAAATGGCTGATAGCTAAAAGTATAGGATAAATGGTGAAAAAGCTACATGTAATGGATAGATGGTTGACATATATAGCTAAAAGAAATGCGATAATGGTTGCGGTGTCGATCAAGGGGTACTTGAACGTGGGGTACATCAGACAAAAAAGGTTGGGAACCACTGCAGCAGAGTGCAAATACAATGCTCCACCATCAGAAACACTGTAGTAATTACTTGTGGGGTGTTGTCATAAATCAACATATGTAAAATACAAGAGCCAAGCCTCAATCACCCCCCTTCCTGGTAAAAACTTCACATTCAGGATATGCCTTGCCCTAGCTTCATCTCAGTGATCATTATGATTCACTTACAAGGTGTGTCCCCTGACAGGCAGGCTGATGGTGCGGGACGCCCGGTCCCTGTGGTAAGGGTCTCGTAGGGCCAGGCTGAACCCCAGACTCGCTGACGCCAGACTCAGGCCGTCCTCCTGGATGTCGGTAAGCGAGGCCAGAGACTTGGTGATGTGCTGCTGCTTGCTGCCCGATGAGGGGTCCAGGATGGGACCCAGATACTCCGCCGACACCGCCTTCATCTGAGCTGACAAACGAGGCTCCATCTGGGTGAAAAATGTGCGCCATTTGTGTTACAGAGGACCATAGAGGGGAAAATTAAATGAGAAAGACGGAGGACAGTGGGATACGAAAAACTGAGACATAAAATAAAGATGAATATTGAATTTAATTAAGGCACAAGAGGAAATTAAGATACAGCCTGAAAACATCATTCAGCAGGGGAAAGGGCAAAGAGAATATGAAAACAGTAAAACAAATACGCTAGAAATGAGAAAGCAGCAATTGTGGAGTCAAAAAAAGGCTGGATAGAAAAAAACAACAAAAACATAATTTAGGACAATGAACTCAGCATTAACAAAAGGATAAGAGGGGTTGGTGTCAGGTTTTCCTCCTCAGAATATCAAACTAAGCTTTGCGAAGTGAAGGAATTTTTAAGTCTTTTCTTATACTGCCACCTAGTGGTCCCAAACAAGAATGGCAGCTGCTCCGAAAGACAAACTGGGGCATGTGTGTTGACCGTGAAAATTAGAGCAAGGGTCTAAACACAATCACTACAGCCAAAACATTAACGTCATCTGACAACATGTGACATTATCATGATTCATAAAGGTCTGACAGGCAAGACAGCGCTACCCGATGCTTTGAGCACTGACACTGACAAAACAAATAGATATTCTGCAAAGAAAATCTTTGTTGTGGAAACAGGAAGAATGTGAATTCAAAGCTAGCGTCTTTCTACAGCTGCAACAGAGTTAAATAACAGCTACACACTTCAGCAACAAAAATCAGCTTGTACCTTTATCTTGAAATCATCTTGGCTGTTGGATTCTTTCATTTGAGACACACTGCAAAGAGAGAGGAAATGAGAGTTAGGCAATGAGGGAAATGAGAAATTGAGTACACATTTTTCAGTTTTACAGCAGATTTTAAAAAAAAAGAGGGTCAGGGTGAGAAGATGTTGTGTGATGATGTGTGTCGAGGATGCTGTGTGGGCGAGCAGACTGCAGTCTCACCTGCTGTCAGAGGCTTGGCTGAACTCAGAGGGCTCCTCGTCTGTGCTGGCGTAACCGTTTTCTGGAAGCACACAAAACATACAACTTGTCAGCCTCCAGCATACCGCAAATACACTGCTGCTCAGCATGTCTGTATGTGTCACAACCTACTCCAATACCACATTTTTACAATTCAATATCTTTCACTGCATTTTCAGTTTTAATGTATTCTCTGAGGCTGATTAAGGCTCGTCACTTTCTGTTTTTTCATATACATTTTATGATCCCACACCAACACATTGCTGAAAAGAGGAGACTGCAAGTGGATGATTGAAAGAGGCTTACTTAACGTATCTGGCACTATGTTTAGAGGCATACTGTATGGTACATTAGAAAGCAGTAGCAGTCCATCTTTATATACAGTCTATGAGCACAATAATAACAGCCTTTTATACTTTTATACATAATATTTCATCCCAACATGAAGCTAACATATTAAAAGAAAAGTTTTGCATGTAACATTATGCTAAATGCAAATGCATTGATGCAAAACTGAAAGAGAAAGATGTAAAAAGAGAAATAAAGAAAGAGGAAAGACAGGGGAGGAGAGTTTCAAGGGAACATACTGTATAAAGTCTTACACACTGTCACACAGACCTAAACACACACTAAAACCAACACTCACCCTGCTGCACATTGTGGATGAGAGCCTGGAGTTCAGGGATGTATTCGGCCTTTTCTCGCAGGGCATCGAGGATCATGTGATTGTGGGACGAGCCAATCATATCTGTCTGTCTCAGCTGACCCGCCAGCAGTCTGATCTGAGCCTCCTTCTGAGCCACCTGTAAACTCTGCACGCACACACACACACACACACACACACACACACACAAAGTATTATAACACTAAACTTCTAGACTAGGTCTTAATCACACAACAGGAAGATTTTCTGATGGATGTTTATTGATGAAATAAAACCCTGACGTCTTGCAGTACAAAGACGCCACTAGATGGCACCACAAACCATTGTTCACTCATCACCAAATTTAAATATCATGATTATATTTTTTCCAGTAGCATAACATGATAAACTGTTTTAGTTTACTATATTTAAACAATTTAAAAAAGGTCATAATATGCTTTTATCTTTTTAATTTATTTATTGTTAAAGAAAAATATTTTCTTGGCCCTGTATGATCACTCACTTTGTCAATGGAAGCCTTCAGGAAGTGGTCCAGCAGGTGGCGAGCTTCAGCCAGAGAGCAGGAGCTGATCACCACTGAGGTGTCCACAGAGTCCAGCTCATCCTGCAGGAAAACACAATCGTAGGCATTACTAGAGGTCTCGTGTCACTTCTGACGATTGCACAGCAAGCATTACTGTGTGTGTGTGTGTGTGTTCATACCTTGGTCTCTTCTATCTGTACAATGGTGGCCTGGCAGTCAGACAGGCTGTCATTGATGTAGTCTATATTGGCGTTCAGCACCTCAATCTCCTCGTTAATTTCCTGGAGGAGCCGGTCCTCTGCCTCTGGTCCCTCCCCGTCCGCCATCAGCACCTCCCTCTTATGTGAGAGCGCTTCCTGCTGGACCGTCAGCTCCTCTCGCTTCTGACTCATCAAAAACACAAATGCACACACAGCAAAAACAAAATAAGTCAGAAATAGACTTACAAAACATCTGCAAATGTCATGGATAAGGACACAAAATAGAAAGAGTTATTTCCACGTTTGGAAACTTTTTCTTTCTTTCTTTCTTCAGACAACGAAGCAAAAAACTGATGGCATTTTTGAGGCATAGTATTCATAAGAAGTATGTTTCACCCTTTTCATAGAAAAAGAGTGTTCCCCCATCTAATCTAAATGTCTAGAGAGAGAGGAGGAAGGAAGAAGATCACTCACTGTGGTTTCAGTTGTCAACTACTAAGATGAAGTCAGCCAAAAGAGTAACGAAGATGTAACTTCAGAAACTAGTTCTGCTGCTGCCACTACTATGTACATGTGTAATTATTCTTAATCACCATCAATACTGCTGCTCATCTCACAGATTATATTGGCTTTGGCTAATTGTAGTGATCCTCTACAGGTCAAAGTCATGTCCCAATTTAACAGTACGACCCTGAGAATGCTATTTCCCTCTATAGCCACCAAACCAAGTGCAATCCCAGTAACGACACCTCAAACAGCCCTAATTTCCACCTTCATCTAGAGGAAGAATGTGAAGGCCATTCCTACCTTGATAAGGCGGTCCATGTCAGCTTCCACGTTAGAGATTGTCATTCTCTGCATGACAATGTCCAAAATGCGACGCTCGAGGGCTTGCCACTTCTGACGGGCAGACTTGGAGAAACTGCTGACTCTGCCTGCTGCTCCGATGCTGCCCAGGCTTGCTGGCTTACGCTGCAACTTCTTCCTACTGCTGGCAGGAGACAAAGAGAGGAGTATGAAAGATGTGACAAATGCAAGAGAAGTGGAAAAGGGGAGAGGTCAGAGTTAAGAGAGGGAGAAAGTATAAAGAGATAAATGGACTGTAATCAACTAGCAGGCACCGGCCTTAAAGGTAACGATCACAAATCTAAATCCCTGACCAAAAACAATCAAATAAACACTCAAGGAAGAAACCAACAATCTTGTCCAATGAAATCCACTTGTGCTGTATAAACACACAGTGATGGATTCAACTCAACTATATTCAGAAACTAAATTTAACCTGTAATAACTGATTTCTTTGGCCACTTGGAGTTAGTGGAAACACGCTGTGAACATAACATTTACATAACATCCTTTTAAGTTGATATGACAAACTTATCTACACATTCAGCAGGGAGCAAAACTATCCTTAGTTTGGAGTCGTGTTGACCTGAGGGACATATTAGACTGTTCAGCTGCCTAATGCTCCACCATGTTCACCAGCTAGTCTCTAACTGCGTCTGTCTTCCGTTTGTGGCTGAGCAGGTAGTGTAGAGTGGGTTTTTAGCACTAGCAGGGCAGAAAGAGTGAATCAAAACTGTAAAGTTGCGGGCCGGACAGATGAGCTGAAACTATAAGGCCCCATAAAGCAGAGGGGAGCTGAAGATTTGGGTGATAATTATCTGCAATATCAGCCGTTTGAACAACGGTATTAAAACGTGTAAAGTAGAGTTTACATCAACCCATCTTACCCAATGACCCTGGTTCCATCCATGCTGCCTTCACTCTCTCCCAGGTATCCGAACCCGTTGTTTTTGTTGTTCCACTGTCTCACCAGCCCGCTCACACTCCTCCCAGTCTCAGGTTCGGAGCTGCTTGCTGTCGTGCTGGCTGACAACTCGGCTCCAGAGTCCGTAACGGGGGGGGTCTGGTTCCAGCGGGCCACACGCCCGGCCACTCTGTCTGACATGGGCTTGGCCAGGCGCCGCAGGGCAGTCACCTCCTGGGTCTTCCTGCGCAGCACCTGCTCCTGCTGCCGCTTCTGAGACTCCAGCGCTCGGATCTGGTACTGATGGACCGGAAGAAGAGACACAGTTCTTTAGTATGTTATTCAGTGTTCATCTTTATCTCTATCCTTATTCATCAAACCTTAATTAGATTCCTGAGCTGACTGCTCTTTGCACAACAGGCTTACAAAGTGTTGATCATGAAAGGATTTTAAGACTTAAGATGACACCCTAAATAAAAGGATTATGAATGAGGCCCACGGTATGACAGTGCTAATGTTTCCATGCTCATTAATGAGCCCTCTCCTCCAGGGAAAACAAATAATACTTGTAGAATATGTACTAATCTTCAAAACATAAAAGTGACACCAAAATCTGTGTGCAATATATACATAATACATAAATCAGATTTTTTTATGTGCCAGACGGACAAACAGATGTAGAACCTGACCTGGTCAACTCACCAGCATGACTCATTCTTTAAATACAGTATGAAATTAGAATTTGGACCATGTTGACAACAGCTGTAACATGGATTAAACAGGGACTGTAGTTTGCAGTGGAAGTGAGTGAAGTAAACGTTGCTCTTGGTAAAAACTGTTCACACATTTAAAGCCAGGTATCTCTCTCCTAAACACGCACGAACACACGCAGTCTGACCTCTTGTCGCCGCTGCTCTTTCTTGAGCTGGGCGATCTCACGGTTCCTCTTTGCCTCCACCATCCTCCTCCTCTGCTGCTCCTCCTTCATCTGCTTCATCAGTGTCACCTGGAATTAGCAGAGAGGTCAGGCTTCCTGAACTGCACCGGCATTCCTGCTCATTTATCCAAGCTGCCGCGCCTCCCCACTGACTCTGCTCCTTCCTCTTCCCTTACCTTGGCTTTCTTCATGTCGTTGACCTCTGTCTGGAGTTTCTTCAGCTCCCGTTCGTACCTCCCCTGGTTTTTGAGGAGACGAGCGTGCTCCTTCTGTGCCGCTTGTAGCTTCAGCAGATCTCGGTTCATCTCCTTAAGACGTTTCTCATACTCCTGTTTGATCCGGCTGGCCTTCTCCTCCGTGTAGTTCTCCATGGTCACTGTGTAGCCATGTGAATAATGTTAAGTGTCATGAAAGCTTTACCTTTAATGACACTTTTATTTTTCTACTGATCAACTTACTAACTGGGTTTTCAACTACCCAACCATGTGTGTTAACTACAAACCCCATGATGCATGAACTCACTGAGGTTCTGCAGTACGCGGTCTCTCTCCAGCTGAGTGTCTCGGATCTTGTTCTGCAGTAGAATGAGCTTCTCCTCGTACTGCAGCTTCAGCATCAGCAGCCTCCGTTGGCTGTTCTCCAGCTCGTCTATCAGCTTCTGTTTGATCTCAATCTCGCAGGTCAGATCAGCCAAGTCCGCCTGGAAGTTGGCTGCTTAAAGAAGAGTTCAAATTACAATCTACATTTTTATATTATTTATATTATATATTTATATTTTTCTGTATAATTAAATTAATAGCTGGAAATGTCAAAAGCAGCCCCATATCCCTTAGGAATTGGTTGATTTCATGTATTGCTTCTTTGTACTTCTTTTAGAAACTCCCCATGCGTCTGCAGATTCAAGTATAACTCTACACTATAAAATGTCTTCTTCTGTCTTCACTGTCAACCATCTGACAAGCTGCCAAATCTCCTTAAAGAAAAGGGAGATGTAGATAAAGTAGAACAGGACTAAGAGTCTGCAGCCATGTTAGCTGCTCTGTGAGACTGTACTTAGGCACGGCAGTGCTTTGAGCTAAATGCTAACATGCTCATAATGACATTTGCTACTTAGCACTAAACACAGTACAGCTGAGCCTGATGGGAATGTGTTTAGCTTTGCAGGTATTCGGTCACAAAAGACAAATTGAAATTTAGACCAGATGATGGCGCTAGAGGAAAAGTCAGGCGATGTCAAAAGTCATCAAGATCAAGAAGATCATCTTAGAATCATGAATGTACAAATTGCTGCGCCAATTTGTCAGATAGCTTCAGATATATTTCAGTGTGAAGTGGTGGACCGACTGACGTTGACTAAAAACTAGACACATAAGGGGAAGAGGTCTAGTCTTTTTGTAGCAGCAGCTCTCAGAGACGCACCTTTCTCATCAGTGTCCGAGTCTGAATCCACCAGGCTCTCATCACTGTCAAACTCGTCCTCCTCCTCCCTGCCCTCCTCCTCATCCTCCCCCTCGTCTTCCTCACAACCACTCTCCTCCTGCAGTGGAGACATGATGTCCTACACACAAAAACACAGAGACGCATCAGATTTTGTTCCTTGTTTGTTTTTGTTTTAAACTCTCATGAATGCTGACACACGTGTTCCTCACCTCGATGTAATTATCGTCTGAATCGATCTCTCCATTCTGTCCGTTTTGACCACTCTGCCCGTTCTCTCCATTCTCGTGAGTGTGAAGTTTCACTCTTTTCTTCAGACCTTTCTCCAACTCTGGACTACAGGAGGGGAAAAAAACATGATTGTTGAGCCAGGTCACAGTTGGCATTGAGAAAAAAAGACACAAATAAAGTCACTTGTCAATGTGTTTTTCAAAAAAGCATCATAAAATTGTGTTCCTTTACTATTTTCACCTGTCTATCAGATTCAAGTACAGTAGTATGAGTGTTTTTTTTACCATGCATTACAAACACTCATGTAAGTGAGACGTCACACTCTCCTAACAACCACCATTAGGGCTTTGGGAGTGCTGCCAAGTGATGTGCTCATTGCAAAATCAGACCTCTGAAGTCATTAGGAAAGTCTTCCTCAGCTCATCTACCCCTCATCTTGCCCTTTTAGCTCTCTGCGTTTTATTGCCAATTTTATTCTCCCCTTCGCTCTCTCTTTTACAACCACCCCGCTTATCACCCATCCCATCTCTAAAATTCCCGTCTACCTCCATCTCCATCCCATTTAAGCTCAATTAGCCTGTTAGGTTGTGTACTCTTCTCTCTCATGACCCACTGGCTGACTGAATTAGACCTTGTTGTGTCCGAGCCAGCGTTACTACTCAGCACTGGCTGCATCCCAATTCTATTCAGAAGCAGGCCGTCCCAAAGCCCTAATCGACTTGTGATGTGCCTCTTAAGCTAGAGGAGAGAAGCAATGAGGAGGGGAGAGTATACGGGCAGGAACAGTAATGCACTCATAATGCTCTCTCGGCTTTTAGAACATGCACAGGTTCATTGACAAGGGCTTAGAGGGAGCAATGAGAAATTAAATGTACATCAAGCCGAGATGTTTGGATACAAGAGGACACGAGAACTTCCAGGAACTCTGTGAACTTGATTCTATATTGTATAATGTGTTTTTTGTAATATCTTAAATGTGTCCTTCTCTCCTCACCTCATCCTCCTCTGCCTCCTCTCCTTCTTCTTCAGCCTCTCGATGTCCAGCTTGGCCCGGCGCAGCACGTCCGTCATCTCGGCCTCCATGGACATGGGAGCAGGGGAGGAGCCGGGAGGGTGGCCGGGGGCGGGGCTGAGAGTGGAGGCAGGGAACTGGGAACGCGAGGAAATTCGGGCCGCCTGCCGTCGCAAGGACTCGTTCATGGCCTCGCTTTCAAGAAGCTTGGTTCTGACAGAGGAGGAAGAGACGGGCAGATACAGTTCAGTCGTTCATTAGATTTGAAAAATTACAAACAACATTCAAACTGACTTATCACAAGCTCATTAAAGCTGCTGTTTCTGATTTCTTTTCAGTGACGATGAAACTTTTTAAAGAAGAAATAACATTCTTCCTCTTACAAATGAAAAGCTAAATTCATAAGCAATAAAATACCCTTGTTAAATTCCATACACTCAGTGGTTTTACCTCTACAGCCTGCATATTACTAGCATATGGTAGCTTCTTTTAGTTAAAGTTAGCAAACTTAAGAAAGATATTGCTGTGTAACTGACATTACTGAGTCGGTTCACTGATCTTATGACTCTTCTGTCTTGTGCGACTATTAAACTACAATTTACTATTCACCATTATCCTATAATTGTCACTTGTGGTCTCATTGGCTGCGGCTCAGCAAAAGTTACGTGGTCTTCTGAAAATGCAATTGAGCACGAACTGATTACAATTTGGGAAATACGCTCACTCCCTTTCTTGTCGTGAGTTAATGAGACAATCGACACCAAGCTTGTGCCCGTCAGGCCAATATGAAGCTACAGCCAGGAGATGGTTAGCTTAGCCTGGCCATAAAACAGGAAGCAGGGAGAAACAGCTAGCCTAGCTCTGTCCAAAGGTAACAAAATCCTTCACTTTTACATGTCTGTTGTACAAATGAAACAAACAAGATATAAGGTGTTAAGTACAGAGCTTTAGAGGTGCTGGTAGGTGGACTTTTTACCTACAGACAGAGCCAGGCTAGCTGTTTCCCCTTGTTTCCAGTCTTTATGCTAAGCTTAGCTAACTGGCTGCTGCCTGCAGCTACACACTCAATGGACAGAAATGAGAGTAGTATAGATCATCTCTCTTTAAGTCTCGGCAAGAAAGCACACATTTTCCAAAATGTCCAAAAGTTTGTTAAGTTGTTAAGCTGTCCCAGTCTCCGGTTTGATGATTTCAGTGAGGTTTCAGTGTAAAACTACAAGTGATGGCAGTAAATAAAAATCTTACCTAAGTTCTTCAACCTCTCGGATGTAGTTCTGGATTAAAGCCCCGATCTCCTCATTGCCCTCACCTAAAGGTCAAAGGCAGAAGGAGGCTCAGGTCACAGAAAGCAAATAATAAATAATTATATTACACAAATAAATTAAAGTCAGATTTATTTATTCATGTAGTGTTTAAGCATTCTCCGTCACGTACTTGACTTGGTCAGCAGGGTGCTGACCTCGTTGGCCAGCAGATGTGTCACGCGGGTGTTGAGGTGGTCGATGGTCTCCTGCATGGCCTTTACCCTGAGACGCAGTGTGTCGCTTTCTCTCTGCAGCATGGCGTTCTCCTGATACAGGTCGCTGTAGCCCTCCGAACCATCCTCACATGCCACGCGCTTCCCCTGCACAGAGAAACAAACAGTCGGCATGAATAACAATGAGACTGGACACCACAAGCAACTGAGAGAAAAAGACATTGAGGTCAAAAGACCTGAAAACTGAAACTGACTCTGAATCCACGTTCTATACTTGATGTTGCATTCCAACCAAACACAACGCTATTGTTTAAGATGAGGTGGTCTGTCTGTTACAGCAGCTATTGTCGTGCTCTGAATGATTAACGCTGAAGGAATCCTGTTGTTTCAGCTTTGGACAGAGTCACTATTTAATCCAGTCACAGCTCGCAGACATCATTACCTCCGCCAATCCAACACTCCATTACTTCCAGACTCCAGTCACATCGCATCCCTTATTACCACATCGAGGTCAGCTCGCAGTCCCCCGTCATAGTCATGCATTCACTTCCCTCTAGTAACCGTGGTAACCCCCCCCCTCCCCATAATGGACTGACAACCCAGCTAAATGATTGCTCGTTTCTTGTAGCCCTGGAAGTCAAAACTGGAGACTCTCTGCAGACTTTCTTCAAATTTTCTCCCTATTTCTTGTCACATTTTCTTGTGTCAGTCTCCACTGTCTCCTCTTCTTTCTGCATAACGGTCCATATTAGGTAAACCACATTGGACAGAGCGCACACAGAGCTTCACATTCAGCTAAAGGATCAATTGATCTCTGCAGCACATTGTAAAATGCTGACGTTGCACTGATTAATCTTCTTCATACTCGGGCTGTTTGCACTACAGTAAAGGCATAATTGGATGTGTGTGTTCCAGTAAAGATCTTTAATATGATGTAGTAATCAGCTGCTGCAGCAGGCATGGCCTCTTGCTTTTCTTCCTCGCCCTCCAAAACCATCTTCTCTTGCTTCCATTAGTGTAGTCTTTTTTCTTCTTCTGCTCAGTTACTATTCTCAGTTTCATCCATCATGCCGTCCCATTCAGCCCTGTCTTACATCCTCATTGCATCAATTACACCAGCAGCCATGTGTTGTCTCTCTTTTTCAACCTGCCACGTTTCATTCCTCATCTCTTCCTGCCTGTCACTCAGCCCCTCTGATCTTTTTCTCTGAGCTTGTCTTTATTCTTTTTTTTTTTATTTCTCTTCCCTCACAATGTTTTTTGCTTTCTTATCACTATCACCCCCTCCCTCTCTCACCGCCTTGTACTCCATCAGCTCCATCTGAAGCCGGGCTATCTCAGCACGCAGGGCGCTGATCTGCTGGCTGGTCTTGTCCTGGTTCATCACGACCTTGTTCTTGATGTTTCGGGCTCGGTTGGCGTACTTCAGCGTGTTCAGTGTCTCCATGAAGTCCCGGTCTGACGGACTGACGCAGGCGATCATCACGGTGCGACTGAAGAGGAGGGAAATATAAAAGTTGTACACAACTGTGCATACAGTACAACAATGTTGACATTGTGAGGAACATGTGCTTTTGTTACCATAAACATAATAGGAGCCCTGTTGATACTCAGGTACGACATTAACAACTCAACAGCGTGTCTTGTGTGTTTGCGTCCCAATGGAGGCTTAAGGAGAAACGACTTTAACTACTATCTGTACTGTAAACCAGAGAACTAGGGCTGCAACTAAAGTTTATTTTCTTGATTAATAATTTTATCAATAAAATGTCCAATGTAACTTAATTGACTAATCGTTTCAACTCTACAGAACACCAATGCCTTGATAGATTATCAAACTTCCTGGCTTTCCCTATATGTTCTTAATCTTCCACAATATTCAGATTATTCCAGAATTATATGGTTTCCCTACCATATAAATATATAAATCATTTTTCTGTATGTAGAGTGTGTTTGCATGTGTGTGCCATTTGTGTGTGTGTGTGTGTGTGTGTGTGTGTGTGTGTGTGTGTGAGTGTGAGTGTGAGTGTGTGTACCTGTTGCCTCCCAGTGAGTCTTGTAGCAGACGAGTGAGTTTGGAGTCTCTGTATGGGACGTGCCCTCCCTTCTTAGTCTGGTCTCCTAAAGCACTGATCACATTTCCCAGTGCCAGCTACAAAACACACACACACACACACACACACACACAAACTTATTCAGAAATTGATCACAAACTAGTAATAAATGCACTGGAGTACACAAACAAACAGTGGAAGAGCTGATGTGTGCTTTGTCATTTTCTTTGTTCACATGTTTTCACACACAGACATTTTGTCCTTCTGTCCGTCTCACCAGTCCACAGTTGATGGAGATTCCCTCGCGGGCTCGCTCTCCTGTAGCTCCTGTACGTTTCAGCCTCTCAGAGCCGGCCAGGTCCACAAAGTGGAACTTGGCCATCAGAGTTTCGAACTCTGGCTGAGCGATGGGGCTGGAGTCCACGCCGTTCACCTCCCCGTTCTCTCCTCCTCCGTTCTGCTAGCGGGGGAGGACAAAAAAATTGAGTTCATGAGTTGGAACGTCTTACTTGAAAATAGCAATTATTTCATCACCTTTAATTCTACTGCAACTGTAATACTAAATGCATTTTCTTTTATTTTTGTTTGTTTTCTTGCTCTTCCCAAAACATCTATTTTTGTTTTACCATACTCATTATCTCTTATCCTTTCTTGCCAGAGCCTACCCCCCCCCCCCCTTTCATACCTCCCTCCTCCACTAGCTGACAGGTTTTCACCTAAAAGAGGATGATGATGAAATTGGAATTAGACCCACCTCACTGTGGACCAGCCTGTCATTCTTTTGTTTTGTTTTGTTTTTTTACCTCTCCAAACCCCAGTCTCACCATTTGAGGCTGCTGGCACACTCTCATCTGACAGAGGTGGATGGTGAAGATGGCATGCGAGCGGGAGCTCTGGGCATTCATCTGGGTGCTGGCTGTGGTGCGGGACAGAGCACCCAGCTTCAGACACTGCAGCAGCTGCAGCACACACACAGTATGGAGGACATTTGGTTATGATCAAAAAATGATGTAGACTCATACAAAAACAAATGATAACTGTTGATGCCACGCTATTTTGATGAATCACCGCCCTGATCACTGATTTTATATTTTATGAAGGTGGGAAACCACTCATTCATCGACTTCAAACTCAAACGTATACTTGAGCTTTTCTGCATATCTGCAGTCCTCTCCTGCTTTTTACTCTCAGTCTGACTCCTTGTGTCTTTCTAGACACCACACCTCCACACTTCTATTTCCTCCCTCACCCTGTTTTGACATTTTCTTTCTTCCCTCCCACAGGAGTGCCCATCTGTCTCTACTTGTCTCTCGGCTGTCGGAATTGCACGGATGGCCTCTTCCAAATTTAGCCTTTCTTCTCCCTCCTTTCTTCTTCCATTTAACAGTCTGCTCAAATCTTTCTTTCTGCTCCGTCACCTACTTGAGAAGAAAACCGAATAATATGATAAGTGTCTTGTCCTAGCCAGCATTTACTGTAGCCCTCCCCCTGAATCACCACCTGCCACCTCTGTTAACCTCTTTGTCGCCGGCTCGTCACATCTCCACTCACAGACATTCCTCCTGCCCTCTTGACCCCATCATGTCCTCCTTCTTCCACATTGTCACTGCTGATCTTTCCCCCATCTTGAAAACTATTATACATATATATATCACTCCTGATGTCTGGCAACTTTCGTCATGCGTCATGGCTGACCACCAAATGGTTCTCGCCAGACTTTTCTGGGGTGCTGGGGATCTCTGGCAGCTCCCATGCTCTGCCTCCACCAGTCAGCATTCATTCACAGCTTCACAGTTAACCCTTGCAATGCAATACCACTCATTTATACATGATCATCAAAGCATTTATAATCTGACTTTTGCACTCGGAAACTTAAAGCTCCAGTTTTCCTATTTTGTTTGAGCTTCAGCTGAAACTTAACGAGTGCATTACTTAACATGTGTGTTTTGTAAACAATCAAAGCAAAAGTGAGCTCTGAACAAGTACTATAGCAGCATAGGAGGTTAAAAAGCTTAAAATGGAAAACATGAAGTTCATTTCAGTTTTATAAACTTTTATGACCTTTAGACCAAGAAACATCAGCAGGAGAGCCACTGCTTTAGAATATAGAGTCTACAAAAATACTACATATTGAAAAAGACTGATAAAATGTATGGATGCTGACTGCACACACACACACACACACACACACACACACACACACACACACACACACACACACGCCCACCTCCTCCTCTGAGTGCACCAGTCTGGAAGTGACTCCAGTGGTGTAGATGCTGCCGCTGGCGTCCTCATGGATCTTGATGTTGGACTTCCTGCTTCGACTCTCTGGTTCTCTGGCTCCATCGAACAAGTCCAGGATCTCTTCATTGTACAGCTGCAATAACCAGAAGCCACAAACACACACGCATCAATATACAACATATTGTTTCAAAAATACATTCTCCTCATGTTCTCCCAGCTGGTTTTCTTATTTACACACAGGTCAAAAGAATGACCTCTCAGAAACCAATGAGGGCCAGGGGCCACAGAGGTCAGCTGAAAGCTCAGCTGTTCCCACCTAATGCCAAACACACACACATACACACACTCTGTTTACCATCAACAGAGATAACCTTTTGACCTGAGAACGTACAAAAAACACACAGAGAGCAGGACATACAGGGAAAAAATTTTTATTAGAATTGTTATTACAGAAGGATCATTAAAGTAATCAGATCATACACACACACACACACACACAAATACATTCGTCAGCCCCCCAAATACAACCTAAGCCTGCCAGAAACCTCTAGAGGAAATGATTACTTGTCATATTATCTCATTGCTCCCACACAAGCATCCCTCCCTCCCTCTTATCCCTCGCTCTTATCCATCCTCTACCCCGCAGTGATGAGGAATAATGTCAGAGGTAATGGCCAACATTAATCAGGACCAACAAAGCACAAGCAGACATTCCTGCCCATCTGTCACTGGGTTGTCACTTCCTGTTTGTGGAAGAGGGGGCTGATCCTCTCGTCTCCCCGTTTTGTCCCATCTGGTTAGAGTTAATAATGACCAATATCCATCCCAGCACGCACACACACACACACACACACACACACACACACACACCTACCAAAAGCAGGAATATCAATACTGCATTGTTAAAATGTGAGATCAAGCAAGCGTGGTGGTAACATGTGCTCTATACTTCTGCACCAATGTGTCGCCCACCTCCAGGAACTGGGCGCTGACTTTAAACTCAGGCGGCTGGGTGCCGGCCTCCTGGGCGCGCACCCTCCTGCTCTGGATTCCCTCAAACAGCTGGTGAACAGCCCGCGGGATGATGCCCTGCTCCTGCTGGCTCAGGCTCACATCGAAGCCCGTCCCCATGGTGTAGGTCTTCCCCGAGCCCGTCTGAAACACATTTCATCAGATCCCATTTACTGTGAACTCATACATCTTACATTTATGTACAGTTGCCTGTTTTTACACGCATGTATGGGCAGTTAGTGGCAGTGGTTAATTCAACTACAAATAACTGCGTGTTGAGGTGTGTGTTTTTTTTATGTAAGTGTGGGTATATTACAGAATATTCACATGTGTATACACATATACAGTCTTTTTCTTTTAACTTAGGTCTTATTCATTTATTTTTCTGTCATTATCTTAATTATAATTAAGCAATATGTTCCCAAAAGGCCAGTCCCCCTGTAGCCCTGTGTTATAGTTGATGCAAAAAATAAATAACTCTCCAACACTAACTGACTTATTGAAAGAATCACATTTCTGCAAAGGACTTTTGTCTTTTTGTGTAACCTCTCTACAGAGAAATTTCAGAACAAAAGTTCACCACAAAATGTAAAAACAGTAAATATAATCACACAATATTTTATACAATACTTAGAAAAGATACAATATTAGAACTACATTAGTATATTGTATGATTGTGACTGACAGTGTATGATTAATAAACACTGTGGGTTTAAATTTGCTATCTTTATTTTGCTTGAGATAAAAACAGATAAATTGATTAAGAAATTAAGAAAGCATATATTGCTGTGTTTCCAAGTTAGCCCAGAAAGTCTGGATTAAATGCATATTGGGACTATCTTGACTGTGAGGTAAAGATGTCCAATCCTATCAGTGGAACATTTATCTTGAAATTAAAATATCACCAAATACAAAACCACACAGTCACAGAGCATTTGCAAACAAAATAGGGAATATATTAAAACCTGAGTTCATATTAAACAAACGGATAAATAACCACAAAAGCTATGAAACTCTTATTAATTAATCATTAAATCATTCAAACATTAAAATCCAGGCCTCTGCATCATACCTGACCATAAGCGAACACGGTGGCGTTGTAGCCCTCTAAGCAGCCCTCGATGAGCTTGTACACGCAGGCCTGGTAGATGTGCTGCTGCTCTGAGTCGATGTCGAACACGTAGTCGTAGGTGAAGGCCTTGTCCTTTCCCAGGAGGACTTGAGGTTCTCCAGGCGTGACCAGCGTGCACACATGACAGCCCTCTATCTTCTCCTTCGCCATCTGAGGACGAATCCTGAGAGGAGAGAAGAAAAGCAGAGAGACTGAGAGTGAATGTATAAAATAATTATATCGTCCTAAATCGTAAAATGGGTGTCGTCGGATAACTCAGCAGACAGGCCACTGACTGTGACCTCATGATCACTTCCAGTGTAAACAAGAAACAGTGACAGTATGAGAGCACATTATTATAGCATTACTTTTAATTGCACCATGAAACTGGTTTGCCATTGGAATCCATTGTAACTGCTGTGAAACTTACTGCATGTGTTCAGTGTGTCTGTGAAGAATTCCTTTAAACCTCGGTTGTCATTGTTCACGTTGGATCTTCAACATTGCTGCTAATCCACAGAATCATACCAGAGCCAAAGTTTTTTTAGCCAAGCACTCCACCAGCTGAGCTTTGTGCTCCTATAACACAGTCAGACTCACGATGGATGGTTAAAAAAAAGGGATCAAAAGCATGCAGCAGAACCAGGGATATCGTCTTTTCTACTTCCATGCTTTCTTTTGCCTTGTCAAAACTTGGCGCCTACATTATCCATAACGCAACTTGATTCGATTCACTCAACTGTATAGAATTGGGTGTGTTGTGCTAGTAGTGGCTAATGTCGCCTGGAGCCTCTAGCCTCAAGCAGAGACGAGGAGCGGGCTACAGATGTCTTTACTCACGTCCACACTCACAGATTTCTTTCATTTTCACTTCAGATGATGCCGACTCAAGTGACATTGCTTGAGGACGTTGGATAAATATCTGAAACCACAAAAGGTTTTATACAACTTTTTTCACATATGCAGTAGTCCTCCTTAACGCCTGTAAACAAACTTTAACAAGTTAAATCTGTGCAGTTCCCCTTTCAATGTGGTCAGTTTGGGTTGATGGTTTTGAAAAAAGTGGTGTAAATTCCTATGATTTCTCTTGTTTATTTGGTCATCTTATAAAAAGTAGGACAACTGAAATTAAAGAAATCACATTCAAGAGTCTCTGAGAAGAGCAGAATGTATGTGGCTGAGAGGGCTGGAGCATCTACTGTATATTAACTATAGGAACAATATGATAACCCTACAGAAACCCATGTTTACCCTCTCATATCAAAGCCCAGCAGTTTCAGAAATCAGTCAGGAGCAGGGTCCCAAAGCCAAACGTAGCTTCATCGAAAAGACAAACAAGACATTCACACAACTTTATAGTGTGTGCCGAACAGAAGAACAGAAGAACAGAAGAACGACCCTGAGGACAACGCACGTGCATCAACAGCAGCACTGTTGATTTAGAAAGTCAGATAATGTGCAGCAAAATGAGTATTAAGGCATAAAATGGACAGTTCTGAGAAGAACTAGATCAAGTAGGACCACTGAAGATGATAAGGTGGACTTTGGCTGATAAGTCATTTGTTACATCAGCTGTTAATCCTGCTGCTCAGGACTCAGAGTTCTGCTGGGCTTTCCGTCCTGACAGGTAGAGTTCACTGCAGTTAATTGCTTTCACCTGACATCCCCGTCGTAAAATAATCCCTGATTAGATGAGTCAAAAGGAAAGCAGCCACTGATGCTGGAGCATGTTTGAACTCGGTGACAGAATGATGGTTGAGTATTTAAATTCAGGATATTTTTTTACTTGTTTGCCAGCAGAGCAGCAGAAAGTCAAGACAGGCAAGACGCCTGATTAGCAGAGATGTCGCTGTTAAAGAAGTGACACTTTTTTTGTGCTCGTGCCGCAGCTCTGGTTAATTGCGAAAAAACAACGTAGAGAAAACTGGTGTAATGTTGCTCTCACATGACGCAGTGTACATAAAACAGAAGATCTGTCACACGGCGCAGAGTTAATCTTGGGCTTTCAGAGGTACAATGTGAACACAGTGGGGAGGTAATCACTTTAAGCTGCGGAAAAAGCCATGAGCCAGCAGTATCAGAGCACTGGGTCCACCTCTCCACATGTTAACCCCCCCCACCCCCCGGTTCAATCTTCAGGGGATGCAAATCAACTCCCCCACACTCTGAGACAGCACCAGAGACTCCCTATGGGATGCTGCAACAAAGACACACACACATACTGTATACAGAGAAATCCCCGGTCACATGCAGCTGCTGGAGGGATAGTGGGCACATCATAAAGACACACACACACACACACACACACACACACACACACCACACACACAGTAACTCCAGAAACAAACACTTTACACACACAAAGTTCAAAAAACAACCTACTGTACTATCTTCAGTTCACACATGGTTCCTCTCAAGCATGCATTAAGAACCACGCCCACTGCTAACACACACAGTAATCCCTTCACCCCACGATGTTATGGTGCTGTAGAAACACACACACACAGCATTTTTTGCCCCTCTCTCAGGCCTTGAGGCATCACTGAAGAGGGTCTTCCTGGAAAGAATTAAAGACATTAGAATAGACCAATTCAGCAGCAGCAGCAGCAGCAGCACAATAACCCCGACCACCTCATGGCAGACAGAAAGCAGCTTGCAGACAGATGAGTCCCTTTTATTACTGGAGGTGACCTTGACACCGAGGTTAATGTATCTAAAACCACAGACCATATGAGTGCTGCTCAAGCCAATTATTAACATAAAGTGGATACAGCAGAGGAGGAGCGCATTGACTCTGCACAATGGACTTATCCAAAGACAGCCAGAGTGAGTGTGTGAGTGTGTGAGTGTGTGTGTGTGTGTGTGTGTGTGTGTGTGTGTGTGTGTGTGTGTGTGTGTGTGTGTGTGTGTGTGTGTGTGTGCGCGCGCGTGTCTGAGCTGCAGCTGTATCGTGAGAGGGTTGGAGGTCATTCTTCACTTCATTCTTCTATCAGTCTTTTGTGTGCAATATTTATAGGTCAGAGGCGTCAGGTGTAACACTTGACAGCTGACATTTAAAAGAAAGACAGAAAGAGAAAGAGAAAGAGAGAGAGAGAGAACAAAAGAAAGAAAGTAAGAAAGACAGAGAGAAAGAGAGAGAGAGAGAACGAAAGAAAGAAAGAAAGACAGAGAGAAAGAGAGAGAGAGAGAGAGAGAATGAAAGAAAGAAAGAAAGAAAGAAAGAAAGAAAGAAAGAAAGAAAGAAAGAAAGAAAGAAAGAAAAGTATACACAGTGTGTTGACTACAGTATCAGGTGGCAATTGTTTCAATATAGTGACAAGAAATGTTTATATATGTTGAGTATCACAGCCATTTGCTAAGAATCGTCAGTCCTTTCCCCATTAATTTAATTAGCTTTTCATCATCACTTACAGTAAAAAAAGAACAACCCAGCTATACTAGTGAATTTGCCATTTTTCCTCCAGACAGTAAGTGCAGTTCTGTTTCTACCTCGCCTCGTCTCACACTGACCACTGACTGACTGACTGACTGACCACTGACTGACTGACTGACTGACTTCAGCCACTTCAGGATTTGTCTCTGCTGCCAAATCTCTGCTGACAGTATTGACACTTTGGTCCTTGCCAATTTATAATTGCTACTTCGGCCAGAATAGTAGTTTGGTTTACATTTTTGGTTTTGTTTTTCAAGCATTCCAGATAGAGAAATACAAGGTCATTTTGTGGGTTTGAGTTAAGCTGTGACCAGAGTGTTGCAGTTACTTGCAGTTAGTTTTTAGCCATCTTGGTCCACCAGACTGAAATAGATCAACAATTACCCTGTTGGATAAATTGCAATAAAATCTTTGTACAGACATTCCTGGTCCTCAGAGGATGACGACTACAGACTTTGGTGATCCCCTGACTTTTCCTCTGAGGACCACCATTAGTCTGCGGGCCGCACTTTGAGAAACTATGCTTGTTTTAGAACCAGTAGCATGGCTGTAGACTCTTAGTCGTGTTAAATAATGTTTTAACTTTAACCCACAGGGATTATTTATTTACAGGTGTCTTTCTTTCAATATTCAGCATTTGTAGAAACTATTTTGTGTTCAGGAGGATTTTGGCCAATGTACCATATTCAGACATGTTCAACAGACCCCACAACCCCGACTCTATAAAGAAATATTACCAGTGATGATTAGATGATCGATAGAAAATGATTCCACAAAAGTTTTGATAATTTCTTTATCATTTAAGTCACTTATCGATCAAAAATGGCAAACATTTGGTGGTTCAAGCTTGTCAAATGTGGCGATTTTTCCGCTTTTCTGTTTTATAACACTGTAAATTCAATATGTTTTATTTTTGGACTAGAAGAGAAATCTAAAGACATCAACTTGGGCAAACTGGGAAATTGTGATGGCCATTTTTCACTATTTTCTGACATTTTATACATTATAGAACGACCACACAATAATGAAGATAATCCCTGGATGCTGCCCTAAATACTGCATGACCAAATATGTGTGTGTGGATCTAAAGCTCTGCACACTTCTTCTGAGTGTCTTCATCACAGAGAAGTTAAACATTCACAAGACAAGTGTGGCTGAATTCATGAAAGTCTTGGCAACCTCTGCATCAAATGAGAGTAGACGAACACTCACACACACAAAGAGACACAAAAACAACAATGACAGCCTGTCAGTGATCCACAGGGAGAAGAAATGGAACAGCTATAAATAATCAATTCACACACACACACACAAAATCACACCACGTCTCAGCTGGATGAACATTTAAGCCAGCTGCACCAACAAAAGATGGGATCCATAACATTGATCGGAACAGCAAACAACTCTCACACACTCACACACATACACACAGAGATCCAGACTCAGACCACACACTCACTAAAAGACATTTAGCAGCTAAAAATAGCCCATAACATCACCATTAAATGTCTGTGTGAGACAGAGGCGGACAGAGAAACACCGAGAAGCAGATTGTGGATCTCTGATGCGGCAAATTAAGGCGTCTATCTCTCTTCTCATCTTTGCACACTAATAGGAAAATGGTTTAAATACCCGGGGGACTAAACAGAGTCCCTGACAGAAGCAACACACACACACACACACACACACACACACACACATACACACACACACACACACACACCTGTTTTTGGTACTTTTATGTATGTCTTTACAGACAGATGAATGTACAGGTACAAACATGATATCTATACTCATTACTTTTAGTCAGGGGCCCTAAACCTATCTCTGCCACACACAAAGTCAGAAACTCATTATCCACAAGCTCTGGGGGAATTAACTTATTACAATAATTATCAAACCCAATAGTGCTAATTAGAACCAAGAACCAAACACAAACAAACATGCACACAACACACACACAGTAGTTGCCATATCAAACCCTGATAGCAGCAAAAGTCATTGATGCGTGTCTTGAGAGTGAAATAGTCTGCAACATGAGAGATACTGAACACAGTCCTCGAGACCTTTCTGACATTTACAGCAGCCCTCGTCACATTACTGCCTTTGAAATTGTAAAAAAAACAACAACAAAAAAAATCAAGCACGTAAACAAGCAGATTTATTAGTGGAGCTGAATGGGGAAACCATCACACAGACCAAAAAAGAACCAGTGCCTCTGAAATTTGATCCGCCAGCATGTGTTACGTTGGCCGGCAAAAGATCAGGACTTCAGCCTTATAAAACAAGAGATGGATGTGAATGGATTTAAATAAGACAGGTGTATTTAACCCTGTTAAGCCTGAACCATGAAATAATTGCCAGAAAATTCAAATTTTTTGAAACTGGAGTGTTTATTGAACCTTCTGACAAATAAAAAAAAAAGAAATTAAATATCTATTTGCATATATGAGTTTTAATTTGTATCGTTTTTGTACAAAAACATATAAAACACAACATTTTTAACCCATTAAACTTTGAGTTTCAATGCCATCCTTTCTCACATCAGGGGGCACACTGGAGGTTGGCCTTTTGCAGGGGGGGCTTCCTCCTGCTTCTAGAGAGGATAGTGGTCTGCCACACTTTTTCCTTTCCTGCACTTGTGAGAGAGGTGCCAACAGCAGCTGGAAACCTTCGCAGGGGCATGGGTTTCTGTCTGGGCTTCAATTTCTTCTGGTGCACTGCATGTGCCTGATTGTAAATATCAGGTTTTTCAGGAAAAAAAATATCACACTGATGATGTAGAGGTCTCAAAAACTCATGTATCAAATATGATACACTTGGCGTTACAGGGTTAAGGTGTAACAAAACAAAATCTCTCCAGATTTACAGTTTGATTTACTACCTGGCAGGGAAGAGAAATTCTACAGTACTGTGTCCTGTCCTCCAGCATGTGGAAATAGTTAGCAGGGTGTCCTACAACTGCCATTAAAGGCCAGAGGGGCTCCATCATTCACAACATCTAGCTCACTTCACAAAACATAGTGCAGCGGGGAGTGCCATGTTATGGGGTTAAGATGGTGTCACTTTTGTGTTGCTAGCGCAAGTAGTGGTGGCTGATGGGTAAAAAATACGGGCTGGAAGAAAAAAGCAGCGGAAGGTCAACAAAATGTATGTAGGACTGGGTATAATACACTGAAACGTGTCTGCAGCATTAAGTATTGTATAGTGTTGGCATCTAATGCATTTCAATCAGAAATTACTTTATCTAGTTCGGGAAACCATGAAACATTGCTAATTTTAGACTTATTTAAGTCTTTGTATGTCTGCTTGTGTTAAGACAATATCAACACAAAACACAAAAAGGTGTTTCTGGGAAAAGTCGTAATATTATGAAACAATCATAATATAATAATAATACACAAAATTGTAATTTCAGGAGAAAAAAGTTGTAAAATGTCATAAGAGAAAAATTTGCTATACCTTATGTGTAACAGCTTCAGTAACAGATCTGAAAGAATATAATTCAAACAGAATGTTCTATTGATGAATATGTAGAAAAGTACATGTTGTGTTATTGAAAATGTTTTTTTAAAAGCTGCATGTCTTGTCATACTATAAAAAAAGCCTTTTCTAATAAGAAGGAACAAACACACTATGAATACTAACAGAAATAAAGAGTCTTAGTCTAGTTTCCAGTTTCTTTTTTCCTTCAGCTGGCACGCTTTAGGAGGGTCCAGTTTCCTTGGAAACTGCAAACAATGTTCGGGGACTTCTAATGTGCAACAAGTGCAAGTGTGTGAGCATATGTTTGTGTTTACAGCTGTAAAATATAAATAGTATTCAAGCGGTGCCCAAATTGCAAATTACAAAATCCTAATACCCGATCATGCGCCAATTATACAGTAATCCTCACCTGAAACTCAACCATTGACCTGCTATCCAATCACAATCCAGAAAGTAGCCAGGACCAAATGCCAAGTCTGTTACCAACAAGCCCAGAGCACCAATAAAATCAGGCCGCTGTGATCGCTGCCAGTGACAGCGAGTGCCAGTAATGCCTGTGTGTGTGTGCATTATTGCGTGTGTGTGTGTTCATGCTCACTCAACCTTCAAAGAACAGACCGGTGATAGCCAAAGAGCTCATTTCCCTAATGTAAACACTTCAGTAAAGACACACACACACACACACACACACACACACACACACAAAGAGACAGAGTTAATCGTATTCTCTTGAGCCGCGAGTGTTTCAGAGCTCCGTTGTCTCTCCTCTGGCAATGAGCCAGTGGAGGAAGGCTGCCGCTGCGTCCACGTTTCCTTTAACACTCTGTCCATTTATCAACATCTACTCTCATCAAGTTTCTCAATCAAGGACTATTCCATCATTTAGCCCCCTCCCTCCTTCCCTGTTATCTTTCTGGCTTCTTCGTCACTGTACAGGAAAACATCATTTGGCTCTCCTTTTGTTTTCTGTGCTCTCGTCCTCATCCTCACACCTCTCTCCGGTTCGTATCCCTCCCTCACTCTGTTGCCAGTGAAAACAGACCATCAGGACAAAAGCTTCAATGGCAGAAGCAGCGGAGGGGCCTGTTCCATTACACCATTTTAACAGCAGAGACTAATCGCTTATGTGGACTTTTCCTCGGTGCCTCACTTCCTCTCCCTCCGGCTCGCTTTCTTTCTATCGATCAAACATCGCCTTCATAATGGAAAAACACACATCCATCAGTTGGTGTGAGACATAGCGCATTGTCTCTGTCATTGTGTCCTTAACAAATGTTTTAAATGCAAACACACAGTCACCCCCCCAACACCACCTCCTCCCGTCACACAGCAGATCCAATAACTGTTGACAGAAAGCTCAACAGTGAGTCTGCCATCCAGGAACAGGAAAGGCTCTACAGGTGACTAACTGTGATGTAAAGACACTGATCAGTAGTAAAGGACAGAAGACAGAAGGCTGTGAATTAGAATTGATTTTGTGTTTTAAGGATCAGGTTTTGTGCTGATCATTCAGATCATTGCCCAAGTCCACCAAGATCCTCTCATTCATGAGGATCAGAGAGGCCAAACTGTCCTGATCTTTTTTTGTTTCCCTCCCCCTGTCCCATATTTTACCACTCACTTCTGTTTTTCCAAACAAAGCCAGACAAACACAAGGGTTTACACACACACACACACACACACACACACACACACACACACACATTCATTCTCCTCATGTCACGTACACGTGGATGTGTGAAGAAGATGAAGATGGGCGTATGTCTGCATACAAAAGATTGACTTTCCAAATCCAAATGCAGTAAAGATGATAACATCGTCACCATTAAAGCTGCAATAATCATTTTCTTAACATTAACAATCATTAAAATGACGTTGTGTGCATTATGGAAAGGGTGGTTCCTACAGACGAACCCATAAATAATTATGGTCCGACTCTGCAGGCTCCCTGAGATCAACAGAGCATTTTACTGTCTTTCAGCTTATTGTTTTGGTTTTACAGCCCATAACTTAACTGTTTTGGTTCAGTCTGGAAGCCTCCATGTGCACGGGGAGCTGAAAAAGCTCTGATAAATCCTGTGGACACAGCAGATAGACCAAGTTGAGATATTTCTATTTGTATTATGCATATCTTTATCTATATGGATTCTGACCTGTTTCGTCAAGTTTCATGCAAGTTCTTGAACAACTGATCTCTGTACCACTGTTTGCAGGAATAATTGGCTGAAATAAGTTCTGGTGTGCTAATACCAAACTCTGTCCCAGGCTGATGCCCTGCTCTCCCCTCTCTTCTCCACATGGGCTGACGAAGTGGGAGGTGGTGATACTTAATATCCATCTGTTGTCATGCCACTCATTAATAATCACTCAGCAGAGGGACGAGTGTTAAACCTGTCATCGCATCCTTTCTCCTACTGTCTGCCTCTCTCACACACCTCATGTCCTTTGTGTAATGAGTGTTGGTTTAGACGAGGTGCTCATGCACTGGCCACTGTCTCCTAAATACTGAGCCAGCAGCGTCCATTACACAATATTGACTAACAGCTCATTATTGGTGCAAAATGACGTCTACAGTGGAAGAAGGTTGACAGGGAGGAAGAATCCGTGTTCTTTGTATATTTATCTTTAAATAAACATTTCCACAAAAACCTTTCAGAAAATGTTGTGGTGCAGGTCAAAGCCAATATTATTCTTCTAAAGAACAATTTTCTAATTCCAATCCTGTCTGTGGTAGCCAAGTGGTTTTCCAAACTGCTTCAGGTTGCATCCCTGCTGGCGTCTCCGCACCACGGCCCCGCCACACTGTCAGCTGCTGGGGTGTTGGCTCCACATACACACCACAGAGGCTCGATTTCTCATAAACCCTAATGGCACTTTGCCATGAAATTATGCACAAACACTTACAGCAGTGGCCCCAATTTATCAAACTGATTTTAAAATGAACAGGAATATAAAATAGTTTCTTGAACTGCTGCCAAACCCAAAGCTGTGCATATTTATAAGCATACAGTATACAGCACGCCCGGCTGTAAATGAAAGCCAACTACCGATGACCAAGAAACTATGTTGAAGTAATTAAGTCAAAGTCATATATATATAATACACACACGTATAATACAATCACGTTAAATGCCAAATCATTCGTTAGTGATGTCAAAGTTCCTCTCATTTTACTTCTGTATAACCAAACACACGGAGTAAGATAGCACGAGTAACGTGTTTACAACCTGTTAATACCAAATACACACCTGAAATAAACTTCATACAATCTCAGTCTTGTAGCAGTATTTACTGAGCAGAATGGTCTTTCCCTTTCTGAGAGAGATTAACTTTGTGCAACCAGCCCGACAGAGATTACATAAACAGGAGCACAGTGTCTCCATCTGGTTCTGTTCTGTTTGCTTGTACCGTACCTCCGATTAGTGCTTTGTCATTGTCAGAGTTCAGATTAGGATTAACCCAACTGACACAGCGGTGTGTGTGAGTGTGTGTGTGTGTGTGTGTGTGTGTGCACAGGGATATACACAGCATTTTCAGGTATGGGAATATATTTTGTTCTTTATTTGTCCTCGTAGAGAGAAATATACTGTAATGGTAAAATGTCAGTATGGCAAGAATTCATAAAAAGAGGGTATGAATAAAAGCATTTCAGTCACACGTCATACGTCCGACTGAACTTAACATCCAGTGTGTGTTTTCTCTCTTTGACTTGCGGTGCCAAACCCAGCTGTGCTCTTATCACCGTCAATGTGAGCACGTCAAGATCATGTTCCCATAGCAACCGGGACAAGATAACTCTAATCTAACTAATTTGAAAAATTTTACCTTAAAAATAATAGTAATACTAGTAATTTTGCTCTGTCTTTTCTTATTGGAAAACTACAGTAACACTTCTTACTGGAAATGACACCCAATCTGGATTCATGTATATTCACCAAGGAAAAGAAAGTTATGGACAGGAAAAGACTGATCATTTATATAATTTATATTTTTATAAAGTTAAACAATTATATGTATTTTTGGGAGATTTTTACAGAAAATGGGGGCAGAGAGACAAGGGATGACATGCGACAAAATCAAACCATGGTCGGCATCTTGAATCCCTTTATAATTTGCATTATAGCAAGTATCTTACATTAATGTGAGCCAAGCCACTGAGCTTGACTGACATGTGAACTGAGGTGACTTTTCTGTCTACGTCATTTTCATTCAACAATTATGTTTTATTCCTTATATCTTGAAAAGTGTAAGTGTGCAGACGTCTTTGGAAGTGTCCTGGCAACATGTGACATCAGTCTTTGTCACTCTGACTGTACACCTGACACTAGACGTCTGAAAAGCTGTCGAGGTGGAGCTGATTAACGCTCTTTGAACCATTTATCTCTCACTGTATCTGCCTCTTTCTTGTTCAACTCTCAAAAGAGTCAAACAAATAGAAAGACAGAGGCAACAAGAGAAAAGGGAAAAATGAGAACAAGAACAGGAGAGGGGGGAGAATATGGCGATTCATGAAGATTGTCGCGTGTTTGACATGAAAATCCCTGAGAACTCAGGAAATTGGCTTGGCCTATTTTGGGTTTTGGACCTGTGGGCATATCAGTGTCTGTGGGATGAAATGAGAGAGGCCCCGAGGTGCAGCGATGGATGGAGGGGAGACCAGTGGCTGCTAAGGTCAAAACTAGAAGAAAAACCAAGTAAAACTCACAAAGGGCTTTTATCCACTCTCATTTGTAATACTGATAGACTTAAGAACATGTTTGATCTTAATAATGAAATGCATGGAAATGTCCTCTGTTAAACTGGGAACTTCCTTGATGGAGTTGGTTGATTTATAAGCGTTAAATTGCCTTATCTAAGAGGTGAAAAATAATTTGAACGCACTTTGAAAATATTATATGTCAATGTCATTTCATACATTACATATCTCATATACAATAACAAGTCCACAGCCAAGCTAACAGCTCTGTGAAGTTGTACTTCGGCACAGTGGTGCTTTGAGTCAAATGTTAATGATAACAGGTATAATATTTACCATACATTTTAGTTAGCATGCTAACATTTGCTTATTAGCAGTAAACATAAAGAACAGATGAGGCTGATGATCATCCGTTTTTAAGGATTTTGGTCAAGGCAATCCATCCGATAGTCAGTGAGACAAAGTCAGTAGGATTCATCCTCAGGGAACCACAAATGTCTGTACAAAATCTAATGGTTATCCATCCAATAGCAGTTGAAAATTTTCAATCTGGACCAAAGAAATGGACCGACAGACCGACCAACAACAAGTCTAGCTCATAAAAACATTTTTTATACTGGAATATCTTTTTTTCTGTATAGTATACTTCTCCAATATTTCAAAATATGTCACCTAATAAATGTAATCACAAGCATCATGAATATTTATAGTACAGTCCTATAGTGTAGTGCAGTAGTCTAGTGTTTTGCATCCTAATTAGTCAATGCAGCTTTGTTGACTGAGAAATTAAGATTTCTGATTGCAGTTCCTCGCCTTAATGTAAATTAATTCAGCACTAATGAACATCTTCTCGTATCTCACAGCTTTCATTAATTAAAGTCTATTCAGTTACAGTAATACTCAAAGAAACCCAAGCACAGTACAGCTGAAAGGCATCATTTTTGATTATTGAGCTACTGTAGGCATTTCTGTCCTGCTGCCCATTTAATCAGTACTCCCATTGATTTCCTGGATCAGCTGTCTGCAGCGATTCCGCACATAAAAGCATCAACTGTCTCTCTCCCTCCAGTCGACCTCCATCTGTCTGCTGGTTCATCCACCACAATCCATCTAAGACACCTTTCCCTCGACATCTATGCTGTGCTCTCATTGTAATCACTTCAGTACCTGTGTATGAGTGAAATGACAACACACACCCTCATACACACCCATAATGGGTTATGGAAGGGTGCCATTCACTACAAAATCTGTCTCTCGCTTCGGTCTCCAATCCTCCGCATGGGCCCGACATCACAGCAGGCTAACAGGCTGGTGGCCAAACACACACACACATTCAGAAGTTCATGTGCCGGTCCAACAACCTCTAAGGGGATGGCAGAAATAAGCTATGGGCACCTGACTGTGCCATGTACCTGGCAAGGTTAGGCCATGTTAGCTATGAATGAAATAAGCTGGCGTCAAATAAAAGTGCATGAGGGGTGAGAAATGGCCATTTAGCTAGCCTTGACCTTGGATTTAGGGCAACAGAATACCAGATTAAAAAAAGAGATGAGAAGACAGAAAGGCAGCAGGGTTCACAAAGTAAATGGCCGGCTCAGGTGGGAGCACCGGGAGAGAAAGCACTAATGAGGAACACTTGGACAAACTGAGGCACTGATGCATGAAGTAAATGGAGGGGAGAGCTGACTGAAAGTGGAATACTTTAATGGGAAAGCAAGGAAGACAGTGCACATTATAAAAGCGAGCATTCATAAGCATGTGTAGAGGAAGTGGGACAGTGGACACAAGAGGCTGGCGCTGGGCGTGGACAGCTGGCTCTCCCAGGTGGCGGCAGACCGACTCGGAGTGGACAACTTCTGCCACTCCCATTTGGCGTCTGTCTCACCACACTGATGCACACGTGCTGATTCTCCCAGAGCGCCATGCTCAGTGCAACACAAAGCCACTGTAATGACCACTTACTCTGGTTAAAAATTATGTCATGTGGGCATCGTCCTCATGCATTTCATTTGTATGCAAGCTAGAGTCAATTAACCGCTTAATCTTGAATTACTCCGATTAATTGTTCGTCTTATGTGATAGTCAATTAATGTTTTAGTTGACAATTTCACATCCATTTAGTAGTTGCTCTGGAGCTTTCAGTCATATTGCGTGATCTTCATCAGCAGATGCTATGCACTGCAGACATTTGATGACTTGGGCTTTAGGAAATTGTGATGAGCATTTTTCAGTATTTTCTAACATATTGTAGACCTGCTGGCAAACATTTGTTGATTCCATGTTCTCGAATGTGAGGATTTATTATCATTACAAGGGCAATATAAGCGCTTTGAAATTGTGACCTTGGGTTCTGAGAAACTGATGTATTTCTCACTATTTTCTGATATCGACTAAATAATTAGTTTATTGAAACAATTTGAGTGTGATCATTTCCAACATGGACCATAACTCAAACGACGAACGATAACTGAAAACATACACACACACACACACACACACACACACACACACACACACACAAACAACCACTCCATCAATAGAGGATATTCTCTGCTTTCTGGATTAGACTGAAAGACATTTTCACACACTCATCTGATGCTGCACTAGCAGTCTATTCACCACCACACTCAGACATACAATACATGCGAGCCACTGTTCATAGCCTTCGTATTAACCTTATCTATCGAACTAACCTCGCAGACCAGCGTCCCTGTAGCCCGAGGCACTGCTGCCGATTGGTAACCAGCGATAAGGGAGAGCAGGGCTCACATTCACTGTGCTCATTGGTTTGACTGGTTGTGTTAGCATGCAGTGTCGCACGCCGGAGCACAAATGAGGGAACTGGTTCATCGATGTTAACATGAGCATTTGCTTAACTGAGCCAGACTTCAAGGACAGACTTGTCCTACATTGTCTGGAAAGGGCTAGGTCGACTGTTCAAGAAAGATCAACTAACTGAGCTGCAGTCTCTCACCATCTCCATCAGGAATGTATATCCAAAAGACATCCACTGTCATCGTAAGTTGAAGGTCTTTCTCAACACACAACTGTGGCCTCATTGCTTTCTTTTTGTCTATTGTCCTTGCAATCAAAAGATGAATAGATAGATGTCCCATGACAACAAACCAGCACATCAAAGATAAAATGAGGAGCGAAGGATCTGTGGGACACATCAGGGTCTCAAATATCACATTTTTATGCTGATAATATCAGGTAAAGTAGGACTGAAAGCTGAACAGGCTATGAATGAAACACAAGGACGTTGTGAAAAGCTGGAGTGCATCTTCCCTTAGGCTTTTCACACAGACAAACACTCCTCATACATCCAATGGTCTTTGATGAGATAACTGGCAATTTACCTGAATACGTATAACACTACAATTCATTCAATTACTGTTAAACCAGTGCCATTTCAATTTGCTTTCAGCACAGTATTGATCATCACAGCGTAACCTGGGCCACTCAGTGAGAAACTAACTTCTCACCACTGTCAAAGACTAGTAACCATCATTCAGTTTCAGATGATCATCTCTCATTGTTACAAGGGCACATCAGTCCGCATCATCGGAGCTGATTCTGGGTCAATCCCCACCCCACTTCCTCATCCCCCCCTCCTCATTTCCCTTCCCTCCCCCCTTGTCTGCTCTGTCTGCTGCTCCATGGGGGGAGGTGGAGGCACAAGAAAGAATCAAATTAGCTTCTGTTCCGACATTTTCATGACAGACGGCCTTGTCAAGGTCACGGAGGTGCGAGCCAATTTCTGCTTGATTCCAATGAACTTCAACAAGCACTGACCATCAACATAACATTTGTTTGTTTTTTGATGGATGCTTTTAGTCAAAGTGCTTTTTAGCACCATGAACGTGTTTAATTTTAGAATGGGCCACCCTGTGAATAGCTATAATCTGGAGAGTGTTAGGGATATACTGGACTGACAGACCACAAACTATGTCGCAAAACTGATCCAAATTATGGCAGTGACACTGGGAGACCCAGTATGGAGTTCATAAAAAGGAAAGTTGCAACAGGAAGCAGTCCTTAATAAAGACAAGAGCCAAACATGTGGCAGTGTTCACATTCTGGTCTTAATTATGCAGGATTTAGCACCCAAATCATGTGAAATAAATGTTATCACATGTGAAATATGATATATGTGCCTGTATCATGCAAATGTTTTCACATGTGAAACGTCTTTCACATACAAGAATTTATCACAGGAAATATATGTGTTTAAATTTGAAATTGATTGTTTTCAAATGGTGCTTCACATGTTCTCTGATAGTTTAGATGAACAGGCTTGGAAACCTTAAAAAAGACACGAAATGCAGCACATACACACAATATTAGGGATCATCATACAATATTTGAATGCAGTGGTGATATATTTCAAGAATACAAAGGTTGCAAACTAACACACGGCTGCATAAACCTGTGTCGGTGCTCAGCTTGTCCTTTCAAACACAGTGTACAACATACGCTGCAGAGCTGCAGACTGCTGCCATGACTCTGCTTGTCTGTCTGCCTCCCTGGAGGGCTGGTTAGCATTACCACCAGCCCAGCCTCCCACTCTGTCAGACAGCATTTAGCATGAGTGCTAATGTAGCCAGCCACCACGTCTGTCTGTCTGTCTGTAGGTATATGAACTTAGCCAGGGGCTGAATACCTAGCTTTTCTGTCAGGTACATGCACACACGTGTATTCTCCTTAAATGTCTGTGCGGGGATATATGAGGTTAGGTGACTTTGGAATGATGATTATTAGTCTAATGAATGGTGGAGCAGACAAGATAATGAGCTGCCTCTTTCTTATGCAAGTTTCAGAGGCCCAGTTTTTATGGATATAAATGCGCTTAGGTATCTATCTTGAAATCATATTCTGTATTTCAATGCAGTAGCATAGTGCTGGCAACACAGCCTAATAATCTTCATGACTTTTACCATTCAGGACATCTGACTGTTTCAAGAATTTTGTAAATGACTGATCTCAGACAAGCTGATTTCACTGTGCTAATCAGTAGAACCACATGATATAGTGTTGTTGGCATACAAAGCCTGCTAACGTGTGGCTGATGTAAATGAACACTCTTACAGTACTTTCTCAGTAGCTGTGGGAGTAAAAGCTGCATCTTATTAGGTTCTTTGCGTTGCTGTGCAGAATTAGCCAAGTGTCATTGTCCAAGACTTTTCTATTCATCACTGTAAAATAAAAAAATCCTATTTCTGTGTATTTGATTTTTTTTTTTTTATAACAAGCAGGATCACTATGAGTCTACTGCCATGCTAGCAAATCTGTGAAGCTGTACTAAAGGCACAGCTGTGCTTTGAGCTAAATGCTAACACCAGCGTACTAACATGCTTATAATGACAATTTTAACATGCTGATGTTTAGCAGGTATAATGTTTCCCGAGTTAACTATTTTAATTCAGTGTGTTATCATGCTAACCTTCGCTAATTAGCACTAAACACAAAGTACAGCTGAGGCTGCAGGACATGTCATTAGTGTTGCAGGTATTTAGTCATAAACCGAAGTATTGGACAAATGAAATAAAGTAGATATATTTCAGTCCATCTGTGAGTTATTTTGTGCTGACTTCAGCAGTTTTAAAGCCTTGCCCTGCTGTCATCGCTCTCCATTCACACACAACAACACAAAACAAACTCAGAGACACAAACTCCAGCAGTGATTAAGCTACTTAGCGCTGAAGGTGATTATGGGCCAGCTGGCCACACACACACACATACACATACACACACACACACACACACACACACACACACACACACACACATACACATACACCCCTTCTGCACAGCAGACATTGACAGCAGCTTTACCGAAGTATGCAGACAAACACATAGTACACAGTCTGGCCCAAATTCAGAGATCCTCACATCTTTTGTCTTGTCCATAATATCTGCACTTCTTCACCAAGATAAATCCAATTTCACTCTCCAGGATTGGCACACAAGGCTAAATAAGGTTCACTTAAATGAATTCAAACATTGTGAATTTGATTAAATCCACCTCAGATGGACACAGAGACAGAAAGAGCACAGCAAAGCTTTTCCACAGAAATGCTGACCTGCTTGCAGTGTGCAATGCTTCAGGAGACATTTCAGAGGCTGCGGAAAGATGTCTGTGTGTTTAAGTGTGTGTGTGTGTGTGTGTGTGTGTGTGTGTGTGTGTGTGTGTGTGTGTGTGTGTGTGTGTGTTAAAGAGGCACAAAAGAGATAAAGTGATTAATAAGAGAGCAGGAGGAAGGAGGATTCTTGAATTTTACGCTCATATCACTGGCAGGGCATGCTATACTTCTAGTTTACTGATTAAACAAAAGCAGAAGAGGATATAAAAAAAGAGCACATTCAAATAGAGAAGTGAATTAACTCTATACAGTCTAGACACAACACCTGAGGGCCTCCATCTCTCTGCCTCTCCCTCCCTCCCTCCGCGGGAATATGGCAAGCACGTGCAGCTGTGCCCAAATTATTCATACACACGACGCTCAGACAGACACACACACACACACACACACACACACACACACACACACACACACACACACACACATGCTCTCGTACGCACACATGGACGCACCCATGCAGACACACACTGATTGCATGTTTGGCTAAGAGCTCGTATTTGCACGCTACAGTAGCCCTTTTGACAACAGAAGACACACTTGCTCCTTTTTCCCCTCCACCCCCCCTTGGTCCACCGCCCCCCTCTGTCTCTTTTCCTCCCTCTTTGATTTTTCTTTGTATTTGTTGTGTTGAATTGCAGGAAGCATTGCTCCTTTCAGAAGAGGGAGGGCAGTTTATAAAACAAAGACGACATCTAGAAATTGACTGTACAAACCTCTTTTCTTTCACCCCCTTCCTGTCTAATATAGCCTGTTCTTCATCCTCATTCACCCCCCCCCCCCCCAATTCTCTGCCCTTGCTCAGTGTGTCTTTATCTGTGTGTGTGTGTGTGTGTGTGTGTGTGTGTGCAAACTCAGCACAGAGCACAAAGACCTGCAGTGACATCAGAATCATTCACACTGTGTCCTCTGTCTACACTCACCCGAGAGGTGCTCTGTTTAAAGGGCCTCTGCTACGCCTCATCCCCCCTCCCACACACACACACACACACACACACACACACAGATCCTCCGTGATTTCTAAGTGACCACAACAATGTCAACACACACAAACTGGTTATATGATTTATCAAAATATGCAGATGACAGTCGGTTTGAAGAGAAATATATTTCAACTCTCACCAAAATGCTTAAGAACGAGGAAATTAATTATTTACGATCTGTTAAAAAGGTTTTCTTGTGTCCAAGCAGCATGAATGATTAAAGTTAGGGCTCTTTAGAAGGCCAGCTGACATATGATGAGACCCTGATAACAGAAAGATGCAAATGTTCAGACTGAAGCGCCATTCATTCCTTACTGAATTCAAATGGATGAATTCAAATAAATACAGATCTCTGTGTGTGTGTGTGTGTGTGTGTGTGTGTGTGTGTGTGTGTGTGTGTGTGTGTGTGTGTATGTGAGTGCATGTGCAAGAGTGGGCGACTGGGAGGTGGAGGGAGCTGTGGGGAGGGAGAGCTGGTGACATTCCAGCATTTTGGTCACAGTTTCACGCTTTATTTTGCTCACAGTGCAGACAAGCTTGAGCAAGAGACAATAAAAAGGGATGAGGCAAACATTTCAAGGGAAGTTTGAGAGGACGTGTCGTCAGTTAGCACACTCTGGATCAATGTGTATTTTCCATTTTTTAGTCAGGAGCAAAAAGTCTTTTTTGTCACAGAACAGCAGGAAAGTGTTTTTTTATAATAACATAGGATTTAACTGATGCTCACTCAGGCTACAGAGCAGTAGACTGATTCCTAGAAGGTTCATAACAAATGGCCTGAGGCTTAACTTCAAGTCTATTTTCTTTCAGTTTCACGCTCTCGCTGAGGATTCAGTCTGAACTGACTCATCTCAACGGGCTCATCAACAGCTCACAAAGCAGGAAGTGAACAGGAGGCGCGGATAGTCCAGCGGCAGCCTTACAGGAAGTCATTCTGCAACAGCAGCACATCATTTGGGAGTGCTGATGCACTTAAGAGGGAGAAGTTCATCAACAGACCAGTTGCACAACTAATTTTAATGCCATATTTCTGATCTATTGGTGTAAATACACTACAGGGTTATAAATCCCACCCTGTCAGGATCTATACACTCAGCACACCATCTCAGAAACCCAATCAAATAGCTCCATTATACACCTGTCATCAGATGTGTCATTAAGAGGAGTCATGTTATTGTTTAGAAAACCAGGATTAACGGGTGTAGCTCGGCAACCTCACTAACTTCTTTGTCCTGCAGACCCTTTTCACCTCCTCGGCCACAATCTGCTCACAAAGCCTCTAAGCCTGTGGAGCCCGATTATGCAACAGTCACTACTGTTAGAAAACAGGTGACAAACAAAACACCTTGTATTCCTCTTTTTAAGCCCATTACTGTCATGAAATGTTCTTGATTCTTGCCTTCTGCACGTCACTATGTCATTTGGTTCAAACATGTACCCATGATATCAACTTTCAGGTCTCATGTCAGAGGTTTCTTTCATCAGTGACACATATACAGTACACGCTGTACACACAATGCTCAACTCCAGACAGGCGCCTTCTTTAGCACTCTCGCCACAAAAGACATTCGCACAGAACTGTTAGGTCTAATAGGTTTGAAGGGCAACAACAAAAAAACATGTGACCAGCAGGCCAGCGTGAGGAGGAAGTGATGCACAGCTGTGGACGACCAGCTTGGGTGTGTGCTCTGTCATGTTTCCTGCTCCTCTTCCCTCGGTTGAGGCCAAATCACTGATTAGAAACAACTTCAGTGGCGACTCCCATCAACAAAGCAAAACTGCTTTCACTTTTCTCGACTGTAAATCTGCAGCAAGCTGGCTGGTGGAGGGTGAGACCACGTGTAAGAATGCGCTCATGAGGAGATTACATTGCAGCACTGCCCTGTGACCGGTATATACTGTAGGCTGATAACTTAGTCTCTCACACAAGCACAATTTCCCACCAGATTCCAGCCATTTTAAAGGCAACCCCCTGGGGAGGTGTGTAACCCAGACAGAGCCTGTGTGGCAAACTGTTAACACACACAGGAAACAGGCGAGACTGGTAGCCTACACAGGACATACGTCCAACACCACTTTTTAACTCCCATTTAAAGCCTTTGTGTATCAGCTGTGAGGGGCCCCTTCCGCAGTTGTATTCCGCTACTCCTGTTTTGTTTTGAAGCCAGTGTTTTGGACATGTGGTGGCTAAAGTCTGCAGCACTTTTGTGGATTTCTGAAAAACATTTGTGTTTCTGCAAAGCTCTATTTTGGACTGGCTCGTCAACACGTCAGCATTGGACCGGAGAGATGAAAGCTTATGCTTTCTCCTCAGCTCCCTTCGCCTTTAAGCCAAAATGCTCTGCGTCATAACCGTCCAAAATACCCCCACCATCCACATGTGGGGTCTGAAAGAACACTCAATATTTTGTGCCCTATGTGCAGAACTTTTTTTTTTTTTCATTACTGTCATCTTGAACCACAAATGCATGAAACACACAGGACTGAGGACTGACTCACTTCTTGGTGATTCCTCAGGTCATTTTTTGGCAACAGAGCCAATTTAGACAGAGAGGGAAGCCTTGAGGAAAAGTCTGTTAAGGTGAGAACATCAAGCAGCAGTCACAAGGTCAGAGACCACAACAGCACTAAAGAGATTTGTCTTTGTGTCTATTTATACACAGCTATGGAGGCTGACTTAGCACTTTGGTGCAAGACAAGAGTCGTTCGCCGGTCTGAAATGAGTAAGTGGCAGCACTGCAGAGAGAGAAAAACACCAAGAGATCGATATGCAAATGGTAGATTTACACACTGCTCATAACTCTCATGTCAAGTTACATCCAACGTACATGCATACACACAAAAGCTGAATTATTGACATTTATAGTAGCACATGCAAGCTCAGAGCCAGCCCTAACAAAAAGCTTTCAATATGGGGCCAATGCAGCACTCAACATAAGATCAACGAGAAGAGGAGGCACCCTCGAGGTGAAGCGAAACTGTTATGTCTGTGTGTGTGAGTGCGAGAAAATGTAGGAGTGTTCTCATTCGTATTGCCCGTTTGCATCAGACTAAAGCTTATGCAGCTGTATAAAGACGAAACAGCCAAGCCAGACGCAGTTTAACAACGGCCACTTAGTAGGGAGTTATATTACATGCATCTTGTCAATTGGCTGCAATGCAGAACCATTGACTTGAGTGTGTGTGTCTGTGTGTGTGTGTGTGTGTGTGTGTGTGTGTGTCATAACCACATCCATTCCTCAGGCAGTCAGGTCTGAATGCAGGATTGTAGGTCAAGTCACTGGTTATATGGACATTGTTTAGGGAAGGCAGTGCAGACACTCAGGAAATGGAAGCTGGCGACTCAGACTATGCGTGTGTGTGTGTGTGTGTGTGTGTGTGTATCGGCCTTCACGACAACCTCATTGCCCTCCAAATGCAGACTCACACACACACAGAGTCCTAAGCTTTATGCAGTCTGCCCAAGGGCTGAACAACATGGGAGCAATTAAACACCATCCTCTCTTATCAGCGGCCGACTTTCTCAGGGAAAAAAAAAAACAAGAAAGACGCTCAGCTCGGCAGTCATTGGGAAAACCGTCGCTTCAAGGGCAGGAAGTTATCCTGCTCTGTGTGTTTATTTGTGGGCTTCTCATTTCCTGTCAAACACACAGACACTTTTGGTGGCACTCACAGAGCGTGTAAATACACACACACACTGATCACACATGATGAAAAGGAGCAGTGCTAGCTCGCCCACCAGCATAGTCATGTAATTACACAAACTGTTTAATTACAAAGTGAAGTTCATGCTAATAAAACTGATTTTAAAAGGCACGGTTGCGATTACAATGCTCTCTCTGTGCTGATTTGACCCTCTTCTGCGAAGGTAAATGTGAGTTCAGTAGGTGATCCGCATGCAGCGATATCTGTCACCTTCACTCATTCAGCCTCTGAGTTGCTCTCCAGACTTGAATCAATAACTTCAGTTGAGCAGCAGCCACCAGCTGCCTCTGTGGCTTCTCTTTTCACCTTTTTTCTCTCTGCCTTTCTGTCAGCACCACCCACCCCACTTCCTGTTACAGTTGTCGCTGTGAACAAGCACAAAGGAGATTCACTCAGCGGCTGATTGACAAGTGACTCTGAAACCTCCCCTGGGGAAATGGGGCCATCGGTTGTAAGGTTCATCTTAAAAGGCTGCTCTACTGGGCCGACCCCCATCCTCAACCCCCACTAACTTCAATCAATGGCTCCCAAACTGGGGTTGGAGGACCTCAAAAGGGGCTTTAAATTTCACTTTGCTGCAGTTGCTTTACATTTGCACAAGAAGAGGGGGTGCAAAGATGCCTATTTTGATCACATGATTGGCCAACGCTCAGGACAGCAATCTTCTCATAAAAGGACTCCCAGTGTGACCAAGTGGTATTCATTAGCTGGTGTGACAGAGTCTGGGAGGGTCTGAGTTAAAGGACAGAGGGTCTGTCAGACCACCGCCTCAGCTCCACACACTGCAAAATGAGCGTGATTACATGCGCAGCCCCAATCACACTACAGCCATGCCTTCCAGTTTTTAGAGGCACTCAGCGCCAGCACATGCACATTTAAATGATCTCTTTCAATCCGCATTCAGTCTTGGCACACACTCAATCGATTGGGCTGCTAATATCCCCGATAGGGATCCAGAATCGGCTGTGCTGCCCGAGCTTTTAGGTGATTTTCCAACAAAGGCAGTGAATGACACAGCTCTGAAGGAGAGCATCTCTTTGTGCTCGATTCATTTGCAGAGGCAGAATAAAAAATAGAAAATAAAAAAAACACCACAAGCCTCTGCTCTCAAAACCTGGTTATGGAGCAAACCCAGCAACACACATGTAAGGTGAGATGAGGTGAGACTGCAGGTAGTTGCCTGTGAGAATAATAATTCTAAATGTGGTTTGGGGAGAAACGCCCATTCTCCTCCCTGCACCTGGCTGCAGCTGTCCTTGTCACTTCACCCAATGTTAAAGCCTGAATGCAAGCTGCTGCTTCACATAAAACGGACTAATGCTGTGAAGAACTTCTGCCCCCCCAACATGAAAACAATCATGTGGAGATAGCTGGTTCTGGCACATGCTTTGCCTTATCAATACTGTGCAGAGCACCACCCATGCATTACAAAACAAGGTGTAATGCTACTCCTGTAGCTGTATAAGCTGCTGTATCCTACAGTGAGCACTGGCATGAAGGAGTGTGTATTGTACAAGAAGACTATAGGTGTGCGGGATGCATTTAATTGATCGCCAGGAGGCACAGACACAATGTGGTCTGCTAAGGTCGGCAGATTTCCAGCAGACAGACGTAGGAGGCTTACCTCAACGCAACCTTCACACAGCAGTCGCCCTGGCTCGCCATTATCGCTTTCGAGGTTCACCGACGGGATGTGAAGTATTTCGGCTATGTTGGGTTTTCAGTGTGTGTGTAAACCGTGCGGCGCTGCGGCGGTGCGGGGTGTCTCAGGTCAGCGGGAGCAGCCGTCAAGACCTGCCGGCGATGAGCTGCCTCATCGGGACTCCTCCTGTCTTCTTCTCCTCCGCTGTGGCGGTCATTTCTGGCTCGCTGGTGTTTGTCACATCGCAGATTTTAAGCCGCTTTTTTTCTTTCCGTGGTCTGTCTCCGTCGCTACATCCTGTTTAAAGTGCGTGTAAGGGAAGCATATGAGCGCTCCTCAGTCACCACACCGCTGCTCTCAGCGAGAGGCGATCACGTTGAAGCGGCGCTGAGACCGTAAAGTGGAAGGGGCAATGCTGCCTTCAGGGGCTGTCGGAAATATTTAGTTCACCTTTGGAGCGCTCGTGCAGCAGAGTCAATGCCTTTCAAACTATCAGTGCACAACAGAGGGTTATGGAGAATCATTTCACTCAGAAATAAAATGAAAAGGGAAAATAAATCAATATTCACCACCTGCCACACTCAAACCGTTATTACGGGTTATTGTCACTAAATGGGGGGACTCCTATGAGACAACAACAACAATGACCAAAATTTGATGCAGCAGAGGCAGGGATAAACCGACTTTTAGCCCCCAGTATGGGTCAAGTTCCAAAAAACCACTGGATTCTACATTTCCAACGATGCAGCCGGATTGCATCCTTCATTAGATCCTCAATGCCCTCTTCTTTCCAACTTCCTGTTTAAGATTTAAAGTTTGATGACATCCTGATGACATCATCATGGTTTTTTTATAAGCTCCCGGCAGAGCCACAGAAGACATTATTCAACTGTTATTACAGTTTGAGGAGTATTCCTCCTGACAAATGAACTGAACTTGATGTGTAAAATAAAATATAGCAATATCATCATACAAAAACAAGTACAAGTCTTCTAAATCTTGCTTCAGTAAAAGTACTTATTAAGTATTATTAGCAAATGTACTCATTTTGAGGCATAATGGTTTCTCTTAGTGGTGTGTCAACATGTCTTGTAGTGGTTGTTATTACTTATTCATTAATAGATAAACAGTATTTTCATGTTGCAGCTGGTGATGGTGGAGGTAATGTAACCGTTGGGTGGCTTAATCTATAACAATGTATCATATTTTATTTTTTAAAATATTAATCTGCAAAGTAACTAAAGCCAACAAATAAGTGTTGTAGAGTAAAAAGTACAATATTTGTGGTGTGGTATAAGTGGTGTGAAAAGTAAAAAATACTAAAGTAAAGTACAAGTACCTCAAACTATAATTTACCTTAAGTACAGTACTTTAGTAAATGTAGTTAGTTGTCAAATGAATTGAGGAACAAATGTTTTCCTTAACTTTCCGAAACAAAACAATAATACGAGGGGTCCCTGAAAGCAGCATAATCGCATTCGATTGACACGAAGTTTGACCAACTGCCGCACAGAAGAGACCAATCAGTGGGCTCGACAGGCCTGCGTGGTCCCGCCCAGCAGCACACCCACATCGGGCAGTAAAGATCACAAACCTACAGCACACCGACTGCCAGCGGCGACATCTGAGGTCCGTTAAACCGCCATAAACAGAGGGAGACTGTTCCCATGACGGAGAGGAGGGGCCACCGCTTTAAACACCTTGAGGTCAAAGGCTGAAACTCATGCAGAGGTTATTATGTTCCGGCAGAAGATGGAGTTCATTTGCTCTGGTTTGTATGGGAAGTTACACTCTGCTCACTTCCCCCTCCAGCTGAGTCAGATTTCTTCAAAAGGGGAAATTGAAATCCTTTCTCTTAGTTGAGTCAAGCAGACATGCTACTTTTTAACCCTTCCTCCTCAAATTCTCTCTCTCTCTTTCTATACTGTCTTCTTGTCAGTATTGATTCTGGATCAGTACCACAAAGTGTTGCCTATTTCCCTCATCAATTCCTCTTGCATGCTGATACAGCCAGGTTTCCGTTGCACTACTTTAAATGATCAATGCAAAGTGACTTTACCACATGTCCAGTGCCTCTACAGCTGTCGATGCTGTTGGCAGCGTTTTATCCTGGCTGGATTCAAATCCACTCTTGCGGAGGAAACTCCAACCTTTCCAAATCCTCATCCTCCTCAAAATCATCTATGACGCATGTTCCTATGTTAACAGATCAAAACAGTTTGCCAATGAACTGCAGCAAGTTATTTCCCAATGTAACACAACACAACTCAGTAAACTATTTCTCAACTCCAGAAACACACAACTTTATCCAGGTGGCTTTTTACATGTATTCTGTATGACCATATAGAGGCCAGCTGTGTAGTGGTAAACATAAGAAACACTGCTTTCTGTCTGGATGCAGGAAAAAGTTCCTGGCTGCACTCACAGTCGACTATCACTTTAATGTTATGAAACACAGTCTGTGAATGGTTGCATGAACTATAAACCCATTCTTTGTGCACAGGGGAGCTTATGACTCTAACTGTGTGTGTGTGTGTGTGTGTGTGTGTGTGTGTGTGTGTGTGTGTGTGTGTTGTTGTTGTCCCGAGGACCAGGTGGCAACGTTAGTGCTGCACAGGCTTCGTTCCCCGGAAGCAGTGCTGGATTCCACACAAGATTAACATCCAGTTATGAGGATAAAACTACAATCCTGCTAGATCTGTTGGGAACTGGCCACCAGCCACCGCAACTGTGACGACAACACACACAAACAAGAGTGGTGCATGCACGCACACACTCACCTTATTTCGTCTGGTGAACTTTTAAGACCAACTCAAACAAACTATTATGCAATTAGGCTGCAGTGTTTTCCTTCAGGCGTGTTTACAGTTTTCAAATCCACTCTAGCTGATTTCTCCCATGTATGCCACCTCCTCCTCAGCACTTTGCGATGTGAAAAAGCACATTTCATAACCGTACTGTGTGTGGGTTATAAAACCCTTAAGATATTTTAATATTGCAATTGCCAAACTGCAACATAATCCCTATATTTAGGGCTCCATATAGTCAAAATAACAGCACCCTAATTACATAAGAGGCTTTCAGATACAATCATTCTAGCCGCCCTCGGGTTCTGTCAGTCACGGTGAAGTCGGCAATTCATTCTCCCACTTGGATTTGGCAGTTTTCTTCTTCCAGCAACACACACACACACACACACACACACTTAGTGAATCTTACTTGAGGGCCCTTCTTCTCATTTCTGTAGCATGTGATTATATCCTGACCTGAAAACAAGAAGATGATTCATAACTTTAATGTGGCTATTTTTCCAAATGTTAAATATATCATTTTGAAATGAGACACTGCTGGAAAACAATGTAAAAGACACAGATAATGCACACAAAAAAACACCATCCACTGCTAAAATTTCCAACACAATATGCTCCCATATATATACTATGTGTATTAAATTAAGCAAAAACTGTGATGCATTTAATGCCAATGAAGTCCAATGTTGTCTTTCACTGCTCTTCTGTTTCAGCATCACGTTGCCTCTTTCAGTGAAAAAGACAAGAAGCGTGACAGAGAGCGGGAGATGGAAGATGAAACTGCACCCTAATGTGTTCTCCATCCTTAGTCTTTGATGTGTCTATAATCCCTCACATACGTTTTCTATATTTGGCTTTGAAGCTCCATAAACGAATCCCCCATTCTTTACCGTAACAAAACTGTTTGAATTGGCCAGGATTACGCAAACACACATTTGACAACTCACTGGCTGGCAGAGAAAGAGGTGCATCGCCAAAATGAAAAGTCGGGCAGTTGAATTATGCACAGTTGTTTCACATTTATTTTTTTTTTGCTTTCCTCCATTTCCTTCTCAATGGCAATACAAGGCTGAGTGTAATGAGTGTGTGCACTCATGTTTGATGGTGTCTGTGTTTTATGTTTGCATTGTGTGTGACAGAGGAGCTGCTTATGTGGTTTAGATTTATGTGTGTCAGCTGCAGTAGCATAAAGCAGAGCAGGTCCTTGCCAGTTCTTGGCAGTGTTGGACCCCCCGTAGTGCTTTGTCCCATCGCCCTGCAGAGCTCGGCTTTCACTTCTCACAGTGGAAGAAGTGAAAGTATGTCATTTTCTGAAATACTGTCATTTGTTGATACCACTCTCATATTTGTCTGTTAAAGATAAGGCTACAGCCTGTTAGCTTAGCTTAGGATGTAGCTTGTGATGCCATTGAAGTGTGTTGCATTATACAGGGAGGTGTTTCTGGTATTTAGTCTACCCTCATTGATGTAAAAGGGGTGGACAAAATGAAACAACTGGTAAGTGTATATATATATATATACATATATATGTAAACAAGATGTAACACGTTCATTAGTGAGCTTTAGGGGTGTTGTTAGGCAGATTTTGTTACCTTTGAACAGAGTCAGGCTAGCAGTTTCCAGTCTTTATGCTAAGCTAACTAGCTGCTGGCTGTAGCCTTTCATTTAGCGACAGATGTGAGAGTGGTATCAATCTTCTCATCTAACTCTTGACAAGAAAGTGAATAAACGTATTTCCCCAAATGTTTAACTGTTGTTTTAATCTACAGTACTTGTGGGTGATATGATCTTTAAGAAAAAATCATAAAAATTCAATTCTTTTCTCAAATCTGCAACTAATCAGTAAGAAATTGTATCACATACAGGAACCCAACAACATTTAATATGATATGATATGTAGTTTAATATCATTCTTTGATATTGTATCAGTGACTGTTCCAGGTGTACCACCCCTTCATGTCATTTTTGCGCCTAACATATTTAGAAAAAGCAATAAACTGTATGTGAGCCCAGAAGAGCCTGTGTTTGGATCATACATGTATTCACACACCGATCACGAGTAATGTGATGAGCGATCAGTAATGAGTCATGAGCATGATCCCCTGTAGAGCAGACCTACATTCAGATCCCATCCCCAGGGCACATGCTGACCCACACTTTGCTCCGTTTCTGCCCAGGCTCAGATGCTTCCTGCTGGGCTGTGACTGGGTGGAGGCTGGAGGGTGGCTCATAGTGGCTGCTGCAGCCTCGGGGTGTTTCAGAGAGGTAGCAACACTCATTGACTGAGTTACTGCTGCATCACAGGGCATGAGGCCAGAGTGTGTGTGTGTGTGTGTGTATTCATGTGAGTTGAGGAGGGGGTCAACAAGGAGTGGTTGTTCTTTGGTCCCCTGCCTCAAGCCCATTGCATGCTTTTACTCGCACATTCACAAAAGACTAATAGAGTCCATCTGTGACAGCTGACCCCTCACAGCTCCAGGGACAAGCTGATCCGACTTCTTTTAACATAGAAAATAACTATTTACATGATACTTAAATGTTTGGTATCCCCTCTGTACACACCCAAAGTTTGTCAGGGGGGGACATATTACCCATAATACCTATGTGAATGTGTTTATAACAAAGCACATTAGTAAAAGTCTTCCAAATTTTGGAATTCAGGCTTCCTGAAATAAAACAGAATTTGAACTGAATCTGGCTGTGATTTTAATAGTCAATTCAAATTAAGTCACAAGCTGGTTTCACTGACTCACTTTCGTAGCAACCTGTCATTGAATTAGTATAATTACCTAATTATTTGTGTGCTCAGCTTCTCTGTCATCTTACCCCATCACCTCCCCTCTCATCTCTCTGAGGGGCATCCTGCACCTCGTTTCCATGGAAACAGCCTCTGAAGAAGGCAAGGCAGAAAGGGACCGGAAGAGAGGATTGCTGAAATGGCAGAAAAGCCTCTTTGTGCTTTCAGCGCAAATAGGCCTAAAGAGGGTATAAAGGGTTAATCACACACACTCTCACACACACACACACACACACACACACACACACACACACACACACACACACACACACAACTTCTTGAATTCCACTTGAAGCAATAAAACCAGCTCGGAAGATAAATTTTACCAGGACACACCAAGTTTTATTGAGTTTTATAACACAACTATTCAACAACAAAAAAAGAAGAACATGCAGGTAACCCAACAGACATTGATATAAGAAAGGCACTTATTTGGGTACAATAATGCGGTGGACATTAGTACATGGCAATAATTACAAATGTACTGTATCAGACCATCAGATTCTTGACAAGGTTAGGTTGCTTCCTCCACCAAAGCTGTCCCATTGCTCTTTAATCATCATTTTTCCAGTTCAGTCTACCCAGCATCTTTTCACACACAACTAATTCCATCATTTCTTCCCTTCACATTTTCAGTGTAGGAGGCTCTGAGGCTCTTTTGGGGGCACACACTTTTTTAAATCCCACACTCTGTTTGCAGCTTCTGTTAAAAGAGTGTTTCTGTAGTAAAATAGATTTTATTTATTTAACAACATCTACTGTATGTGAACAGACTAGTGTAAGTAGGGTCTTGCTCACGATTTACTGTCTTTTCACTGTTATGAGCCATCATAGTTGATATATCAATTTAGAGAGATGCGGCTAACTTGTTTGATCACATAATTCATTCACAGGACAAACTCAGGCATGCGCACACACAGTATTAAAAAACGCACATGCAGAAGGAAAGCATAAAATCCCAACCTCTTTCTTGTCTACAGGCATTACACGAAGACACACACTCACATGAAATCTCACTTCATTCTGTATCGGAAAATTGGATTGCTCCTCCCGAATAACTTGATTATAAACAGCCTCCCTCTCACTCCGGGGCGGGATCACTTAATAAAGCTAAGTGCATTGACACGCCAGTGCCCACACTCACACACACAAAGACACATGCACACACACCGCTGCAGATCTATATATCAACCTTTAACATGTATCCGATCAACAGTAAAAAATATATATATATTAAGTGGGACTAAATTAAAAGGGAACAAACATCACAGACACGTCTCAGGGAAAATTATGGATTCTAAGTCAAAAATCAGGCTCCTTTGTGCATCTGAGTAAAGTCTGATTAGGATCTGAAAGCTACCAAAAGGTCAAGTATGTCAGCATTAGGCAGGTGAAAGTGCTTCTTTAAGTCAATACATTTGTGTGCTGTCGCAGCCCAGCAGTATGTGGGACAACACGGAGAACAAAAGCAGGGAACAGGCAGGGGAAAACACTGTGATGACTGAATGTGTCACGCTACAGACAGCAGCACAACTTTTGTTGTGTGTGAAATGCGTTGTCCACATGTGACTGTAACAAAGCACCACAAACACGCATTTTCAAACTGTTTGTCTGACATGATCATTTAATGTTGCTGATATAAATGCAGAAAATGTGAGATATCGTACGTTTTTTTCACGATTGATCATGAGTTTGAAAGTGACACCAATAATAGGTCAATACACAGCATCAGAAAAAGGGAAGAAAATGTAACATCCTCTTACACCAGCCTATGAATTTATAGGCCACTTAATTTCAGAAGAAATATTGTATTGTTTACTTTATTACATTCATTTGAGAGCTATACTCACTTAGCAGATAAAGATTTTACATAACAAAACATATCATGAGTTTATATAATTCATTGTTAGAAATTAAACTTCCCAACAGTATAAAAGGGGTTACAATTGACCACCTACAACATTAAAATACTTACACATGCATTAGTAATATCACGAATCCAGTGATATATACAGAATAAAATAACACTCTGAAAGGGGTCATTTTACACAATTAGTAATTTCGACAATCTTTTACTGATAATACTTTTGTACTTTTCTTTGAATGTAATTTGTCATCAAAGATTTTGACTTGTAAGTGATTTACAGTCTAATATTGCAACTTAAAATATTTAATCACCACTGACACTTGACACCTACCTTCAACACCTCAACACACCGTACAAACCTCCTGTGGTGTTTAATAGTAACACGTCTGCCCTGTGAGGTAGAGAGGAAACGCTCTAGATTTACTACACTGTCTTGGATACTAGTCGCTTTACTCCTCTTACTTCGTCTCAGGACATGTGACCAAAAAAATGCTTGAGACAACATGGGATTTGTCTGAAGAGAGATTTGGGGAAAAGTGGGAAACAGACTGATTTGAGAACCTGTGATATGTAGTTACACTGAAGCTCTGTAGCTCCATCTAGTGTTGGACTGTGGTACATATGATCAAGTTATTCACATGGTCCCCTTCCATCACTGGCTCAGTAGACTATACAAAGAAGGCTGCAATGACTGAGTCCATAAGCTGTTTCAACATTTAATAGCTAGACTGGATATATATTGCATATATCTGTAATTCATTCTTCCTTGTCAAAATTAACATTTCAGATATCCACAAAGACATTCTTCCCGAGGACAAATGATGTCACTTTTGCCATTCATGTGTATTGGGCTTTCAATTTCAGATATCCACAATTACATTTTTGATATTCAGAATTACCATTCTGGATATATACAATCTGGTTCCATATCATGACAGTCTTTTGACTTAAAGGATAGGTTCACATTATTTGCTGATTGCTGTAATTGTGAGATCCCGTCCCCACATGATTACAAAATCCAGTCCTCGTTCCGTGATAAAATGCACTCTGAAGTCAGAGCTAGCAGGAGGCTTCAGCAGTCTGAGTTAGTCAAATCAAGTAGGCATCTTTCAAAGTCTCCTGGTTTGTCTTCTGGCCCTCTGCCGTGGCTCAGCAAGCAAACACTGAGAGGTATTTTCATATTACTTTGGTAGATTGATTTGTCTAACTCAGACTGTTGAAGCAAAATGTACTTTTACACTGACCATGGATATTGTCTGCCATGTAATTGCTCAGCAGAGAAACAGGTTTGAACCCAGAGGCATGACTCAGAGACAAGCAGGTAAAAGTTCACGTTTACAGGCAAAATGTAGAACCGGGCAAGAAAATCAAAACATCAAAATAGCCTAAGTGATTTAAAAAGGGGTCAGGCTGAGGGGCAGAAAATAACGCTGGAAAGCCAAAGTGGAAGCACAATAGACAATCTGGCAAGGAATGAGTGGAAATGATCCACTATATATATATGAGGCAGGTACATGTATAGATTGGGTGCATATAGGTACACACCTATATGTAAAAACTGTGAATTTTAATGTATCTTTTGCATTAAAACATGAAACTTGAAGTAGGTCTGACCCAACAGCAGCATTATTATGTCTTATCTCAACAGTTAGCCAATATTTGATCTTAAAAAATAAAGAAAAAGAAAAGAAAATCTGAAATAAAATAAGGGAAAGTGATTAAACCCTACACCCTTAAAAGTGAAAGGAGAATAGCCTTGTTTGCCATCTGGAAAGGCTCGCACTGTGTTACTCTATTCTCCGGGATCTTTTAACCATTAATCATTCATTATCTGAAGCCCGCAGCCTCCCCTAGAGAGGAAACACTGCCAGCTGACACAGAGGGGAGAAACAACCATCCACACATTAAACACACTGGAGAAACCCCTCACTGCTGCTATGGTGCCCAGTGAGTTGGTGCATGGAGACTTAAGACTGCTGTGGGGATATTTGTAATTATTCAATTATTATATCTGATCCAGCCCTGGGTAAAGATGGATTTAAAGGATGTGCACCTTGTCAGAGGAGGTTTTTAAACCGGAAACTAAAGGCTGTCACTTGTTCACTCTTCAACAGGTTTACAGTAGAAAGAAAATCCAAGAGAAGGAGTTTTTTCCCCTCTTTTCAGACCACCCAAGAGGAGACAGGAGCCCTCTCTCTCGCCATGCTCCCGGCTCAGGAGGCAGCCAAAATCTACCACACCAACTACGTGCGTAACGCGCGGGCCGTGGGCGTGCTGTGGACGGTCTTCACCATCACCTTCGCCGTCATCACCGTGGTGGTGTTCATCCAGCCCTACTGGATCGGGGACAGCGTCAACACGCCTCAGGCCGGCTACTTCGGCCTCTTCCACTACTGCATCGGGAACGCGCTCACCTCGGAGCTCACCTGCAAAGGCAGCGCGCTGGACTTCGGCTCCATCCCGTCCGGCGCCTTCAAGACGGCCATGTTCTTCGTGGGGATCTCCATGCTGCTGGTGGTGGGCAGCATCGTCTGCTTCAGCCTCTTCTTCTTCTGCAACGCGGGGAGCGTCTACAAGATCTGCGCCTGGATGCAGCTGGCCTCCAGTGAGCTGCAGGGTTTCATGGAGGTCACTACAAAAAGTGGCTGACAGTTTATATGATTCATATAAAAACATAGTTTGTCCCACCTATATATTTTGATATTACCAGAATGCAGTACAAAAACTATACAAAATATATAAACTTGTGTGTTCATAAACAATGAGTTAGCCTTTCAACTGTATTCTTACTAATTACAATTTATTATATTACCACACTAGTGAGGACCTTCTTATGCCTCTTATGGTTTACTTAACACTCAACCCCAGAAAGCATGGAGCCAAACACGTATCTGAGTTCAAAATGAGTTATTTATTCAGCTCTTTATCATTTAAGCACATCTTTAAATAATTCACAGAGACATAAAGAACTGTCAGATCTGTCATTCAAGTAAAAGCAGCAAATACTGGACTGTAAAAATACTCTGTTACCACTGAAAGTGTTGTATTTGCAAAAAGTAGTAGAAAACAGAAGTATTGGGTTGGATACTTATACTATATATCATTTTAAAAATGCATCGGTTTTCTGTGTCAAATATTCATCTGAAATGTGACTAGTATCTATAGCTGTCATTTAAATGTAGTGGAGTAAAAAGTACAATATTTCCATCTGAAATGTTGTGGAGTTTAAGTATAAAGTAGCGTGAAATCGAAAGACTCAAGTAAAGTACTTCAGTCAGTGTACTTAGTTACTTTCCACCGCTGTTTAGAAAGACACAACAGTAAACACAGTGTAATCTCAGGACACCTGGCACCACTAATCATTGGCCCTTTGGTTGAAAAATGATGAGTACATTTGGGAATTTCAGTCCAACATCCAGCAGCGTTTCAGTAGTTTCCTCACAGTGAAACATGATCCTGTTTTTGAAACATGAAGCAGCTTGTGAGCAGATGTAGCTGCAAGTGAAAGGACGCGTTTGTAATGAAGCAAATAATGAGATTGACCTGGAGGTGTGCTGTTACACTTTCTCCTCACCCTCTTCACACCGCTCACACCTGCCGTTCACTGTGTGTGTGTGTGTGCCAATGAAAACCAGACTTTATATCATTATGCAATATGCCTATCTTTCTGAATCTATTCAAGCCTCTAAATTAGTCATATCTATGTTTGGATATTACACACATAATCTTAGCCTCTAAATTAGGTTCACTTTGGGGTCAGATTGCAGAAGTTTTGTGAATTATTTTGCTTTTAATGATGCTATGGCTGAGGAAAATTTACATTTTCATCTCTCTCCATCGGACCCCATGTTGGCTTTGAAGAGTAGACAGTAAGTTAAAAAAGGTTGCTGTTAGTGGGGACTGTCTCTAATTCTGCGATGAGGAGAGTTAACTCAATCTGTGAGGGGTTTACTCAGTGTGGCAGTTTAATGATTATATATCTAGAGATTAGGAAGAGACTTGAGTCAGTGAAAGTGAAAGGGTGTGTGAGACTCAGAAAGTGAAAGTGAGTGTGTGTGTGTGTGTGTGCTAATGTTACACCTGGTCACTTGATCCTTCACATGGCTCTACACGCTGAGGTGGGCAGCACGAGGGAGGCTGTCTCTCTGTAGAGTCAATAATGGATGAACAAGTTCATCTTTCTGGAGTTGAGATGCCCTGGAGTTGCTAGGCAACTCACCTGCATGTGCGTGTGTGTACTTGTATGAGTGGAGTGCATATATTTAATTTCTCTGTCTTGTTGTTTGTTGTGTCAGCAGTGGAGGTGGAGAGGGTGGTTTGTCATATTGCCCATCAACAGCAGCAAGATGCTCTTTTATCAGTCAACACGTCATTATATAAAAATCAAACACAGTCAGTGGTGGAGGAAGAATCCAGAATCCTTCACTTCAGTAAAAGTACTAATACCACACCGTAAAAATACTCCTGCATTGAAAATGTTACTGAAGTAAAATTATGTAAGTAAATCAGGACAATGTACTTAATGCAGAAAAATGTACATTGTGAGTTATATTATTATATATTGTATCAGATTATTATACTATACTTACTATACTATACTATAATTTTGAACTATTTTGTAACACTGTTAAAAGGAAAAGCAGCAAATCCTCACATTTCAGAGGCTGGAACCACGAAATGTTTTTGCATTTTTACATGAAAAATGACTTAAATGATTTTCTGAATAGTACCAATACATTTCCTGTCAGTCACTAATCGTTTCAGCCCTTGTATATACTGTGCCGGGTAGTTTAACCTACAACAAAACATAATATTTTATAAAGAGTACATTTCCCTTTAAAATGTAGCTAAGTATAATGTGGCATGAAAAGAAAATACTCAATAAAGTACAAGTACGTCAAATGTGTACTTAATATAGTATTTGTAAATGTACTTGGTTACATTCCACCACTGAATACATTCAATGCAATTCCACAAGTTTCCCACATCACAAAATCCTTGCAAGCTTGTGTATTTGAATGAATAAGAAATGTTTTCAAAATGAATGACTGTTGATGGAAGCACCTCTGCCTCCCTCTCTCTCAGGCACATGCATGGTGATCGGCTGCATGATCTATCCCGACGGCTGGGACTCGGATGAGGTGAAGCGCATGTGTGGCCAGCGGACCGACAAGTACACCCTGGGCAACTGCACGGTGCGCTGGGCCTACATCCTGGCCATCATCAGCATCATGGACTCGCTCATCCTCTCCCTGGTGGCCTTCAGCCTGGGCAGCCGGCAGGACAAGCTGCTGCCCGAGGACTTCCAGGTGGAGGGGAAAGGTACCAGAGCGAGGGGGGGGCAGGAGAAGACACAGGCTGGATGAAGATATTTAGCTGTGACAACTTTCAGATGGACTGCCGTGAAATCTGCTCCAGATATTGTAGTTCCCTAGAGGAAACGTTAAAATGACTCTGGTGGTCATCCGACTTTTACTGTGGCGACACCAGCAGGTCAACGATTTCACTTAATCAGTGAAATATCTCAACATCTACTTGATGGATTGGCCACATTTTGGTTCCTAGACGATGTATTTGAATGCTGTTTTTTTTTTTTTTAACAACTATTGGATGAATTGACATGAAATCATTCATGTTCCCCACAGGATGAACTGTAATAACTTTGGTCCCCCACCTTTCATCTAGCACCATCATCAGGTCCAAAACTAATGACTTTCCCAACAGCCTCAGCTGTACTTTGGTTTTTAGCGTCAGTTAGCAAATGTTAGCATGCTAACATGCTACACCAAGATGGTAAACATTATACTGGCTAAACATCAACATGCTAGATAGCTAGACCTTTAGTCTACATAGTACAGTATGGTAGGTGTCTATGTTAAAACGCAGCTGAGCTACTGGCATACAACTATGTCATTGTCTGACCTGACCATTACATCTCCTTCTCCTTTCTAACTACAGATGACGCCTAGGCTGCCTGTGGACAACAGAAGAGATGGACGAGACTTCACAGGGACTACTGCGGACTGGAGGGATTCAAATGTACTCCAACACTTCGGGACAGTTAATCACAATCTAAAAATGACTTAAAAAGAAGTTCATCCTGTCGTTGAAATTGTGACATCTTATCAGCAGACTGGAGGAAAGTCTCTGTCCCACCTCCTGCTCAGACCTCGACGAGCTAATTGCTTCTGTATTTTGGACTAAAATAAGTGAATGAACATTCTGCGGACTTTGCTTTCATGTCATACATACATGTCTATTGCAGTGTCAGACAGTATTCATCTAAATATGACATTTTGTCATTAACTTTGAAAAACAAGTGTTCATCATTTCACATTTGATGTATTCAAAGGAGATTTTGGTTGGACATCCTAACAAATATGCTCCAAACAGTCCTCAAAATAATCTTGGATCTGTTAGTAGTCAGTGAAAATAAAATCTTTCCATCAAATATCGGATTCTACTCTGCTGTATCTGACTCCTGGACGTCCCGATGATGCATTTGGTTAATTATGTGTTAATACAGAATCTTTGGGGATTTAAATCCGTGTGTGTTTGTGTGGCAGAGAATCATGAGGCTCATACAAGCTAGTTAGATTTTGAAAAATGTTTATTCTTATTCTTAACAATCAAATTAAGAGGGGAGACATGGACAGGAGAGGAGACTTTGTAGAAAAACAAGCAAAAATTGTTTTGAGGGGATTCAAAGCATTATTATAGCATGTGTTTTTAATACAATCTATTATTTTTCATATCCAACACCTCCATTTGCAGTGGAAACACTTAAAAAACAAAGCTTTAATTTTCCTACAACCAGAAATCACCTGAACATTCTTCAAGGCATTTCCAAAAAGTGTAAAAAAAAACACCAAAAAAACACCTTTCAGCTTGTGTCTTCAATCTACACTGCTGACAGCCTCTTCTAGAAACTGTGCAAAGCTTTTGGTGCAGAGAGGGAGAGACTGAAGGCTGACGCGTTGGTGCACTGTACTCTGGATGTGGATCCAAATATAGTTTGATTTGACTGTTAATGTGAGGAAATTATATATGAAGCCTTTTTCTTAACAGGAGAAATACAGGTATGAAACAGTATTGTCTTCTGCTGCCTAATGCATGAAGTAGAGAAGGAATCTGAATGTTTTTCACATTTTATTGTGCCAAGTGCTTTTTTAAGACAACATAAGATAATGCTGATACTAACAACAACACTTGAAAAATCTGAGATTACACAGTTTCCTGAAAAATAGAGTTTGATTTCTGATGAGTCTCTCTCCAGACCTGGTGCACAATTTTGAAATGTATGAAAGTTATGCTTTCTGATCATGTAGTTCTGCCTGTATACAAAAATGTACAAAAGTTTGTTTTTAGGATAAAGCTAACTTAACAGCGCTAAGAACGTTTACTAGACTCTCTTCATGCCTGTTAGCATTACGCAGCTGTTAATTCTGAGCACTTTGCACACATTTGACAGCCAAAGGTATAAAAGCTGGCACGGCTAACACAATGACCGGCAAACAGACAGATTTGGCTTATTAGTGACCTAAATGATAACAGCATGTGGTTTTGATGGGGATCTTTCGTTTCTGTTTACATCCTGCCTTCTTCTGCATTTGTAGACAAAGTGCAACTTCCTTTTAGTCCATTACCTAGAGCTAAAAATACAGAATAATGTGCGGCAGAGAAAGAGCTGGAGTCTAGGTCGATAAGTCCTATGCAGCCAATAAAAAAACAAAAACAAAACAGCTATAAATATTGGGAGAAGACCTCGAGTTCCTTCCATCACCAGTGTAATCCAAAACAGGACAAAGACTCAACAGCAGTCTCTCTCTTTATTGAATTCATGAAAGTGTGTGTAGGTAGCCTCTGAGCGCCATGACAGGAGGATGCAGGCACAATGCAGTCACGTGGTCTAGAAGACATGAATGTGTTTGTTTGCTGTGTATTTTCGAGCCCAGGATCTTCAAACCTTATTTATCTTTTCACAATATGAGGTGTGCGCAGGGTTGGGCCTCTAGGATGCGAGCCATGGATGGGAGAGGCACTGGGCTGCGGTGGCCCTCCTTTCAGGCACCAGGTCCAGCATGGGTAGCAGGAAGCTGCTGAAGGTGTGCGCCTCCTCTTTGGACCACTCGTACTTTTCTACCAACACGTCAAATAAACCCCACGGCTTCAGCTTGGTGATGTGACGCAGGTCGCCTGGGAGAAAATATGACATTTCTGAATGTTAACACATTACATATTATATAAAAAAATATGGTTTTATATAAATAATGAGTGTTTTTGGTTGGAATAAATCCACTGCACCAGCTCTAAGAACTGGAAATAACGGCGCTAAATTTAATTAGCAAGTTCTGTCCTCAAACTGAGCAGATGGCTGTTCCCTTGAGCCATCAGGTGCACAGTCTGAAATAGTTTCTTTTGCACCAAATACCTGAGTATATTTCAAGGATGAACTGGATTTAGCAACAGCAGACAGCTGGTGGCGGGGGCCGGGGTGTGTTTACCTTTCTTGGTGAAAAACTCCTTGGAGTATTTGCCTGCCAGGATCAGCTTCCGAGGAACTTTGCCTAGCAGCTCGATGATCAGCGCTAAGTGATCTACAGGGAGGCAGAGAAACACACAAACACAGCTGATGAAGCACCAAAGTAAACAGAACCATTTCAGAGGTTGCTGAAGAACAGGGTGGCATGATGACGCAGTAGTTAGCACTGTCGCACTGTCATGTCGAAGTGTCCTTGAGCAAGACACTGAAGCCTAACTGATGTCGGATGTTTTGGGGGACAGATGTCTAAGAGGAAGCAGACACTAACCTTCGTCTCTGGAGTAGTCTTCTCCAGAGTGGGGCTCAAACAGATAATCTCCAGTGGCAAGCTCAAAGGCCTGAGGAAAAGGAAAAAGGAACACACACACACACACACACACACACACACACACACACACACACACACACACACACACACACACACACACACACACACACACACACACACACACACACACACACACAATAACTCAATAACTGGTAGATGCATAAGTTTAATCAAATACAAGTCCAGTAGTATGATCAATGAGGTCAAGACCTGGAACCCCAAGTTTTGTTTTTTGTTTTCCTTTATCATGTCAACAACAGCTGTGTCTGTGGGGGTGTATCAGAGTAGGCAGAGTAGTCTATTAAGGGAAGGTTTACAGCTCCTGATATGTGTTCTCTGTAGAGCTTGTAAGTACTAGTGTTAATGTAGACCAATGTTTTGATGATCAGGTTCACAGATTGTATCTCATGTCCTAAAGGCACATGCATATTGACACGATACGCATTTCTGCCGACTGGTGGGGGATCATGCCCTGTAAAAATCACCAATGGGTCAATAGGTAGGATTTGAATTCAAAACATTTGTTTTGATGACAAATTAACACATTAAAACTGTGCTTGATTACGGTGAAGAGTTTAAATAACTTCACAGTTTGTCTTTCCAGTCAGTGTTAATGACATCACTTCCATATAATGTATTTCTGCAGGTGCTCTGAGTGTTTGTGTCTATTTTACCATGCAGGCTGTGCTCCAGATGTCTGCAGGTGTACTGTAGCCGGCTCCTGTCAGCACCTCAAGTGAACGATACTGCCGCGTCTGGATGTCATCAGTGAAATGTTTGTGCTGCGACAAGAAAGAGAAAAATCCTGAATGCTGGAGGCACAAAGTAAAAATCGAGCTGGTGTTTACAAAGCGCTGCTTTTTGAGAATTAGGCAAGATTTAAAGGCCAGATTTAAAGCACAGTAGACAAACCTTTCAAAAAAGGTACCAAAAACAGCTCACGTATATATATATTTGCACTTACCACCCAGCAGGCGTTGCCCAGGTCAGCAATCTTAACCTGCAGCTTGTCAGCATTAACAGGCTCCAGGGGGTTTACTAACATACTGCCTGATGCTCCTGTTAAAGAGAAGAGAGAAGGGGACAGAGGAGGATGAGGTAGAAAATCAGGGAAACAAATGAAGATTTAGACACATGGGAGACGACCAAGAAAATTTAAGCTGGCAGGATGCTCGTAGTTGGGAAGAAAACTCACAGGATCACATTAAACATGACAACCCTTAACAACCCAACTCCTCGGTTGGATAAATTCACACTCCGAGTGGAGGCTGCTACTGTAGCAGGTATGAAAGTTTCCAGTTTCCAGTGGAAGGTTTATTATATGTTACATTACAGGGTCTCCTCTAGGTAAATGGTTAGCGTAGGTTGTTAGTGATAATCCATATGCATTAGCCTTACTAGCACCTTCTTTCTGCTGCGACCTGCTCACCTGCAGCTCTCACTGAAAACTGTACAGCCCACGCTTACTGTGCCCCTCCAGTTAAAGCTATACTGAAGGTTTTTTTTCTCATTGTAATGCATGTTGCGTTAATGTGCATGTTAACATATTAGCAAATTCTGGTTCATACTGGATCGCCTTTGCTCTAACATGCTATTGATAATCTCATGCAGCTTCAAATGGCCTCAGTGTGTGAAGTGCTGCATCATCATACAGAAGGTGAAAAAAAAAGGGGGGGGGGGTTACTAACCATTCTGGCTGTCCTCTTCTTCTTCTTCATCCCCTCCTTTGGTCTCCCCTTGAGTGTCCATCTCCTCCCCCTTTTTCCCCTCCTTGTCTCCCTCCTTCAGCTCCACAGTGACAGAGTCTGGCCTGAGAGAGGCAGGAAGCTGCTGCAGGTCGGGGTCCCCGGCTGAACCGTTACAGGTCTGATGCTCTCCTGTGTTACTTAATGAGTCCTGGGTCTCTGTGTTACTGTCTGGTTGGTTTGCGTTCTGTTGGTCCTCCTGCTCCTCTGTCAACTGCTTGGTCCCCTGTACCTCTGGACTGGTCTTGCTCTCCGGTGTGGAGGCGTGGCCGTTGCAGTTCACCTCCATCCCGTTCTCCTGCTCGGCTGCACTCTCTCTCTGTTCTTTCCTCTCTGGCTGCTGCTGGGGCTGTTCGTCAGGAGTCGACTCTGTGTTGAAGCAGAGTGTGGATTATTCAACTGTTTAATTTATTTCCTAATGAATGATAATCTTGATGCTACCCAAACTTGACTTTATTATTGATTTGTGCTTATTTCAGATGTCACATGCCAGCAGATGCTATCTATTCTAACTTTTTAACCAATAAATAAAAAATAAAAAGATTTTAACTAAAACAATTATCCCTTTCTCCTTCATTCACCTGTGATTATATGGCAAGCAATGTCTTGCAGCGTGGCAGACACAGAGAGTGTGGCTGAGGAAGTATCTTCGGTGGTCTCCGTTACTGTCATCGTCTCCTCATCCTCCTCTTCTCCTCCTTCAGGTGTTGCTCCTCCCTCCATCTCCTGGATCCTCTTCTCCAGCAGCTCCGCCTGCTTCCTTTGCTTCTTCTTCATCTTCTTCTTTTTGTTCTTTGACATTTTGGCCATCTTGGGAAAGAAGAAAAAGGGGAGAGAGAAAAAAATGTATTGTTTGTATTCTTACCTTGCTGTAAATGTGTGATTGTACTCCAAATAAGTCCTGATATCATTAGATCTGGTAAAATAACAAAAACATAACTTACTGGTTTGGGTGCTGGGGCTGTACTCACTGTAGGAAACAGGAAAGATCAGAGGATTACATTAGTGAACGACATATGTGGCACATCCTTCGCCTCTCTATAATTAGTATTCTGCTCGGGTGGCTGAGTTGATTCACACCAAGAGCTGTACTAATAGACTGTCTCTGCAGCGGCACCCAGCTCAGCGGGAGTCACACACTCCTCTGAGCAAGCTGGTAATTTCCATAACCAATCCAGTGGTGACTCATACCGACACACAGCTAAGCGCTCCTTCTTTATTAGAAACCTCCACATGCTTTTAAGTCAAAACCCTCAAGTTTCTGAACGCTTACATCACACACACACACACACACACACACGCAGGGGAGGATTATACCACAGAGCTGGAAAATCTATTAGTTGTATTAATGGCAAACATGGAGGATAATGGCTCACTCTTATGTTGTGAACCACCAAATAAGCGACATGTCAGTCAAACGCTGAGAGGCACTGGACCTGCAAACCTCTTTGTTGTCAGCAACATGCCGATCAAACCGCAAAAGTTGCTTAGTGGCGTGCGGACGAAAAGAAAGGTTGTGACCTGCAGAACCCGAGGGAGGCGCAGCACCGGTCTTCTGCCACTGCGTAGCTTCGGCAGCCATTTTCTTGATATAGGGCTCGTTGACGGTCAGCAGAATGTTCTCTGGTTTGATGTCCGTGTGGATGATCTTACACTTGGTGTGGAGGTAGTCTAAACCCTGCAGAACCTGCAGCGCACAAAAATGTTATGGAGGGTAGGTGTTATGATACGTTACATAATAATAATATGTGATATTTTAAAGATGAATTGTTTCTGTGTTGCTTTACAATACCTGTCGTATGATGCTTTTAACACTGGCTAGGGGCAGGCCTTGATAATTCGACTTAATGATCCACTTCAGTAGGTGATATCCCAGCACCTCAAATACCATGCACACATCTGAAGACATACAAAGTCAAGGACGGACAGAACACAACTTCTCAAATGACTTTAAATGGAGTTTTCTCAATCTACACTGGACGCAAGCCTATAAAATGTATAATATAAACACATAACTACACTTGATCAAATGATTTCCATTTTCTGTGGGACAGCTGATTTGAAAAGTTTGAGAAATATGGCTCAGCTGGTGGGAGCTTGACACTGACTGACTGTCTTTGCTCATACCTTTTCCAGGTTCATGCTTGGACTTCAATGACATTTCAAGTTTCAAGTTTTCCATGAGTGTGAACAATCTTTCAATATACACACACAAGTTAACAAAAGTTTACTTTTCCAGAGGATGTCTGGGCACGTTGCCTGAACACACAGCTGTAGAGTGGGTGGCGTGGGAGAGGCAGTGATGTGATGGAGCGAATGTCGGTGCATTGGGGACCGTGACACTTTAAGATGTGCCAAAGCACGCAGCTAGTCACGTGAACATCTGTGAACCAACGAAGAAGAGCAGTGCAGAGTGTGAATCTGGGGGTGTAATAAAATTGCTGGAGACTTCAGACTGCCAAATGACTGGCACCCAAATTGTACACCGTCACTGTCGTTTGCTTTCAAACTCCATAATTCTGGTAGAATTTTGGCTGAGATATGATGATCAATAAAAGTAATGCAGACAAGGACAAGCACAATGACAAGGATGAGCTAAATGAGTGTCTAGCCCGAGGTGATGGAGTCTTACTCTTGGATGCTCAACACTGAAATAGCTATTTGGCCTGCAATGAGTGTAATCAGTGTGTCCAAGCCGTCACATCGAGACAGCAACAGTAGGGAAGAGAAAATGGAGGGACGGCAAGTTGCTGCTGCCGCACTGTTTCCCTCCTTCACAGAATGACAGCACCGGAAAACCTTCCACAATGTTAACTATTGGCTGGCACAGTCACAAAACACTCAGTTTTGTACATTTTTCAAGAGACTGTAAAGTGTAGTTCTTTGTTCAGTTTATAAAGATATTGCTTTGCAAAACCTGCAACTTGATTACAGGGTGGACAATAATATTGTTTGTATTGCCGTGTCCATCATTCACTCAGCCAGTCTGATTAGATGTGGGGGAAAATGTAGTGAATATAAAAGAAATGGAATAGTGGATATCTGTATTTTAGGAACACATGAACTGTTACTTGTTAACATGAAGTTTCTTTCTCAACAGAGGATACGAGTCCCGTTCATGCCAGAAATTTTGAAGTCATCTAGAAGCTGCACCACTTTCTCTCTGTTGGGGTCACTGGGATCTGTGTTTCTCACCTGGAAACACACACACACACACACACACACACACACACACACACACACACACACACACACACACACACACACACACACACACACACACACACACACACACACACACACACACACACACACACACACACACACACACACACACACACACACACACACACACACACACACACACAGTGTTGGGAAAGTTGTGGGCACTGGAATAACTGGAGTATGAGCCAGTGTGAAAATATGTATGTTGTGATGACTGTGCGCCTTACAGATTTGAGCAGCTTGATCTCATCCAGAGCGGTCTCTGTGTAATGTTCAGCACTTTTTACAACCTTCATGGCCACGAAGCGCTTCTCCCTGAAAAAAAACACACACACACACAAAATCATTTAGTCATTTAACTCGTCACAACCACATGAACTTGGCTTTAAATATGTATCAATTAATATCAATTACAGTAACATCAAACCTCTCAGTGGATACATCCATAAAACGTCTAATAAAGTCCAAAGACATTATTTAAATAACAGGCCTTTCCTAGAAACTATACTCAGTATGTGCTATATTCTTACGCATATAATCTACAAATATTACAAATACAGAGGGAGCAACGTGGCTGACATTCCTGGCCCCCCACTATGGACCATTACATCCTTATGCATGCACACAGCACTCCTCGGCTACTGATAGAGATCCAGACACTATTGATGCTTCTTTTTTGGAAGTATTACAGTATTAAGAAAGCACACTTCACTGCGACGTAGCAGCAGCTGTGGCTCGGTGGAATCCACTCATGACCTCAGCAAATCTGTACAATCATGGTCTAAATGTCACATAGTTTCGTTTAGGAGTCAACTTACTGGATGTCCCAGGCCAGCCACACAGTGGAGAAGTGCCCCCAGCCCAGCTTACGGATCACATGGTATCTCCCGTTGAATAGATCTCCAATCTTTACATGGTGATATCCACCTGACCAAAGAAAGTTAGCAGATACACTCAAACAATGTTGTTTAATAATTGTATGTTGAGTGTTTGTGGATGAAAGTGTGTGTTTGAGAGAAAACCATTGTCACACACACACACAAATATGGCCACAGATGCCTTGCAAAAACATGTGGGTCTACTCCATATTAGATGTTAAATCGTGTATTATTCAATTTCGTATGTGAATTATCACTAAAATATATGACAATACTATTAAAAAGTAACTACTTAGTCAGCATACTCATACTATGTCTTATTGGCTGATACATTCTCACGTCTGATATCTGAAGGGAGAGAAAGACTGAGAGACGTCCTACCCCTGCAGTAGTCATTGGGGTCCTCTTGCTCATCGTCATCAGAGCCCAGGATCTCCTCGTCCTGCTCTGGGAGGGGAGAGTCTGCCTGGCCCGGCTGAGAGCCGCCTCCACGACCATGAGGCTCTGGTCTGAAGAGAAACAGAGAGAGACAGGGATGGTGAGAGAGATATTTCACCAAAATTACAAGCAAAGATCAGCAGCCTGTTTAATCCATCTGTCATGACAGAACAGTCCCGTAAGCACAAAGGGACAGAGAGGAAAGCAGCGAGAAATGATATACTTTTTCTTACGACAGTACAGTGAAAAGAGTGGGGTGAACAGGATATGGGGAGTGACTATGCTCTGACATTCATACCAGAGATCAGGACATTAATACTGATGATCAATTAGTATCTGATTTTTTTTCTCCATTGTTGTGTTGTCCTATCAAGGAGCATCCCTATTATTCAGTGACGGGTCAGTAATAAGTAGGTGATTATGGTTATGAAATATATTGGACACACCTTCTCATTCAATGGTTTTTCTTTATTTTTAGTATTTTTTACAATGTAGATTAATATCGAAGACATCAGAACTATGAAGGAACACATGGAATTATGTAGAAAACAAAAAAGTGTTAAACAAACCAGAATATGTTTTATACTTTAGATTCTTCAAAGCAGCCACCTTTTGCTTTGATGACTGCTTTGCACACTCTTGGCATTCTATCAATCAGCTTCATGAGGCAGGTTTTCAATTAACAGGTGTGCCTTGTCAAGAGTTAATTTGTGGAATTTTTTGCCTTCTTAATGTGTTTGAGCCCATCAGCTGTGTTGTGCAGAGGTAGGGTTGGCACACAGTTCTATACAGTGAATTGCCCTATTCAACTACTGTTCTAATCCATATTATGGCAAGAACCACTCAACTAAGTAAAGAGAAACGAGAAACATCAAACGCTATGATGAAACTGGCTCTCGTGAGGACCATCCCAGGAAAGGAAGACCAAGAGTTACCTCTGCTGCAGAGGATAAGTTCATTAGAATTAGTAGCCTCAGAAACCGCAAATTCACAGCACCTCAGATTAGAGCCCACGTAAATGCTTCACAGAGTTCAAGTAGCAGACACATCTCAACATCGACCGTTCAGAGGAGACTGCGTGAATCAGGCCTTCGTGGTCGAATTGCTGCAAAGAAGCCACTACTGAGGAAGAACAACAAGAGGAAGAGAATTGTTTGGGTCAAGAAACACAAGGAATGGACATTAGACCAGTGGAAATCTGTACTTTGGTCTGATGAGTCCAAATTTGAGATTTTTGGTTCCACCCATCATGTCTTTGTGAGATGTAGAAATGGTGAGCGGATGGTTTTGTACATGTTTGGTTCCCACTGTGAAGCATGGAGGAGGAGGTGTCATGGTGTGGGGGTGCTTTGCTGGTGACACTGTTGGTGATTTATTCAAAATTCAAGGCACACTTAACCAGCATGGCTACCACAGCATTCTGCAGCGACATGCCATCCCATCTGGTTTGAGCTTAGTGGGACCATCATTTGTTTTTCAACAGGACAATGACAATGACACCTCCAGACTATGTAAGGGCCATTTGACCAAGAAGGAGAGTGATGGAGTGCTGCGTCAGATGACCTGGCCTCCACAATCACCCGACCTAAACCCAATTGAGATGGTTTGGGATGAGTTGGACCGCAGAGTGAAGGAAAAGCAGCCAACAAGTGCTCAGCACCTCTGGGAACCCCTTCAAGACCATACCAGTTGGAAAACCATACCAGGAGACTACCTCATGAAGCTGATTGAGAGAATGCCAAGAGTGTGCAAAGCTGTCATCAAAGCAAAAGGTGGCTACTTTGAAGAATCTAAAATATAAAACATATTCTGGTTTAACACTTTTGTTTACTATATAATTCCATATGTGTTCCTTCATAGTTCTGATGTCTTCGATATTAATCTACAATGTAGGAAATAATACAAATAAAGAAAAACCATTGAATGAGAAGGTGTGTCCACCTGTCCACATGTGGCTACATTTTCTCTCTGGCTGTATTTGTGAACACACTGACATCATGCACTGCAGGTGTATGCAAATGCAAACTCAGAAAGCCTGGTACAGAGACACCGGTCAACTGTGAAGGGCACCAAAACATAGCAGTACAAATGTGGATCAGACCAGGTAAGTGTCCTGGTCAGGAGAGCTGCAGCACAGCCGGACATTTTCACACACTTCAAAAGAGACACATTATAGCACATTTCTGGAGTGGAATTTGAATTCAATTAAAACAGCATGGATGAATAAGATAGTGTCAATAACAGAAGTCAGAAGAAGAACATTTTAAAGCTCAGGAATCTGTGTTCAATCAGCTACGCAATGAGGACCAATGGCTGGACAGGAAGTGGAGAAAAGGGAAGAGATGTGCGATTCATTTTTCTTCAAACCCACCTACAGAAGCTGGAGCATCACCACAAAACCAAACAGTATTAGACTCCTTCGACCAAGACCTAATATCATTAAACATTAATTGTATTGTTGAATAACTGATGGTGATTCCTCGATGCTTAAATGAGCATGTTGTGTGAATCTGAACATGGTGGAATAAATGATTAAAACAAATCCTCCAGTTGTTCTTAAAGGATCGAGTAACAGAGACCATGTTTCACTCACACACACACACACACACACACACACACACACACACACACACACACACACACACACACACACACACACACACACACACACACACACACACACACACACACACACACACACACACACACACACACACACACACACACACACACACACACACACACACGATTCAAGTTAGAAACCCAGCAGGTCCAGCTGCAAAAACGATGACCTGGGAACACTACATACTCTACCGGAGTCACTTATTAAAACATGCCATGAAGGACTTCCACACACTAACTCAAATTATTGTCCGACACATCATCATCTCTTCCTTGTTTTAGTAAATGACTAGTTTCTGGATATACTCTTGGTGCTGTCCATGGTGCTGAAAGAGGAGACAGCTACTGTATCTCTCACTGAATCCAAACCACATAGTAACAAACATATAACATATCACCAATGAATAACGTCGACACCCTTCAACCAATCAGTAACAGCTAAAGAAACTCGCCAGCATCCCCTGTGGGCCATCCGGTCCAATTTTAAGAATTCCACTGAGCAAACATTCCAGCACCAACACAGAGCATTCGTTTCATTTTTTTGAATAGAGTATGATTTGTAGGCCGGGGCATCTCAGTAGCACCACAATGCTTCCTTTCTAATGGTATGTTGTGAGACATTTGACCTTCTTATTGCACTTGGCCATATATTTAAAAAATATTTCGATTAATTGTTCAGCCCTGGATCACGGTGTGCTGTGGCGGTAAGAACACCCAACAGCTTCCAACAAGAACTCCTGTTCTCTGCATGCAGTGCAGATAGACGTTTCCCTCACAAGCAACACAGATCACACTATTTCAAGCCTCAAATAAACACACTGCAGTCTAATATACAAAACCATCTCATCAGTCCTGCGTGCTACACATTTAGACTGAAGTTACAGTGTCAATCAGTAAACACTGGATGGTGCTGAGGAGGATTTGGAGCTAATTAAAGCAAGTCACATATTATCTCTTAAGCTTTGAGCGAGTCTGAGCAGCTGACTTTTGCCACACAGCCTCTGAAGAAAACTGTTTCCTGTTAACTGCGTTTACCATCATGGCTTCTAAAATTGGAATTTGATCTGCTTCGGTTCAGGGTACTTTGTTGTGATCTGCTTGCAAACAACATTAAAGTCATTAGGATTAGCATGCCTTGCTAATCAGTTCATTGGCTTATCTCTGAGCAGAAGAACTTTGGATGCATCTGAGCAAAAACATACTTACAAAGCAGAACTGAACTGTTTGTTATAGTTCCTGAGGGGGAAAACGCAAATAACGATTGTCAGAGGTGTAGAGATTAATTAATGGTTTAGGTTCTTTACTATTTTGACACAGTGTAATGTATCAACATTAGAGAGCAAAAAAATATAAACATGCAGCCAAAGAAACATATATGCGCTGCGACTTCTGTTAGCCTATCTGCTAACATACAGTGTAAGCTGTTTCAGATATATCTGCTATAATGGAAATATCAGCCAATAATACTGGCCTGCTGATATATCTGTCTGTCTCATGTGTCCAAGAGGCATCCTCTTAGGAGAAAAAACTGGGACAAAAAGATTTCCATTATTATTTATTCTGCAATTATGCTTCTACATATTCACCCATCTGCTGTGAGAGTTTTCTCTCTATACTTCAGGTGTCACTGGAGTGGGCATGCCCACAATTTTTCATTTGCTCACAATGTTCACAACAAAAACAAATTAGATTAGACACCAAAACTGCTTCTATGTTTTTAGGTTTGACAATAATATTTCGTGTTCTCATTAACTGCAGTATTACAATTACTTGAATGACTTACGAATGTGCTGCCTCCAGTCGTTCTCTGGGCTCGACTGTGATAATAGCTTCAGCAGTTTCAACACTTTGGCCCACACACTGTGTGGCAAAGGCGAAACAACACTACATTTGTTCATTTACTCGCATGCACACACAGTGTATCGAAACAAGGGTTCGTTTAATGGTCATTTTACAACACAAAGTTGTATAACAAAATGTACATTTGTAGTCCCTTTATGCTTCACACACACACACACACACAAACAAACAATAAAGAGCAAAACATAACAAAACATTCATTGACACTACCTACGCCAATCTCCTGTCATCCATCATGTGTAGTGCTTTAAAAGTGAAAGACAATTCTCCATTCCCTCTCCTTCTGGCTGTGTCTCCAACACAAGTACACAAGCTTTAGAGTCACGATAACTGCAATGAACTTTAAGAAAAAGTGGGCTTAAGCTGGGCTTCAGTATTGTGGTAATTCTGTTAATAAAAGTTGTGAAACTATTTGTCAAGGACCTTTTCCTACCACGGCAAAGATGAGATGATGACCAGATGAAATGAATATAAACAAACAAAAAACTGACTGAATCTCTTCATGTTATCACTAATGAAAATAAAAGTGACAAAAGTGGTTCAAGTAAAAAAAAAAATACAATTTCTTCAAATTACAGAAGAAAAAGACGAGACCACTGATGTGTATTAAATCATCATCCATGCATCCTTGTCATGTAATGCTGCTTTGCACCTGACCTCCTCTCTGTAGCACCTGCAGCGTTGATGGAACAGAGTAGCTTCTGTATACATTAATATGAGAGGATGGTAGATGTATATGAAGTGGTTAAAATACTTGATCTTGAATAAAATAAGACCAAAATGTTCAAAGTTATTATTTGACTAATGTACTGACAACAACCAAAAAAAAATCAACTGTTTTTGCCGACTAAAAATAGCCTTTTGTCAGCTAAAATTCATTAAAAATACAAAAGGATCAGACTAAAAACCAGACACATGGACCTTCGATCCCAGGACAAGGACTAGATCTAAATATAGCTGCCAAAACAAACACTATTTTCAGTAAGTAGAGAGCAAAGCAAAGAGATGGAGGGACAGAATGGTTTGAGGGACAATATCTATATGAGAGAAAAAGGGACAAATACAGAAATATTTAGCAAACATGCATGACATTAAAATGACATTTTGAACCCAACAACAGCATTCACACATTTAATGCCAATACACAGCAGACGATCATGCCTTTCAAGATCACTGCGGTACATCGACAGTTGGACATTTCAATGTCCTCTGATCGCCAGACGAATGACCAAAAAGCAGGATACTTCAATGACTTCTGCAACGCTCCAAACACCTGGACCTGCCTCAAGACAACCTATAACTGTCTGTGGTCATCTCGTCTGCCCACACTCTCACTCTTACCTGCAGGATGCACGGATGCCCATGGGACGAGATGGAGGGGAGGAGGACAGGAGAGAGCGCAGGTGTTAGAAAACCCTCTCACTCCATCAGCCAGGAGAAAAGAGTGCGATTAGAGGACCAAAAAGAGGGAAAGGGAGAGGGATGGAGAGAGAAAAGTAGAGTGGCGGAGGAGGAGAGAGAGATCAGTGCTGATAACTGAAAAGCAGAGATTATAGAGGAAGAGGAAGGCAAACAGAGTGAGAAGAAAGAAGGGGGAAGAGGAAGGAAAGGAGCAAAGCGGTGAGAAGACGAGCGCAGAGAAGAGAGGAAGAAGAGGAAGAAGAGAAAGAAGAGGAGTAATGTAGAGGCTCTGCTGCAGGCTGACTCCTGGAGCACAAGGCACCACTGCACACTCGCTGACTCTCTCGCTCACTTTTTCTCTCTCTCTCTCAAACACACACACACATACACACTCTCGCTCTCTCTGTCTGACCGAGAACTCTCCTTGGCTGTCGTCAGCCTCTGGCCCCTCCCCCTTTCACTGACAGCTGGGAGATGATTGGGTGATGCAGCCCAGCACTGCATTGCAGGTGAGGGATGACATCAGATTCCCCCTCCTCCTCCTCGTCTGACCAAAACAACACCATTCCTCTCCCCTCTGCCTGTCCATCATCTGCCATTCCAACAATGTTTCACTCATCTTTTTTTTTTTTTTGCACTGAAACATAAATGCTACTCAAACTGCCAGTTGTATACGCATTATGCCCCAGCCTCTGCAGGGTTTGCTCTTTCTGTTGAAGTGCTAGGTGTATGGGGCTTTATTCCTTATCTTTATTCAAGAGTGTGGTCTTTCAATTTGAGAGCATATCTTATTGATTTCTCCTTTAGATTTTGTAATGTAATCCCTCAAAACCCTATCCTCGCACTCAAATAGCCCTCGCTCGCAAAGATTTCCTGCGCTCCAGCTTCAACCCTTCTCCTCATGAAACGTCTGCTCGGCTCTCTGATTTTTTGTGCAACAACCCTGTCAAAATCCCCCAACCAATAGAATGCCAGGTGTAGTTTTGGCCAATGAAATGATCCCTGCCTTGTTGCAGGCGTGTTCGCTTTACTTCTTAGAGCATCCCTTATGGGCGGTTACCCTTTAACTGGGTTCATCCACTCCCGCCCTCCACTGCTTTATTATTTTTACTTCCCTTGCTTTCACCAATGGAGGCCAGTGTAGTTATTATAGTAAGAGAAAAAGTACAGGCACCAATATATATAATAACTGTCCTTTTATTCCAAAAGTTGTAAAGAAAGCAAATGAAGTACAAGTCTCTGAGTACAAGTGTCTGAGCTGGGAAAGAGTTAAATAAACACCTCCTCATTCAGAGCCAATGTCGAACACCAAGTACTTCATTATGGGGGATCAAGTACTGATCTGAGTACGTTAGTCATTCATTCTTTTGTCAGTAATAGGTCATTAAATTAATATTACTAGTATGTCTGATGTTTTTGGCATGCAGGCTGGCGGCTGGTGGTGATACATACATCCAACATCCAAAAACTTAATTTGCAAGCACTGCCTGCAAAACACTTGAAGACACCCAATAGGGAGTGTCCTGAACAAGTTCAGCTTGTGCCCAAATGGCCTGGTGTGCAGGTGCAGACATGCTCAGGTGCACCATGGGAACTACAGTATTTAGTCATTCTGGTCCAAAATAAAATAACATTCAAAGTCAGCGTGACGGGTAACGAGTAAACGGGTTGGTCGTACATTTTATTTAGTGTGTCTAACAACTCCACAGACCGACCTGCTGGGCTCAGTGGCTACACGCAGCACCTCAAACTCTGAACAAATCCAGATGATTCTTGAACATATCAGTGGCTTGTTTGCTAGCTAACAAAATTCAACATGTAAGATATGTTAACATATCAGACAATAGACCTTTTCCACAACTGACATTTTGAAACTGCATAGCAAGAGAAGCACAAGTGTAATGAATAACATCATAAACAACTGCATTCGTTTTAAGTGGAAAGGTTTCAGGACCCTGTGCATGTGGTCTCACTGGAATAACTTGCTGGGACACTTAATGAACTGCACTAAGAACCGAAGGAAGCCGTCATGAATGTGAAGAGTTACGCCTGTGCTTTTCCTGCTATGACAAGTCAAATGTTTACTGAAAAAGAAATGTCTATTTGGTAGCAGTTGGAAGGCATTTTTCCCCTCTGTTGGTGGATTGTAGCAGTTTTGATTTATTTTTATTATGTAAAAGCCTAAATAAAATATTTGCTTTTTTCACAGGAACACAAACTAACTCCTCATCTGAATCTGTCTCTCTCTCAAAGATGAACACTGGATAGTGTAGTAGTACAATGTAGTACAATTCCATGTTGTACTTGATATCAACTGCAGCCTCACAGTCCAACAACAATCTCTTTTACACCTCTTAAAGCCATTTTCTGAAACAGTTTAACACACAAAGAGCCTAATTAAAGGGTCTGTTTAACTGCGGTCTGGGCCACATTTCCCAATAGGACAGCGATTGTGCCGATGAGGAATCTGAAATCTAACACGGAGGCACAACCACCTGACATCTCAATCACCCCAGCGCCCACATCTGACATGACAGAGTGTGTCAGTGTCTCCTGGTTTCTCCTGGCTGTATTGTTTCCACCCATCTAGCCCAATCAGATCTCTAGAGCAAAACAAACAAGGGCACAGAGGAAGAGCTCTTGGGGATGGAGTGTGGCCAAACATTTACATCTCCTCCTCCTCCTCCTCCTCCTCCTTCCAGATAAAACCAATGCCAAGTGCCTGGGCAGCAGAATAAAACAGCAGCACTGGGTAACTGTACTGAGGGTGCAATGCACACAAAGTGTAAATGAGTGTGCTGCAGAACCTTCACATTAGCACTCCAACACCTGCTAGTATGTATGAGTGTGTCATGCAAGAGAAAATGCTTTTTTACTTCCTTTAATCTCCTTCTAACATATACAAATCCATGGTCTTTTCAATATGCAGTGCCATGTAGGTCAATACTATCTAAACAGAGACAGTGTTTCATGTTAGAAGCAAAGTTTAATGAAGCAGAGAGACTGCATGACATATTAGAGAAAGAGACAGAGAGAGGGAGGACACTACAGCTTTGTGTGCTACAGCACCAGTTAAACCACTGCAGGTTTCCTTAGTTCACAAAAACAAATCTCCCTTCACAGAAAGCTGAAAACCCAACATCCCCATGGCCTGAAGCTACCCGCCTCCCCTTCACAATGAACACACACAAACGGACATAATTGTATATTTCTGCCACTGATGGGATGGGGAAGAAGGGTAGTAACCTGCAGGGTGAGGACAGAAAACAAGAGAGAGAGAGAAGCAGAGGGACACAGGGCTGCAGATGATAAAAGATTTGATGGGTTATGTAATGAACTGCAGCTATGGCTGGGAGAGAAGAGGGTGAGATAAAAGCAAAATACAACGGAGAGCAACTGAGCTGGTAAATACTCTGCAATGCTGGCTATTCCTGTTCAGTCTCCTGAGCGCACATTCCTAAAATTGCAGTCTTAAAATTACATCTGAGGCATGGAAAGTTAGAGAAACAAGTGGTTTCATGTCTGAAGTGATGCCAACAAAATACGATATTGTACAGCAGCGGGAAAAAAAGGGCTGGGCCATAAGCTCTTTCAAAAGCTGGCAGCACAAATCCACCAGGGACAACATCAGTCCTGTTCTCGCTTGCACACACACTAAAGCAAAACACATAAGCAGGTAGCAGGTACCTGGTAGAGCAACAACGGTCAGCATCTGCTCCTTAATGAAAAATGGATCAGCCCATCAATAAGTCAGCCCAACTCTGTGTACACTGGCATCTGGCACACACACACACACACACACACACACACCCACACAAACACTACTACGCTGAAAACTCATCATCACAGATTCAACAAGCAGCACAGACATGAGCAAAGTCTGACTTTCACATATCTCTCTCTCTCTCTCTCTCTCATACACAAATACAGACACAAGACTTATTGCACGACTCACTTGCATGTGAGGCCGCTGGCTAGCTTCACCACAGCTGTATTGATGGAGAAGATCCAGTCCAGGAGCCACATGACCCAGAGGACACTAGGCTAAAGCTACGTTACGCCAGTCTATACTGAACCGAACTTGGAAAAGGCGAGTGCTGTGACCTGGGACCAGGTCTGCTCTGCTCTCCCCTGGCTCTTCGACTGAACAGCAGCTGCTGCGTCCTCTCAGCACAGCAGCCACAACAGAGCGACTGACACGAAAAAGTGGGAGGGGAAGGAGCATGATGGGTGCAAGGGCAAGAGAGAGAGAGAGAGAGAGAGAGAGGAGTTGATTTATGCTTGGATGCTCGCTACTTGCTTGATGGTATTGACAGAAATTATGCATTTTCAACTGAAAACTGTTGCACAGCATCACTTTCACTGTTGATAGACATAGAATATGTTGTAGTGTTGCAGTAAATGTCAATGACTGTCGCACAGGACAGTTTGTTGAGTAGAAGGATAATCCTCTAGGGGCCTTATTCTTGTTCATTAATATTTTGGGTTAATATGCTGTGTCAAGACTCTGAGTTTGTGCTCTAAGTCAGGGGTTTTCAAATTGCAAGGTGCAGGGGGCACGGAGGGAGAGATGTGAGACAAAGATACTACGCAAGGTGAAAGAGACAGGTACATGCTGGTGTCCTAAAAACAACGGGCAAACAATTGTAATTTGGCCCGTTTATCAGCACGGCTCCAGCTTATGGAGGCAATTAAGGCACTTTAAGACTCTTAGCGCCTGATTATATCAAAAAAACTCAGCAAATTTGAACACGATTATTTGACATAATTAATTAATTCAAAGTTTAGACTCAGTGTGACTTACATCATTATCTCCAATATCCATCATGAATAAACGTCCATAAATCTGCTTAGATATCATAGAAAAAAGATGCTCCTTAAACTCCAGGCCTGTTCACTTTTAAGATTTCATCAGTATCAAAGTAATCCAGCGATAGTTGTCTGTACACCCATGGGTGCTGCGTCAATCCTGTAATAAACTACTTTAATTTTAAATTACTTTACCACAACAAGTAGGACAAACTGTAGCTTCGTAACAGCTGCAAATATTAGCCTTCGTGCTTTGAGTATTAATTTAAGATGTGATGAGGCTGCCGTGTCAAAGCCATGCAGTTAAAATAAATAAATAAAAATGCACAATCTTTGGCCAACCCAGATATTCTCTGAGGCCATTGTATAATATAGTAATAGTTATCGCTTGCTTAAAAAAATAAGAAAATATATGTATGACTCATGAACATAAATACAATATTTTACATTTTCTTAATATTATTTTGTACACTCTTCCACTATGAGTGAATGACAGAGTGAACGAACAACCAGGATGAAGAGATTCATTATGTGATCACTTTGGCGAGAGACACCAGTCAAGATTGTTGAGCAACTAAAGCAAAAATAAAGTGTTGTAGAAAAAAAAGAGGTAGGTGGACGGGCGTGGTGGTAGAGAGGGGGGAGATGAGAACAGAGATGAGAGGGATAAAAGCATGAAAGTATTTTTATGTAACTGGGAAATGGCAAAAATAGGTGAAGCACAAACAGGTGATGGTTGAATCGAGTGTCATGAGACGTAGAGAGAAGTGAGAAGGGACGGGGAGGCTGTAGGTGGGAGATTGTAGGGATCGGACGGTGATACTGTGGTGGTAGTGTATGCAGGAAATGAAGGAGTTGATGGAGAAATAAAGGTGCCCTTGCCGCCAGCTCATAGAAACAGTTGCAAATTGTTTTGTCACAGTGTTCATTGAACGCTCCAAAAACTAAGCGGCGCACTTCTCTTCTGTGGGCGTTGCATTTGATGTGCAAGCAATTGGTATTTATTCTAATTAGCCACTTAGGAGTTGAGATAACTGAATTACAGACCAAAACAATACATTGACTGTTACTGAAGAAACTTGTTCATTTGGCTGGATTTTTTTCTTTTTTTTACCATAAAAATTCCAAGTGAGGAAGGAAAAACACAATTTTTGACACTCCCTTGATAGTCCTTGAACGCAGCCCAACCCCAACCTTGTTTAACAAGATTTGATGCACACAACAAGTCCATCGTTGGCATTTTGTAGGAATCAGCAACGGGTGATGATAACTTCCAAATGAATTGGCGACTACATTTGTTACCTACATGTTACTTTAGTAGCTGTAGCTTTATGGCAGATGTATACCATTTAAACACCTTTCAGACATCACTCAATTCACTCTGAAATATAGCTTGTGCCATTTATTGAGTGGCTATATTTTGATTTGGTTCATGTTCATAATGCCATAGAAAATTCAGCCACATGGATTGGTTGTTGTTGTGTGGCATCTTGAGGTCATTTGGATAATTTACTCGAAATACCCCTTCTGTCCTGGTGTCTGGACTTCTGGACTTATTTTATTTGACGGTTTACGTAACTTCAGAGTACATCATGTGTACCTACATATAGATTTGGGGAAAAAAAAAACATGATTCTGATAAATGTTCCTTTATCTTTTATGTTATAAAAAATCAACTCAAGTTCCCTTTAGAGAACCACTGTGAGGAATTTGCAAAATGGCTCCTATTATGGCAACTCAAGCACTCAAACAACTTGACAGCAATAACATACTTTAGAGTAGGATTAAATGGCTATAATGAACTACTGCAGCACTTTAATGTCAAAGTCCTCTCTACTTTTGTGTAGTTCTTTTTTTATCCTCTCTTAAATTATAAAGTAACACGGTTGCGAGTCACAAACTTGCAGATACAGTGTGATGCTGCATCCACCAAATGCTCACACACTACAACACGCACCAACAGTTGCATGATGTTAAGTAGGACAACTCATCATGACTATTATTTAATTTGAGAGTTGCAAAGTTTACGGCCAAGTGGGAAAATGCAGCCGAGCAGTTGTCATGGGTAAACCACCGGCTTCGTGTTTCGGGACCAGAGAGAGTGAACTGTGATATAAAAACAAGCGGGGAGTGTTTTTCAACTTACTTTTTGCCAGGTTTCCTGGGCTTTGTCCTCTTCTTCCTTGCTTGCATGGCGAGTACTAAAAAGTAGAGAGAGAAAGCAGTTAAGTGTAACACCAAACTCCAGTCCTCGCAGTACAATACGACACTGTATTGTTGCTCAAAGCTGTTATGTCTATTTCATGATTTCAGAGAAAGAGTACATGGTGTGCCCCGGGCTGCAGGTGTAAAGAAACTCTGGTTACATTAGCAGCTGTGAGTGGCTAGCAGGTTACTTAGCTGGAGTAAAAGCCTCTCAAAAAGTAAACCGGCCTTGGCGCTGTGTTGCCCCATAAAGAGGCATTTTAAGGTAGCTGCTAACAGTAACGTGGTGCTTTTCACTGCGAGTATCACACATATTTGGTCTATTATCCATTAAATTATCCAGAGCCATGGTATACTTGTAGATAGTTTTGGGGACACTGAGGCTTATTTTTCACTCTAACCTTACTCTAGGTTTTGGCGCATACTTCTTCACGATCAGATGCTAACGTTAGTCCGATGGCTACTGCTAGCATACTGTTAACACACACATACACACACAGCAGAGCGCATGGTCCACTTTTACTTTTCATCAACTGTTGTGTGGCTTGTTACAGCTGTTAAAACCATTATGAGAATCCAGTTGACAGAGAAATGTCTTGAGGAAAAGCGTGTGTATTTCAAGAACTTGGTGTAGAAAGCATTTAGGAGCAGTTACAACGTTACCTTTTCTTTCCATGCTGATACCCAGTCAGGAGATAAGCTGCGTTCAAAGACTGTTGGAAATGTCGGAAAAGTGCGCGAAAATGAACGACGCAATAGAGTTGAGCCGTAGGGGGCGGAGTGTATAGAAACTCAGTAACAGCTAATGGTATTTGTGATGTACATGGTATCTTTTGGCGAATAAATTAAAACATTTACCACATGAATATAGACCATTTTCTCATAGTCGCTATAAAGCTCTGAGACGTTCACTTCCTAAAAAGGGGTCCAGAGATTGCCACGGCCGGATTTACCTATCAAGGGGCGTATGTGATTTGCTGTTTGGACCCTACTGACCCCCCCTTCCACCACCATCTGTGCAGTATGTATGTACCCTGTTGTCTCACAGTAGCTTTAATTATGACTATAGTCATAGGATGACAGAGCTTTGGCTGCTGCTGTCGCTGTGATTGCGGCTGTAGACATGGCTGCTTTGGTTGTTATGATTATGGCTGTGACACATTACTTTATAATGGGTGAAACACTAACAAACACTGTACTGGTAACACATCTGTCATATCTTATAGAGTTCAAATTCCATTTGGCTTCAATAAGCTTTCTTGGCTGATGGTAATGGCAGTAAAGACTAGTTACAGTACAGCAACCATAGCCATATCCAGATCATCATGGATTTAACCACAAATGCAGCCGTACTTCAATAACCAGATCCACAGCCACAGCTTCAACCAGCACAGCCAGGGAGAGCAGCTGCAGCTGTGCTCACAGCCAGTGTCTGTTTACTGTCGGAGCTCAGGTTTTTGAAAGAAGTAATGGGCAATAAATGCGAAAGGTAAAGCGGCACATCCTCTCTCCTCTCTGTTGTATATGCAGAGTGTTTCCCTAAACTGGCAGTGTATTACAGCTGGACTGGACCAGCACACTAGCTGTTCCTGTTATCAGGGGGCACGCAAAAGTTATTGCGACTTAACGCAAAAGTAGTCTCGCCGTATGGGGCTCCGTATGATTCGGATCTTGTTGTATGAATATATAATCAACGTTGAGGACTGGGATTGTGTGTATGCATGAAAGTAGTTGTAGATTTGGTGATTTTTGCACTATAAATAAACTGAGTTTTAAGTTTTCACTCGGATTAATCTTTATTTCTGTTTGCTTCACTTTTCTTTCCCATCTTTGACCTACAGGCTCGGTCATCTTACAAACTGGCAGAGGCTTTGCTCTACTTGTGCTGTGCTGCCGCCCAGTGGTGGCATTAATAAAAGCTGAATCTCACCACAACATACTGCACACCGTTACAGGTCGGAAAAATAGTAGCCTTTATTTTCGAATGGTGGTATTTACAGGTGGCGTGGCGTGCTGTCTTGGTACATGTAGTAAAGAACACAGTAAAAAGATATGAACACATCTCAGGCAAAGAAAGCATAACCAATAACCAAATTAACTACCGACATTGGGATATGGACAAGATAAGTAATCTAATTTATGCAGTTGCTTTAAAACTACAAAGAACGAGGCTTCAGCATTGCCCTTCAGCATCCAGTGAGTAAACGTACACTCTTTCCCACAAACATGTGCCCTGCTAAATTATTCAAATGAATGACAAATATAGTTCTAGCATTACTCAAAAAAAACAATCAATATTACAGAATCACAGAATGACATCAAATCTTGATTTAACACACAAAATAATAAAATAATACATTACAAAAAGCACTAATGAAAACAAGCAGTTGCAAATGAAATAGACAGATATTGTTTGGTTGACATCAGCCGGAGCAACTGTGGATAGAGCTTGTATGTCACATGTAAACTGACTCCTGAAACAGTTCACGTCTACTGTTTAGTGGTTTGTATATCAATACAAAATGTTGACGTACTTGTAATACATATTTTGCTTTGATTTCTGCATGATTTCTATTGAAAGTTTCTGAAAATAGACTACTTTTGGAGGGCAGTTCCTCAGGAACACAAAAAGATAAATAAATGTTTTGCAACTGCTTTAAACTCAGGAAAAACTCCAGATAAAATTCACTGAAACAAGCTGAGTTTATCAAACTGATTTAAACCTATATGGTTGCCCATGACATCTTAATAACATTGTTGGCTCTGATACACAAGCTGTAACTGCAGTCACTGCGGCTTCATTGACGTTTGAGATTTATTGATTGACACATTTGGTTTCTGATACAGTAAGCTCTCCATAAATAATAAAAAGAACCTTAAATTCTGACAAATAATATTCTCTTTTACATTGATATACAAACAACATAACAAAAGATCATAAATACAGGGCAGGCTGGTGCCCCCAACATTCAATAAACATTAATAGTACTGTGTTTTATAAATGCAATATGATTAAAGTACCTTGTCAGTTGGTGTTGTGGTGGGAAACATCACATTTCAATAAACTAATAAGCCAAATCTGGCCTTCTCATGCGTTAAGTGGTACTGCAGGTTGTTGTGATAATGTCGACTGAAACAACAGAAGTGCTAAAAGCAGAATTGATATGGAGGAAAAGAGTGGTAACTAAACTAATGTTAAGTTGGTGAAATGGACACAAGCCAAATCTCCATACTCTCCAAACTCATGTTTTGTTAAATAAAAAGGAACACTGTAAGCCTTAAAATCCAACAATAAGAAATAAGAAGCCTTTAATTTGCCATGTAGAGGTCAATATTTTACATATTTTTAGCATATCCTATACCTACTTGCATTAAATTACATACTGTATCTTTTTATATGCCATTTTCGGCTAAACTCTAGTAATAAAATTCATACTCTAGAAGGGGTCGGCTGAGGTGTGACTCAGCAATTATGACTATTACACAAATACGGTAACTAGTTTGACTGAAGTACTTATGTACAAATACTGTTTGTCATATTTACACAGTTCTATGCATTGATAGAAATAACGTTTCATTTTAATGTGAGGAGGAAAGATAAACTTTTATACACACTGCAGTTTGAAACTTTTTTCCTATAATATTAAAATATGCATTAGCAGTTCAATTTCTCCAATTGGCTTTAAGATACTGACATGTAGTTTCTAATTTTCTGAATCAAAAGAGGGGATCAACATAAACAATAAATGTCTGAGGTAAAAACTCACTAATAACATTTAAGTCTGCCTCAGCGTGTCGGTAAGCAGAGTAACAAAAACAGCAAAGTGGGGGACGGAAGGAACAGGATGCCAAGCTTTATCCCTGAAAACGCAACGTCCCCCAGAGATGAATGACCGCAGGCACTTGAATGTCATGGTTGTGTGCGTGTGTGAGGAAAGAGGTGGATAGTCACATGAGACTGATAGTCCTTAAAGAGTGTTTCTTGGAAAACAAAAGATGGAAGAAAAGGTGCCTCCTCCTCCTCCTCATGATTCCATCTCGTCTCCGTCGAACGACGGCGGCTCAAAGCTGACTACCTCCTCATAGGTTAACCCTGAGAGAGGATAACCGGAGTGTGAGGTTGTTAATAAATTACTTCTGAACCAGTCAATTGCATACACAACTTGGATCTACCTATTTTTTCCCCCAGCAGTTCAGATTATAGCCCAGGCATACTTACTCTTCCATTCCTCAATTTCCAGCTCACGGCTCTCGAAGCTCTGGTCGTAAGGCTCAGCTTCAGGCTCGTCGTCGGGATCATGGTACTGGGCAAAGTACGGGTGGGCCAGAGCCTCAGATGCTGTAATCCGTTTGTCTGTGTCGAGCACCAGCATTTTCTCCAGCAAGTCCACCGCTAGAACACCGCAATGAAAGTACAATGATGAGTATGTGAGGAAAAGAGAGGAACCATCCATTCAAACCTTTATCTGTAATCTGACATTATTGGATAGGCGTTAAAACACTTATTACATAGCTGTGGGCAGTATTTCTCATAGTGGATGATTTATATTGGACAAGCGTGCACAGTAATAAAAAGGGGAAAAAAATACTTTATGATACCACTAGAGGGACTCAGTGAGCCAGAAGTAGCATCAGCCACAGCATGATGCTGGAAAGGGAACTTACCAAGAGGGTTGGCACCAATAAACACATCAGCAAAGTTCCTCTTGGGCATGTGTGGAAGTGAGTTGATGTAGTTCCTCGCCTGTGAGAAAACATGGGCAAAACAACAACAACTGTAAAAGATCCTACAAAAAGCTACAGCTTAAAATACAAAATCTTTATTGATTCTTTATGATTTTCTAAATGTACCTGCTGCAAACATCATTATTGCTGTGCATCCTTTCAGTAAGGCACACTTCAAGCACTTCAATTAGGACCAAAATCACACGCATGACACAAACATTGTGCCCTCATTTTCGGAATCAATGTGTTACCAATGCCACAAGGTAGCTTAATCAGAATACACTGGCAAAGCACTCTGGGAAGCCTTGCTGAGACAAGCACAGTGAGTCAGAGACAAAACAGGAAGTAAGTGGAGTGAGAGCAGAGGCTGATACGCAAACGGTAAGAAATACTTAAAAACAACACATCAGGTCTAACATTATCTGTCTGTAACCAGGACTGCTGGTATCGGTTGGTGCCCTGATACCGGCTGGGGGGGAAGCTGGGGCACAGAGGAAGGCGGAGGTCTCACCTCATGACTGGGCATCCTGCTTATGAGGGAGGCTGGGGGCGTCCCCGTCAGGCGCATTATCTGCTGCAGCTGGTTTATATCTATAGCTTCCGAGTCAAGGGGCATCATAACATGGAGGTCAGCATGTCAAAGATATGGGGTGATCGGGGTAGTGTGTGTATGGAGGGGTGGAAAGGGGAGAACACACACACACAGGGTGAGGATGAAGAGGATGTAAGAGGAAGGAAGACAGTTTGAGCTTCAATATACAGCAACCCTCGCCTGACTATAACCTATAATTAAGTATCCAGGTATTTACAGAGATTTATGAAGCCCAGCGCTGCACGAGAGGCCTCTTCCTCGGTCATGTGAAGAGATTAGAAGACTGTTGCAGTTCATAGCACATGCCAGAAAGAAGTGGGAATCAAAGCCTTGTGCTAAAGTGCAGATTAAGCCATTAAAAATGCACAATTTCAGGGCAAAACAGGTGCAGCTTAGAAGTAGTAGTAGCATTACAAAGTCGTGTAGAAGACTGTCTAACTCTTGCCAGCGCAACACAGAGGCCACACAAACACAGACGGGAGGGGCAGCGCAACAGGGCTGGGCGGGAAGGTACTTGACACTCACAGACTCCGAAGAGACTTTCATCAAGAGCTCGGGCCCTGGGGTTCCGACGAGCATCATTATAAGCTTCAACTGATCAATGTCTACCACACTCACATGAAGGAAAACAGGAGGGATGGAGGGTGTTGGATAAGGAGAGAAGGGCGAGAGGTACAACAGTCAAAGTTGTCATCCGAGTATGAAAATATTCTTTCATTCATTAAAAAGTTAAAGAAAAAAGAAAACAAAAAAACCCAGGTATTAACAACTCAAATGTGTACTGTGTCATACACTGTGACACACAATCAATTACTGATTACTGATTGGAGGTTGAAGAAAGAAAGAAGAACCCCAAACTCCCAAAATCATGACCACTGTATCATTTTTTTTTTACTAAGGGTTAGATTGTGTTGCAAAACTAAGCAGAGGCTTTTTTCTCAGAGCATGCCACACAATATTAGGTCATTTTGCGAGTAGGGCTGCAATGAATGATTGCTTTCATTAATTCATCGATCTGCCGGGTATAATCTTTCGCATTTGGACTATGAAATGTCAACAAATAGTGAATAAAATGCTCATCACATTTAGCTAAAATGTGCAGGAGCTTATGCGATGCAACATCTCAGTTTGGACTTTTTGCTTTGTTTATCAGATTTGCTCCCACCTGTAGCCTCAATACACATACTGTATGTGCAAAGATCCCCTTTCATTGAGACAGACATGAAAGACCAGAAACACTATTGTACTGTGTATATTCAACTATGCTTCGTAGGTGGGTAGCTCCACCGCCTCTGTAGGTGATTCAGATTTGGTGAGAGGCCGCACATTCAATACACATACACCACACACACACACACACACACACACTGAAGAGAGTGAATCAATTGATCATTTAGAGCAGGAAATCACAAACGCATTACACAACAGCAAGCCTTTTGATCTTTAACAGGGCCATGACCTCGGTAGTGTGTGCCAACTTCTGTATTTGAAGGTGTGTGCGTGTCCTAATTACGCAGCGTCTTCCTGTGTGTTTTTGTATTAAAACATTGTTATGTTCCGCTGCTGCGCATGGGAAGCTCTGTGGGAGGGAAACAGGAAGGTGTACTGTATCGTGGAGAAGCAGCGGAGACAACAGTGGGCAGCGCTGAGTCATAGACCACAGGAGGCTCCAACTCCTAACACACACACACACACACACACACACACACACACACACACACACTTCCTCGACTATTCTGGCATGCAGCTCACAAAAGTCAATACTCAGCAATGCTTTAGAGTCAGCTTGAAGTCGGTAACAGTGTGTGTGTGTGTGTGTTTGAAACACTGTGGTGCTAACAACACAGCAACAGCTTGTGTGAGAGCCTTGAATGCAGGGAACAATACATCTCATGCAACTAATCTGCAACTCTAAACACAAGTATATACACAAAAGAACAGCACTATGCATCCATCTACTACCTCCTCCAGATCTACCCAAGACCTACAGCGCAGGTTTATTTTTGCATGGCAACAACAGCGGTGGAAGGATACGGTCTGTGCCAGGGAAGAGCGTTTGTCCAGTAAGTAGTTCAGCCATGATGCAGCCCACCGACCAGATATCCACTATTACATGTAATGAAGAAAGACATGCAGCATAGTGAATACTTTAGAACACGATACAACTTGTCTGTTTCATATTCAGTATCAGTTACATTACATTTCATTAGATAATCACTTTTGTCTTGTGACTTGCTTTTTTTTCTCCTTCAAAAGCATAATGAGGACCAATAAGGGGGGATTTAACAATAAGTTGTTTAGTTACTAATGTTCAATACAAGGCTCTTAAATACTTAATTAATTAATTCAACAATTCAGCATGCATTATGTTTTCAGAATCTCTTAAACATACAGAGTTGTTGTTGAGCTGTGATTTCTGTACATCTGGTTAATTTCCAATATTGACACAGCAAAAGGCAACATAACTCATTTATTTGACTGTTTATACAAACACCACAAAGCCATGAAAGACAACTGCTTTGGCGAATGTTGCACCTTGACGTCAAGTCGAATCCACCAGAAAATTGAAAAGCTGGCCTAGTTTCTCTATAATCGCCCTCATCATTTCCTGTGTAATAACTTCTTAACAAGTAACGCTACAAAAGAAAAAACTGGATGTATCAGGTGAAATTATGGCTTTTTTTGTATATATTTTGTGAATAACAACAACTCTAAACACACAGATGTCAGCAAGCCATTTCAATAATTTCAACTGAGTGAAATTGCACATGATGTAATGTTACATTCAATTGCAGCCCCAAAACATTATGATTAAATCTCTGTGTGTACCCGTCATGTTGTAGTGCATCCAGTTGAGCATGATCTCTGGGGCTCGGTACCACCGGGTGGCTACATAGCCCGTCATTTCATCGTCTGTGTGCCGTGCCAAACCAAAGTCCAGGATCTGAGGGACCAAGTGATTTGTTTATGTAGAGAGAGTATGATGAGGAAAGGGCATGTCTGATTGAACAGCTTCCACACAACATGATCATCTTTTGTTATTTGGTGTTTCAAGCAGACTATTTCTCACCTTGAGCTCACAGTCTTCATTCACAGCCAGATTACTGGGCTTCAAGTCCTGAAGAGAAAAGGGCCAAGAAGGAAAAGTCAAGACAGGATACAGAAGCAACAGAGAGGGATCCTCTTATACGATCATGTTAGCCAAACATCATGCAGGATAGCCGATGGGGCTTTCATTGTTTTGGCATTCTGATAATGAGTAAGACGGTCAAAAGGGACTTGATCTCTGAACGAGAGACTCTTATCACACTTCAGAATTAAACAGAGCCATAACTTACTCTGTGGATGATATCTGCTGAGTGGATGTACTGTGGAGGAAAAGAACAAAATAATGATGATTAAACTTAACACAGCACAACTGTGTGTGTGTGTGTAACCATGTGTCACAGATACAGTTACCATACTACTGCAGGTTCTGCCAACTTTTCCCCTACTGCTCTACTTTTGTGCTACACTTTACATCTACCGTGGTTAAACACCAAAAAGCAGCAGGGTATGGGCATTTCTCTTCAATTACAACAGCTTTTTGTACATACCATTTCACCAGGTCTTTGTTTTACACAGTGATAAAAGACTGCATATATCAATAAAAATGATCAATGCAGAAATCTAAAAACTATTACAGGGTTCAGCAAGTCAAATGATCATGGTGATGAACATCTAGTATCGTGTCCCATCAGAAATGATGATTTAAAGCAACTTCTGCCTCAGATATGTTGACATTGTTCCGTCTTACTTTGGGGTTACTGATGTCAGCTCAGTTGTCACTAGAGAGCTTATTGACAGGCATCTTGGGTTACAGAAAAACTTTAAATGGGCCAAATCTCATTCAATGGGCCATCAGTCAGACTAAGAGACAACAGCTTCTTACTAAATCTCCAGTATGCTTCTACATCTACTCGACCAAATTTGGGGGAAAAAAAGAACATTTAGTATTTTCTGTATGCTGACAAAAGAGAAGTTATTTCCTTCATTTAAGACCGCTTCAGATCAGTCTGGTGAAACAGGTAGTAAGGCACCAGTGTTGAGCTGATTCATTCTTGTGTTACGCTGGGAGTGTCACTGACCTTTAAGCCTCTGAGAATCTGGTAGATGAGGAACTGGACGTGGTCATCGGTCAGCTTCTGACACTTGACGATGTTGTTGAGGTCTGCACCCATTAGGTGAGTCACCAAGTACCTGCAAATCATACAGTACAGCCAATGAAATGTGGTCTCTAAATGTCTGCATGTGTTCGTCTTTGTCCTCTGCAGCTCTCCAATTCATTTTCATTCATTTTACTTGCTTTGTAACTTTGTTGTGGAAAAAATGCTACTAAAATAATTACTATCTGCAATAACGACTTTATGAAACAGTTAATTTACAAGTTGTTTGCATTGCTATTCTTTGTAACTTTGCATTCTATATTTTAAAGAAAAGCCAGTGGATCATGCAGAATTCACACACTTTAACAGAGATTGTTTCACGTATCGTTTCTTGATAGTGGGATGTTCATACAGCCAACAGATCGGCTGAAGAGGGACAGTTACAGTAGAAGTGCTATGTGAAGTGTGCATGGTATATCTGCTCCATCTGACCTCATACTGCTCCAGGAGACCAGTTATTGTCTGCCCTGTGAACATGTGCACGCATCTACTTCTCTTGCATTGTACTAGGAGGATTGATTTCACAATGTTTCTGTCTTTATTATTGGTCACATGAAAGAGAAGCGCCACATCTTTACTGTGCAACGCTGGGTGTCTGTCTCTGTGTGTGTGTGTGTGTGTGTGTGTGTGTGTGTGTGTGTGTGTGTGTGTGTGTGTGTGTGTGCGAAGCTTCATCTCACATTTCCACAAATGTGCAACATGCTGATGACGCCACACCATGCGGAGAATTCAAGGACACTGATTGAGCATTCTGTGCACATACACACAAACACTGTACCCCCAGAGACTGCCAGATGGCTGTTACCATGGAGACTAGCTGTGATGTGTATAGTGCACGTGTCCACCCTACATTCACCTTGGTAAAAACCCGCCACATGCTGGTCTCCCATAAAGTTACGAGCTGAAGGATTATGATGCGTTTGTAACTCTAGTGCTGCTATTGTGTTAATCTTATATGATATGAAGGGTTTCACTGTGACAGATGGGAGGAAGAGACAGAGGAAACACTAAACGACAGGAGCGACAGGGTGAGAAAAAGTGTGACTTACACATCATTGAACTCCTCTAAGCTTGTGCCTGGTGTGAAAACGTCTAATAGACCGATCACCTGGAGGCAAAAACAGAGGTTAAATGTCAGAAAACATTAACAAAATGTATTTGAGTGACAGTTTTCATTTAGTGTTTGATAAACAACCATACTTACATTTGAGTATCAAAACGCATGCTTTTAATGCAAAAACCTGTGTCGTTTCCTTTTTGATACCTCGATTACCAGCAGAGGTGTCGCTTGTCATTGAGGAACAACAAACTGACAATCAACTGTGTGACATTCCCAACATTTCTTTACAGTTAAAACACTTGACCTTTATATTATCCTGCTCTGCAATATCTGAAGTTTACTTTTATTTAGTCAAACAAGCAGGCAAGTCTTGCCTTGTTACTCCAGTTTCAAGGACTCCTGCTAGCTGACGTACAATATGTTATCTTAACGCTCTGTTTTGGTTACCAAGTGGTTTAATCACATGGTCGATAACAACAGCAACAGATACGATTTCAGAGGAAGCAGCAAAAATTATCTGGTAACGTTTGTGCATCACACTAACCGGACAGGCACCAGTAGTGACTTAATGATGTGTCTAAGTGTGAACAAAGGAAAATATCCATTTAAGACTCTTCATCATCTTGGATCAAGTAACATTTAACTGGTTTCACGTGCTTGTTCCTACAATAGCCAGTTGTTTCAAATAGCTTTTCAATTTTGAGTGTGTCGTTTTTGTTTTTATTCATTAACATAACAACGGCTTTGGAGATTAGATATGTTAAAGTGTCTTTCAATTGGTGAACATGCCTTCTGCAATAGCTTTTTACCATAATGGATAAGTGAGCTTGTGACTGCATGACAGAAACATCTAAAACAATGTGTGAAAGCGACACAGTGGGATAGTCTGCATATACAGTATGTAAGACTTTGATAATAATCAGGTGCACATAACAGACTTGTTTTTGTGAGTTTTCAGGTTTGAATGAAGCAAATCAAGAGAAAGAACAAAGACAGAAGACATATTAGAAGATAAATCGCATGTGTGTCTGTATCTACAGTACATCTATATGCACACATTCATGCATGTATGCAGGCATGTCAGCACACTGGCAGAGAGCAGCCCTGAGTGCCAACCCTGCCCCCGCCCCCTAGAGAGAGAGACTGAGGTGGATGGGTATTGTAAAAACACAGGAGCAGCCCGCCCACACAGGCCACAAACCCACAGTTGATTGGTGGGCCCGAGCCACAACAAACAGCTGATTGGTCCACTCATGCTTTCCAAAATTGAAACCTGGGGAGTCTCCTGGCAACAGTGTGAGCAAAACACAACATCCCTCTCTATGTAAAGCATAGGTAGGTATTAAAACACTTTGATGTTTTAAGAACAAAAAAGCACAGCTTTATGCAATTTTCCCTGTTATGATGAAACAGAAGCTGGCAACAACAAGCTCAGATCACAAACGGCAATATAACCTTTCAAATAAGCTGCCTGGACCACCACATGGATTATATTTCTATTCTGTTATGCAAGTCAGTTTTTTCTACTGCCATTTCTGCATTTAGCACAGTGATATAGGCACTGATTCTATATAATCCTAAATAATCCTGGTCCCATGTAAAACCATTTTTTCAAACAGATGCAGAGGTATTTTACCAGAAGCACCAGAGCGACACTAATACACAAACTGCTTAACAAGAGTGTTCAAGCCCGTATAGAAAAAAGGATCCAGGAAATGTAATGTTGTATGAAATTAAATTAACTGTCATTTCACCATGAGATCTGCTGTACTGCTGGTCTTTAACTGCTGCTGGTGGGTTTCCTCCTATGAGACTATCTATACTTTGTCAAGCTGCAGTTTCTTTTTTCCTCTGTGCCTGCAGGTTGATGATACTGGAGAAAGCACCAGTGCACAGAGTCACTCATCAGTAAGCTCTCATAACAAGATATTTCTATCTATTACAATGGCCAACTGCAAGCTATTGTGTGAATAGTGAACTCTTTAGAGTGCAAACTTCTCCCCTTTTTCCCCTAAATAGACCCCAACACCATCAGAAACCTCTAGTCTCACTCACTCACACCATTCACCAGTTGACTTGCTCCCACACAGCACACAGAAACCCATCACCTGCACTTCAACTTGAGAAACCATAAGCACTGCTATTACATAACACAAGAGGATCCACACTATTAGGTCAAAGTGTTAGCTGGATGCACCAACAGCACACACACATACAGATTTGTATGAATCTGAATGCGCAGTACCTACACATAGTACACACAGAACCAAAGCAGGAGAGGAACTAAAGCCATGGTGATGGGGCTGCAGTTGTAAACCTGCTCATTGAGCGGTGCAGCACAACATGCTTTGATCACTCATAGGAAACAGGACATCACTCTTCTAAACAGGACATCACACCGACCACAGCCGACCACCACCCCCCCCCCCTTGCTTGAGGCCAGTGTGCTCGTGTGTGTTTACACTGTCACACATGAAACTAACACAAGAAACCACTTTCCACTTCTTAACGTCCTTGCTGTTTCATAACTCCACCTATAGTGTAGTCCTGTTGTTGTGGAGAGGGCAGGAGGGCTTTGAGTGAGGCATTAGGTCGCACCCCCGGCTCTGCTCTGGTTTACCCGTCTGTTCCAGTCCTCGGATGTTTACAGAGTGGATGTTTATTGATGTATGCATGTACATATGGATGAATAAATAGTGACTGTAGATTGTTGTGACTGTATCAAACACGTCATGTGTTGCAGTGCCATCAAATGGGGCTCCGTTTACCTTCTTCACTAAAGGAGTCCTTGTGAACAGAAACTGGCACTTTTCTGATAGCTCTTACCGGTTTCGGTTTCTAGTTTTAGCTCCCTATCAACTCCTACGTCACGTGCGTCTCCATACACCCTGCTACATTCCTGAGGGCAGATCTAAATAAGCTGCAGCAGGGATACAGACAGCGTAACAATGTAAGCAGTGAGGGTGCCTACTTCTGCAAATTAGTATTCACTGTGCAAACCTTGTGTGCAACTTCATGTGCACACATATGCAATCCTTGCTTAAGAGCTAAACTGCACAACAATGCATATATACATACAGGAGTCAGGCCCTGGAGACAGACTTAAGGGCCGGGGGTAGAGGTGAGGGTGGGCTGGTTGCAGGTGACTTACATTCTCGTGCTTCATGTGTTTGAGCAGCCGCAGCTCTCTGTAGGTTCTCTTTGCATGGATGATTGACTGAAACGGTCTGGACAACTTCTTCACTGCTATCTTCAGGCATGTCTTCACATCATAGGATGAACTGAAAGATGCACAAAAAAAAGAGTTTGGAACTGTTAAGACCTTAATAGTAAAAAGTGAAGGCATTATATCAGCCTAATAACAATTTTCATATCAAAACCTAAAACATTTCCCTTGATTTAACTGAGAATGAAATGGTTCACTAGACTGCGTAGGTGGCTTTAAACCAGAAAACAAAGCAAATAATTGCATAACACTGAGCTCTTGGTTTTTGCGTCTTATTATACTAGAGTTAGCCTGAGGCTGAATGGGTGAACATGACTGAACGTGTTGTAAAATATCAGCTGCATTGTGTACAACAACACAAGAGTGTGAAAATACACCAATCGTTTATCAGAAAAATAATGAATAGGACATGTTGGTAAGTGAACGTTTGCTTACAAAAAGCAGTGTTCAGACAGAGTTAGACAATCTTTTTTTGTAATCTAAATATTGGTAACATGTTCCAGGGGATTGGTACCTCAACCATCTGGCTGAGCCTATGGTCCATGACCACTTGACACTGAAAATCTGTTATTACAGCTGTTTTTGATAATGTATTACTCTTGACTCAGTCAAGAAACTAACTGCTGGCTACAACAAGTCTGTTTGTAGAACAAAACCATCAAAAATAGTAAAGACTTTTTACAGTATTACAAAGAACAAGGCTGTGAGAGGTACAACAAAATATTTTATGAAACAGGAACAAACTCAAAAATTACACACACAAAAAAAACTGTGCGATCCAAATTGCCCCTGTTGCCTAAATAACTTAACATTGCAGCCGATTTAAGCATATCTAACTTAACTTAAGTTAACTCAAAACCAGCACCTGCCATGTGATTCTGCCGGAGGTGTCCACATGAGTGCGCATGCCTGTGTTTGCTTGAGTCATCATTCATCCTTTCATTCATTATTTTACTCATTTCATTGTAATGAAACGTGTGTAACAGAATACATCATTGTCACTGTGGAGTCAGTACAAAAGAAAAAAAAAACCCACAGGTGTGGCAAAAAAAAAAAGAACATAGACAAAGAAAGTGCAACATAAAGACTGAGAGTGAGATGTGCTCTTGTTCTATTGATGTTAGATAAAAACTGTAGAATATATTCTAAAGGATAGATAGTAACCATCCTTTTCCCAGGATATAGGATTGATCAAATCTACACACTGTAAAAATCAAGACACCTGTCCACAGACAGACAGACAGTGTGTGGGTGGTAGAAAGACAGGCAGATGGGCCGGTGACATTGCTGCATTTCCTGTATCTGCGAGGGAACACAACACACTTACAATAAACCACATTCCTTCCAGGTCAATCGCTTAAGCTGCATCACAAATGGATGATTGCAAAATCAGTCCAAAAAAAAAAAAAGTACAGTTTGTGTCTACAAGTATTGTTTCCTCTTATTGTGGTCTAACCACGTGACATCAAAATGAGGGTTTTTCATCAAACTGCTGTTGCAAATTACACACATTCATTTATCTCTCTCTCTCATATATATATATATATATATATATATATATATAAAAATCATCCATATAGATAGATATAGATATATATACCTCAACTATTTGGACGACTGACCCAGTCTCTAGATGCACTGTGGCAAGTTAAGTTTTGTTCAAGGCCATGTCAACACTACTTACGGGAGGAGAGGAGTAATTTCCTCTGAACATATTTCTCAAACTGACGGAGAGATCTGAACTGTCAACCTTTTAACCACACATAGCATTTTGCATACCTGTGTTTTAGTGTATGACGCGACTGATAGCAGCATGAGAAATAAATCTAAGTTAGTGCATAAAGTTTTGGTGTCCTGCATCCATAATAAAAACATAGCAAACATAAGATAAGCAGTGTGCTTTTTCCAGTAAGTCAGAGATAATCTCCCACACCCAATGTACACTATGTTCCAGGCTTGCAGAACAACTTGTATATGTGTCACTTAAGAGGGAAAACCCATACTCAGTAAACAGAGTACACCAAAGCTAAATGACAAAACAAAAAAAGACACATGCACGCTGTCTTTAAAACTGCTGCTAATCTCCAGGACAAACAAGACGGGTCTAAGCATACACCATTCAATTAGTCTGTAATAAATGGAAGTGCAATAACAAACTACCATAAAAACGTGGGCTGTAAAAAAGGAGCAGCATCATAGGGAAGGAGTCAGCAGTATGTTGACTGACAGACAGACGGAGAGAGCTTCCAGGCCAATGTGAACTGCAAATGACTCACTGACATGTCTGTAGTAAGTGTCCTGTCCATCCTCTTGCCATCAATTCACTTTATTTCAGAAATGTATATTAAAGAGATAAAAAGATGAAGGCTATCGCAAAACAAAAGTGTCATCAATTACCCACTCTTGGAGAAGTAAACTTCTACACCAGCGTCACCAAATCTGTGATGCATTTCTTGTGCAGCTTTTAGTTAAATGAACTGGTGCATTAATTATGTTTTTCTCTACTTTGTCCAATCTGCAGTGCACATGTACACATAACATTCCTTATCAGACATGCGACATGTGGGCACATTTATGCTGACGAACACGCCTGGCACTATAAAATCGTGGCCCACACATTACGAGCCCCAAGGCAAGGTGTTACCATAAGGATATCAATTTTAAACACTACAATATACTGTATATCTCTGTCATCCATGATCTCATCTGTAAAATGATCACAAAACAGATGTTGAGGTGCAGCACTCCAGTAAGAAAATATAATCGAAACATCGGTGTGCACGTTTAAATGATTAACAGTGAGATTAATAAAAATACAACCTGTTTTACAAGCGTTTCACTGCTCACACACTTCATCCATCCATACACACATCAAACAAGAATGGAGATAATAACAATAGTTATAAAGCCATATAATCTGTACAGTCAGACAGAAACAACAATGCACAAGAATCCTGAGTAAATATTTATGTATTCCTTCAGCACATATTTCAAGTTGTTCCTGACTGATTTGAATTATAATATCTGAAAATTCTTATAGCATAGATAGGCATAGACACATATCTTAAGACTTTAAGATTTTTCATGTGTTTCTGGTTATGACAGGAACTAACAGCCATGAGGTGACAGTCAGGGAGAACATCGTGGACTCACAATTAACAAGTGAGGAGAAGCGGAACAAACTTTTAATGAGCACATTAGATGTTCAGCTGTAATCAGTTCCACGTTCCCTTATGTCATCTAGCTTTCCTGTAGCTGGGGACTCATCAGATCTCACTATCATAATACAATCAGTGAAATCTTAATCCAACAGTAAACGTTTTGTTATGCACACAATGACCTAATGCCTCTGATGCAACTTCATTTCACCTGTTCCACTCACACAGTATTATAAAAGGTCAATGGGTTTTAATGCTGACCTCAATGTACACATGGCAAGCATGATGATTTATTAATCAGAACCTTGCATACTGTGACCATGACCTCAGTGAAAGATATTTATACAGCAGTAGCAATAATCTCAGTACTTCCATAATCAAGCTTTAATTAAATTACCACAGGTCATATAAACACATTTTCCGATCTGCTCTGCTAACAGCGCCACTGAATCTGATGACAGTAAACCACTCAGTCCCTCCTCCATCTTCCAGATAAACTGGTTCCCATGTCTACGTGGCCAAGGAAGAATCAAGAATGATTGAAGAATGAAAGTTAGGTATGCCTCAGGTTTGCCTATAGAGAGCATTTAGGAATGTAAGTGCATATACTAAATGCATGTTAAAAAGGATTTTATGGAGACATTAATTGATCGGACAGAGTTTTCCTTCCTTTTATACAGACTGAAACACTGTGATTTACTACATTTAGGAGCAAACATTGTATCTTTAGGTATCTCATCACCCATGATGGTCGTATGCCAAGATGTTTTGGGGTTCTAAACCCTGATCCATAACTTTAGACAAAATGAATGTTTTTACTCTTCTGACATCACACACGTATTCAGTCAGGTAACTCACATGACTGAATGCTGGAGCTAAAGTCATGTAAAATTGCTGGTGTTAAACTTAAGCCTCCTGTTTGTTTGGAGAGCTGACAAGTCAGTGCACATTTTCTCGGAGGTTAAAGCCAAGTGCGTCAGCCAGAACTCGCGACAATATTGCACCTTCTCAACACATTGGCCACATCATGCAAGCCTTTCTTAATCAGCAAAACATCTAATGCTACATATCGTCTGTTATGGGACATGAAGGCACGACAAACTGATCATCAATAGCAGTTTTAAATGTCAATGTGTTTTCAGAATGAGGGAACATCCGAAGAGCAATTACACATTTCCTCCCAACAGTTCCACGTTCTGATTATCAACTGTTTTAAAGAAACGTATGTTGCTAAAATGCCATGCCGTGATTACTTTCACTCTAAATTTGTATTGTAATTATTTTTAATCTAAAATATCCTATAAAATGTTTATTAAAAATACTTAATAATGTTGGGCAACAGATGTTTTCACTCGTCTGTGCATATCTGCAAGTTATTGTTACGATTTCATCAAAGCCTTAAAATATTTAGATTTTTTTTTTTTTTAGCCATAATTCATTTTCCTGCACTGAGCTGACAATGACCTATTGATGTAATATGCATACATGCCCCGTGGGCCTGCATGGGTTTCGTGCTCGTTTCTGCTCAGCTGAGGAAGCTTGACTGAATAACACGAGGCACTCGGCACACAGTCCATACTATAATCCCAGCCAGCAGCATTCACTGTAAATGATTTCTTTCCACGCTGACCCTGGATTTCCTCCAAGTTTGACATTTAAGAAATAGAACAGAGGTCAGAAATAAGGAGAAAGTGGTAGTGTTTTTTCTCATAAGTCTTGTATCTAACTGGAAATTATTTAAAACCCCAAATAGTACATGCTTACAATATTTAAAAGTTTGGGAAGAATTCAAGCTGAGAGCCTGGGGATCGTCATGGCAGCAACAACAAAGACTCTGGCGGCTGATCGGCTGAGAGCGGGTGTCCAGCTGACCAACAGCCGTGACATGCTGGAGTAGGTGCTGTGAGGTTATTTATACTGTTCAGATACCTTCTGAAGGATTTTAATGACACGAAACCCTCCTGTTTGGACCACAACTAAGTTACAGTATTCAAAGGGGCTTTGTGTCGCATTGCTCTGGTTGGCGATAAAGTAAACTACAGAAGAAAGAACGAGGAGTTTCCTCAAAGGCACCTACAAAGCAGCTGCAGGTGACAGAAAGAGTGATGCAGTGGGCCTTTTTTGTAGGGGTGGGAATCTTTGGGAATCGGGTGGGAATCTTTGGGAATCCTATGATTCGATTGAGAATCGGCTCAGATTCATAAGAGCAGGATCAGATTTGAGCGTTCCTCCCTAGCGCAAAAATACAATTATAAAAAAATACCTCCACACTGCACTGAGTTTTTTCATTTTCTTAACATAACGCTACAAAAATTGATTTTTCACATTTGTGAATTGATTTTTTCCCCACCTCTACTTTTTGTGCAAACAGTGGAGCACCAAGGCCAGACAAGTTATTAATCAGGTGGACATAAGTGCAGATTATTAGTACACCTCACAGTATTTCGTCTCACATAGATTTCTATTATGAAGAAACTGTATATATTCATGTCTTTCACGTGCATTGGTAGCTGTATGCCCAGTCAAGTACACAATAAGGCCATGGTTTACCCTTTATCCACTATTAATAACTGCCACAAAAAAAACACACACACACAGAGCAGCTGCAGGTGTGGAAGTGGGAGTCAAGTAAGAAGTAACAGTAAAATTGTAAAAAGTTAAAATTACGACACGAAGCCATCCATGACTTTGTGATGACTAAAGGGCGTCACAGCTGATGCCACTACCTAACCTCGGGACTGTGAGTCATGGGTGTACCACAACGGGAGAAAGGGTGACATCATTCTAGAGTCATCATCCTCTTCGGATGGGCTCCTATAGAAAGCGCTCACTGTGCACGAGGGGGGCCTACTTTCTGAAAACCACGTGACCTTCTGGTACTCTGCAGGCTGCACCCAACCAGAAAATGCATAATGCATGCTATGTGCGGATGTGTAAAGTACCAGGTTTTGCGTGCAGGACTACAATACTATTGTAGTGGAAGGCGATTATTTCGCTGCTAAGTGTTGGTTAACCCTCCCTGTGTGATGAGCTCAGATCGTATCTCATGAGGAGACACCACTTTGGCAGATGATGCAAGCATGGACCTGCCACTGATCGGCCGTCTTCAGAAGAGAGACTGATAAACGATGAATAAAAACCAGTTCGTCTGCACGTTTAACACTGGGATCTACTTCAACTTGATCCCGGAGGTGCCAGTGCGTGCTTACTGGAAATGATCGGTATCTGCGGGTGTTTACAGGACAAGAGTGAAGTTAGACAGCAAAACAAAAAATGTGCACAAAAACAACAATAATCCCCACCCGCCGAAGAAATGCGAGCCACCACGAAGCGTGCACGATGTGTCAACGACTCATAACAACCGAAGTCCGAACATGTAAACAAACGGCACAACTAATATTCCCCCTTTCCTCCACTGACACCCTTTACAGATTGATCAGCAGCCCGTGGGGAGGCAACTATGACGGGCCTCTGTGGGTGGTGGGAACCCGTTCGGCCGTTGTGCAATCGTGCTGTGTGCTCTCTCGATAGCGCCCTGCAACAACTGCTTACCATACAGATCCGTAAGCACCGGAGCCGACGGGAGATAAGTTCTCGTACCGCTCCGGGACCTCCCACACGGTTTTGTTGAGCTCCTGTCGATAGAAAGTGGGTCTCTCCTTCTGCGACATTCCTGCGGATTTACCAGCCGCGCAGCGACAAAACAAGCCAGCGGAAACTTCTTCTGCCCTCTCTCCTCTCCTCCCCGTGTGGCACGACGTGGTGTGGTGCTGCTGCTCCCTGACAAAACTCACAACCGAGACGGTCCTGAATCGCACAAAACTTCAGCCGCCCCGTCGTGCAAATTCGGTGCAGCTGTGCAAAAGAAAAATCCCCACCTCTCCGTGCACGTCGGGGCGCTTGGAGACAACTTCCTCTTCAAACCGCGCTCGGGTCAGGAAGCTCAGCCTGGACTAGCTCTCTCGCTGAATGTTTCGCCCTGTTCTGGTCTCGCTCTGCTGGAGCGCGCGGAAACCGGAACGCGTACGTTCCCTTCGTCACTGCGCGCTCCCGGCAATAATTATTTTCTCGCGAGAACTGGGTCGCTGCTGGGAAACCAGGGTATATCCCGTCTCTACTGTGGACACGAGTGGGAATCTCCCTCTGACAAGAACAGTGAACATGTTTGACCTGTTTAAATGTACCTCAGATACAATGACGTAATAGCAGCTCACAATCAGACCAGTGTGTAGTGAAGATATCTGACTGGAACAATGTAGCATTAATACATAAACTATTACTAAATAACAATTATGTAATTCAGATTTTTTTAAATACTGACCAACAGATTATCTTTAATACCAAAGTAACACTAAAAGTAAAAATCTAAAAATAAAAAAAACGTGGACCAATTTGGACCAAGGAATGTTAAAAACTGACCTTCTTCATGAAAGAAATGTTGATGTCACAGAAGGAAAAGTGCTGGTATAAATAAAATGAATGACGGCTGAATTCCATTTCACAGAGCCATTGTTAATGTTAACACCTGTGATTTTCCTACAGTGACGAGTCAAATGTCTGCTGTGAAAAAGGTCTATCCTGAACGACATTGAAAAGCCCAGATAAGACACTTTCCAATGTACAGTAAGGTAAATAAACAATGGAAATATGGCAGTATTAAATCTGCTGAGAGCTGGTTGTCCTCAAAAACTGAGTGTGTTTGTGACAAGGGGCACGAGTCAGAAGCCACCAAGAGGCTTATGGGGGAAGTGTGAAGTGTTCACTTGGTGAGATGGCAGACACTGCATACAAACACTGCTGCTTGGGTGCTTCTTCAGTCGCTGTTTGTTGGAAAAGAACTTGGATGACATCTGGCCTGTTTGAAAAAATATCAAAAATCATTTGACCAAAATAATGTTTTTTAGCATTATACTAGATGCTGTGTTTGGTGGAAGTCCATCACTGCACATCAGCAGAAATTCTGAATGCCCACCATTATGTTTATCTGCAGCAAAATAGAGAGATATCTCAGAGGAAAACCTGAGATGAGATGATGAGAGATGATGAATTGACAGCAAGACAACAACCCTAAACACAAAGTCAACACTGCACTTAGATGGCTTTAAAAAGAACTACGTTAATGTTCAGGAATGGCCAAAATCAGTCCGCAGGCCTCAATCCAATCCAGGGTTTGTGGCAGGAGTCGAAAACCTTTGTTCAATCGGTCTTAATGTGACAGAGCGTGAGCAGTTTTGCATAGAAGAATGAGATCTAAATTGCAATGATCAGAAGTGCAAATCTGATAGATCTACCCACATACACATACTCGAGGCTGTAACTGCTGTCAAAACTGCCTCAACTAAATATTAACTTGAAGAGGGTGAATACGTATATATTTTCAATTATTTCAGATTTGTACTTAATTTAGATGATTTTTCCTTTTTGTTACATCCACTGTGATTCAAGATTATAAATCAATAAAACATGAAAAACTCCAAAGGGACTGAGGTGAACACATTGTTTAGGCACTGAATGTCACTTGAGACCTGACATTTTTTTTAAAGACAACACACACAGAAATTGTCTGATTAATGTTTTACTCAAAATTACATTGCATCCCCTCCCAAAACAATTTCTTCTTTTAAAAAATAAAAAATAAGGTGGCAGAATTAAACTCAGAATAACAGTATGTAGTTAAGATGGCATGAGAAGCACCATCCCTATTTGGCATTTAAATCTTCAGGCAAGTCTGATGTAGCTATCTAATTTTCACAATATGTTGAGATATGCCTCTTTTAAAAAGGTATTACTCTTCTCTCTGTGATTCTCTACAATTGTGATAGGACTCCGATGTGACTTACAGTTCAATTTGTAACAATTTGTGACATTTAAAACATGTTATCTAGCGTTAGATGTCAAAGTAAATACAGCATACACCTGTGCAAAATGTGTATTACAAACCTAAAACAAAGTTTAAGAGATGCCAAACAGCACTTAAGTAAAAATATGGTGTACACAAGAACATCTTTATATATTAGCTTTGTTTCTCTTCCCTTCCACCCTTGACAGAAGAAGTAATACAGAAAAAAACAGCATAGCTGGGAGCAAGCAGAATAGATCATTTTCAGATTGATCACACATAACCTCTGGCAAATCTCTATTGGTCATATCATTTTCCAAATATATACAGCTAGCCTAATTTTAGGTTGTATACACATATAATTCACACACTGCCCTTTGATCTTCTGCATCCTTCAATATAAATATTTATGGGGTGTGGATGGAGATGACCAACAGAGTTACCCAACAACAGACTGACACCATGTGACCCAACAGGTCGTCTGTAATAACTGTGGAGAGGATTCAGGATGTCCTTCATGTCTGTAGTGCACACACATTATTAAGGGAGGTGTTATGTACCCAGTCACCAGAAGGGGGCAGCACTTGCTTTCACTAAGGTCCACAGGGCTAATGGGGTTTCATTGGTCTCCTAATCCAAGAGGTGTCCCACAACAAGGATTAGCACATGACCACAGAGGTGAGTCCATCCCCAGCCTGCACACGTCCAGTCTTTTCCAGTCCAGTCTGACTCTATCATTTCAAAAAGACAACGTAGAAAGCCATGGCCAAACAGGACACCGCCACAGCAATGTGAAGCCGCGTCCCAATTACTGCAGCTGAGGAGAGAGATGGAGGGTGAGTGAAAAAAATTACAGGTCAACTACAAACATGCAGAACATGGAGAATATAGCAAACCATGTAAACAGATGTGTTATCAGTGCAGTGAGTGTTGTAGGCATGAGAAACTCTTCCTAAACGTCTAATATTATACACACACACACACACACACACACACACACACACACAAAACAAGAGCCACTGAAAAAGTAAAACTATATGGGATGCAACATTTATTAATGATATTAATTACACCTGCTATGGCATGTCAATGTGTCCGTTGTAAAAAAAAGTCCTATTGGTGAAGAGAATCAGGACAAAGATCCTGATTGCGAAGACAAGACAACCAAGTGAGTTTATTTTATATGGCCAAGTAGCATCACATGTTGAAGACAAAACGCCCTCAAAACAAGCAAAGAGTAAAGATGGCAGAAGTACAGGCCTGGCAGAGCATCAACAGGGAAGATACTGAGTGACTGCTGAGGCCTGTGGGTCACAGACTTCAAACAGTCACTGAGTGCAAAGAATCTGACACCAAATACTGATGATCATAACTCTATTTAAGTTAGTCTTAAATCATTTTTGGTCCCCTAAAATTGGTAGAGTGTGTTTAAAAAGGGCCACAATTTCACACTGTTTACAAAAAGAATGTACACACTCAAAATAAAGTCAAATTAAATACTGATGATCATAACTCTATTTAAGTTAGTCTTAAATCATTTTTGGTCCCCTAAAATTGGCAGAGAGTGTATAAAAAGGGCCACAATTTCACACTATTTACAAAAGAATGTACACACTCAAATTAAAGTTGTGACATTGTTTGATTTAAAATCCATTGTGCTGCTGCAACACAACATCAACACAACAAAAATATGGCACAAGGTTCCACGCTGCTAAAGTAACAGATAAAATGTTCAATGACTGTATGCACCACAAGGTTTTTTCTCCAACTGTATAAACACCTCTGCACTGTAACATGCATCTTTCTCCCCAGAGAGATACACAGAAGATATCAAAGACACTATTAACATCTTCCACCCTTTCAGATTTCATTCTGACGAAGCCACTGATTAAAGAATGAGTTTTCAAGCTTTAGGTATTCCCATAAGGACATTTTGTGCAGAAATCACAGTTGTGTGTTGAATCAGCATATTGTTAATTCATTATATATCTACCTTTGTAGAAGACGCCCCACACTCCTTTCTTCTCCGACAGCAGCCAGCTGTTGATACGAGGCACCTTTTTGAGGTATGCACAAGTGCAGATGAACAGCAGGCCAAACACCAGGATGCCATCGAAAGAGTACACTATGGAAAAATGGGGAGGAAATATCACACAGTCTGCCTTTAGCTGAATGTATTGCTAAGTCAACTTATTGCCACAATGCAAAACAAAATCTGTTGACTGAATTAAATGAGACAAAAACACTTAAGAAAACACTGTTAAATATGAAAAAGTCACTGGTGAGAAATGCTGCGGTAACGTTACTGCACAGATTAATTTAAAAAAAATTGTAAGAGGAACAGCAGGAGGGATGCCATGTAGAAACAAATACTGCGGCTCCATAAACGGTAAAAAAAAAAAAAAATGGAGGAACAACTAAAAAGACAAACACTTATTGCGACTTTACAAGGATATGGGTACACGTCTTTATTTTATATTCCAAACAAAAACTATGAGCCCAGGCAATGAGTTTAGTTTCAATTAACATCTTCAATTTATGCCGGTGCTCTGATGTCCTTCAGGTTTCAGAGACAGATGTTTGTGTTTCTGCTGCGGTATGTCTGATATTGTCTCCACTATTTAAAGTAATTTAAACAGCTACATTTAAACATATACTCACTGTCTTGTGAAGGATTTTCCTTTAACCTAACTACATGTACAAGCTATGTTGCTGACTCTGGGAAGTCCAGAGTTGCTTGCAAATGTTAATAATATTCACGTTCGTGTACCCACATGGACGAGAACAGAAAATGTAATTTACATGCTAGCAGGTTTTCTTGCCTTTTTCGACTATTGTTGTGGTCTAGCTATCTGGAATCTTTAGCATGAGCCACCGATACCTTAACGTTAATCAAAGCTAGCTAGCTAGCAATAACGCTTGTAGCCTGACAAAAATACGACGTTACCAATATAACATGTTTGAAGACATGAACTTTTCACTAAGGACGGCAAATTGGGCAATTAATCTGTAAGTGTAACAAAAAAGTGATTTAAGACAGTTAAAAGTAGTAAAGAGTTTTGGTGCTAAGTGTGCTGCCCAGGGCCACGTCTACAGCTAACCTAGCTTCCACGTTAGCTTTCCGTACAAGTATATTAGCTAGCCTAACTTACATGTCCTGTTCTGCTGCAGACACTTCTTATCTAGTTGCATAATACAGTAATCCTACCATTTGTCATATTTGCGGTTTCCTCTTTGACGATGTTATTTGACAGTTTCTTCTTTTGAATTAGAAATCCATCATGTATTATAAAGTGGAGATATAATGCAGTCTAACGTTACTTCGCTTCGCATTCACTCGGTTGACATTTCCGGTTTCACTGGCTTGCGATCTTCTTTTACGTTTAACACTTGCTGTTGTCCATCTAGCATTACTGCCATCTAGTGGACTTTTTGATGTATAGCCCTCCGCACAACAACCTGAAATGTAAATCTATCCACAAAACCACTTTATTGATGTATATGGAGACCCCCAAGTGTCACGGCGTGAATTGTTTGATGACTACTTTTGCATTTCCTTGCATTAAGTTTTTCTCACAATAACTATTTATGTTATGTTATTTTGCCTTACAATAACCAGATCCGCTGCTCCTGTTATCAGAGGGAATGTAAACTTATTGCGAGGTAATTCAAAACGTATTGCGGGGGAACGCAAAAGTATTCCTCAAAAATATTCTCGCCGTGATCCTTAAGGGGCTCCATAGATAAAGACAAAAAACAAAAACAAAAATGCACATTTTAAATCTCAAGCATCTGATACTTTTATCTGTATGTAGGCTACACTCGCCATACATTTACTTTACTATGGCAACACAGGGCAACCTTCACCGCAGCTTACAGTATGCTTAAGTGTGCATAATTTACTTTTTTGAATACATTAAAATATATTAAATATATTGCATGCAACCCAACCAAGATAGCAAAACTGAGGCATATTTGGAAAACGTGAAACTGAATTGTTCTAAACAGACCATGTAGCATGTTAGTTATGTTTCTCCAGGTAATCCAAGACCATGATCAACATCTACAGCGAGGAAATTGAAGTTTTACAGTTATATTGTTTGGAGAATGTATTACTGACAATTGGACAGAACTGGTAGTATAGACATACTGCACATGAGAAGGCAGAAACAAGTACTTGGCAGAACTCAGGTCTTACTTTCTTACATTTCTTGCACTCTGCCATATATGACATGGAGGCAGCACCTACAGTAGAGGGAGGACAAGGGTATACGATTAACAAAGTGGTGAAAAATGCTGGCTCTGCTGCATCTCTGAACCTGGACACACCTTGGGCGGTACAGAGGGAAGGATGAGGATTAAGTTGAGCTTCCACCCACACCACAATGAGCTGACACCACTATATAGCCACCTCCGCCTCATCCCCTGCGGTCCACCATGGAGCAATTTGTGCTGACAGCCAATCCAGAGTGCTTTCTGTCCCAATAACATCAGTATCAGTCAGTCAAGAAGGTCCTGAATCAGGGTACCCGCACTGCATGTAAGACCCAGACAAACCACCTTTTGTTACTTTACAATTTGCTCCAGTCTAACTAGTAAAGCATTAGCCGATATAGTTTATGGTATGTTTCATTAATCGAACAATATATCTGTTATACTGTGCATAATCCTCCTTTCTACCATCATTGTTTCAAACCCACTGGACAGACTTAGCCTCCCACCAGCCACACACACACACACACACACACACACACACACACACACACACACACACACACACACACACAGTATAAAAGACATGTGCACACACTTGTCACATTCTGTTCTGTACTGCATGTGTAATGCCCATGCACATACCTAAACCTAGGCCTCATATTAGCTGCATCCCAATTCATTCAGTCATTTGCACTTTATTCATACTTAATCCCTACATTTCTATTCAATATGTTGTTGAAGGTGTGAATAAACGTCTATATAACCCACATTTGTTGTGTCTAATTGTTTGCCATTGATACACTGACCTGATTTCTCCTTGAAAATGTCCTCATGGTCCTCTGTTTCAGTGCTTTATTTTTCAATCTTAAATATAATCTGAAGGCAGCAGCACAGTGGTGTGTAACTCTATGTTGAAGAAAGAATATATCAAAGAGAGATTGATAGATTTAGAATTTGATGTCAATCTGGAGACTCTGTGAGATAACAGATGGATCCACAAAGTACAGAAGCAAAAGCCATGTTTGTTTTGTTGGTATTTCATGTTGCATTATCCTAATCATTACATTACATTATCCTAATCCCTCCATATGTTGTTCCTGCCTCTGAGACAACAGAAGTTTCTCTCCTGAAGGGAACAAGGGTGGAACAAAGGGTCGTAAGACAGTTAATAAGATTTGATCACAGGACAGTGCAGCACACCTGTTCAGATCAGCCTCGCTGTAACTGCAGCTCGCTGTGCACCCTGAGAACAACACTTAGCTTCTGCATTTGCTTCTGAGAGGACGGACTTCAGCGCATCTCTCTTTTCAGCAATGCGTCTCTTCTATAGCACACAGGTAAGACTGGTTTCATCATTCTTCTTCTGTGGTGTGATGTGAGCTTCAGTGAGTTTTAGTAATAGTGTGGATAATGAATGAAAGTAGTACGTAAGTATTATTAAGTAGGCAGAGCAGTGTATATTTTTTATTTTCTATTTCTTATTTTTATATTTTGTACATGCTTTTAGTTCTAAATTTTTGCTACTTTCTACTCTTGAATGGGAGCACCAGTACTGTACAATTTCCCCCTGGGGATCAATAAAGTAATTCTGATTCTGATTGCCTAAATAATCATATTTGAGTTGGGCCTTGTTTGTTCTGGGCTCAAAGAATGGAAAAAGGACTTTGTTACAATTAGGACTTCATTTGTATAATAGTCACAGACCGTGTGGACTTTATTCGGCACAATTTCTTGCTCCTGGCATTGATGTAGCTAAGAGCAGCGGAGTCACTAAACTGACTGAAAGCGTGGTTTGTGACCGACCTCACTGCACAACTCCTTCCAGCAACAATACGCTGTGTCATTTTGAAGACTGCAATGATTACTTTTCTTCTTCATGTGGATATGAGCATGTTGAGATGTGTTGATTCCTTTTTAAGATTCTTTGACAGTGTTTAGTTTGATTGTTTCAATATGCTGATGGGTGGCCAAACTGTCTGTGTGTATTTGTATGTTTTAAGTTCTAAAAATAAATAAAACATCTTTGTATCCTTTAAGTTTTAAAAGTTTGCATTTTGCAAATGGAGCTGACTTACTTGCCTGCTGTTTGTTCTTCATTCAGGTATCACAAAAAATGGGTCTTCGAAATAGAAGAGGTAAGATAAAATCAAACTATGGTCAAGTTTTAAAGTCGAGTTTATATTTCTTTAGTGAATCTATAGACACAAATTGCATGATCTTCACATTAGGTCAGAGGTTGCAGCCCATCACTTTTAAATGTCACTTTTTAAAAAATGATGCTGCTTACATTCAAGTTGTATGTGTTATCGTACTACAACTTGAACATAAGCAGTGTCATTTTTTAAAATGTAGCTACCAACAGAAGCTCCACCCATGCTGTGTCTGGATAAAAGACTAAGGATCTGTGACTGTGTGCTGGCTTGTATTTATGTGTGTCAGAGAGACATCACTGCTGGATGGTCCCACCACGCCAGGTGACAGCGAGTCAACAACAGGAGGGTGGTGACCTCATCGAACCCAGGAAGCTGCCAAATCCCATCCTGGCTTCCCACCAACACAGAGCGCTTCACCAAGAGCTGCTCCTCTGCCATAGAAGGTGAGGAAACACTGAGCTCTGTACCTGCTGTCTGCGATCAGGTCACACAGGCAGCGGGTACACGCTGATCCACGTACACACAAATGAGATATTAGTGAAGGAACATCTCCTCAGCTGCTCGCAGAGAGCATTTCATTTGTCTCTTGCCTCAGTCAGAGAGAATCCTCTTAGGCTTCCTCTGCCCGGCTGGCCAGTGTTATGACCAGGGATAAGCCGCATGTTTAGGTGGTTTTTAACACACATCAAGTCAAAGGGGCAATACCTCGCTAGAGATCACTGCTAATGTCTCTACAGGGGGCCAGTGCTATCACTCTCTCATGTCTATATAAGATCACTCCCAGACCTCCTCATTACGCTTCATTTAGAACTACTTTCTGCTGAAATACACCCGCCTACTGTGCATCTTTCTGCAGAGGAAACCATTCACTGCAAAGTTTGTAAATTACCTTGATAAATAGCCCTCCAGGGAAGATGTTTTATGGTATTTTTTGGTTGCTTATCTTCATCTAGTGATCCATCTTGATATCAGTCTTTTTTCCCCCATGTGTCCTTAGAGGTCTGCTGCCCAGAGAGAAGCCTGAGCTGCAGCGAGTGCTGGAACACAAACAGAGAGAGCAGCACAAGCAGAGGGAGCTTGCCCTCTCTCCTCCCTCTGACCTGGAGGTGAAGCTCCGCATAAGGCGGCAGAGAATACAAGTCGTAAGTATGTTGGTCGAGAACTAAGATGGAAAACCCAAACAACCGTGGGAATACAGCATTTAAGTGCATTGTAATAATCCATTTACCTTTTTGGGCATGTGTGAGCAAGCCTGCAAGATATTGGCAAATATACAATCTTATTAAGGAGGATGTTTCCTGTCTTGCAGTACGAGCTGGAGGAGAAGAAGAGGAGTGAAAGCCTGCAGAATTTACCAGAGTTTGTTCGTGTGAAAGGAACCCTGAGGCGAATCCAAACTTTTTCCTAGAGACGACCAGAGAAAATGGACAAATTAACGCTGTCAACATGGAGTCCAGAATTCCTACTGTATGTTACTGTCAGTTAAAATGAGAATCATCCTTGATTGACAATTGCATATTACAAATTGGAATGATCAAAATTCATCAGCCTTATTTAGTAGTGTTTAAAAAGAATAGATCATGTGAGTTCAGATGAGTTTCACAGTAAAAAGACATTAACACTTGAAACATTCCTAAATATAATAGCTATAGAAAGTTAGGTTATTCTTATTTTGTAATGTTTTTTTAAGCTTTTATGAATATTATATGTACAGCAATTCTGCCTTTTGTGGAGAATTTTACAAGATGTATGCATTGGACAATGCCATATCCTTTCAAACAATGAATATAAATGACAAAAATACATTTAAAATGTTTAATAAAACATCCAGGGAGGCTGACCATGTACGCCAAAACAAACACTGAAACTTAAGTTGTATTGAATCAGAATCTGCGAGTGACAACAATGAGAAAATCATCTGTGAGTCATGTCATTATTCACAAAAACGTAACAGCAGTCATAAAAATGAGCTTGGACTTACGCAGCTCTTTTTGTAGCATTCCTTATGCTCCAACACATTATACCTTTTCATCAACGCTGTACACATTTCACAAGTTTTGGGACAGAGCTACTGACATCACAGGGTAAGCTCAGGTTGGAGAGCTTAACATCAGAAAAAAAAAAAAAAGTAACCATGGAATAATGATTCATGGACTTTAAAATGATGTTCCTTTGTTTAAAAAAGTGACCAAGTGCCAGCTGCGAGTCTATATCAAGTTTCTCAATCTGAATCTGTGGTGCGCTGCAAACAAACATTCACCTGACTTGATATCTCTGCACAGTAAATGTACTGACCTAAACTTTAAAGTGAGACAGTTGTAGTGTAACGAATAAGAAGGCCTGCTGAATAAAACACATTCTACCATTTTCTCTTACACATTCTTTACACCTCCAAACACATGAAACCTTGCGTACCGTTGACTGTAAACAAAAGTTTTACATTTAAAACTGAACATTTCTTGTCCATTAATTCTGTAAATCATACGTGACCCCCCCCCCCAACATGTTTATAAATACAAATTCTACTCACAAGCAGCAACCACAGCCACTGTGCTTCAGTCCAAATTCAATACCTGTGTGTTGTGTTTGCTGCAGAATAAATTAGCAAATAAATAAAATACAAAAGAATTTACTTTCACAAAAAATGTAGACATCATGGCAGGGTACGAATCTCCCGTCTGTGTTTCCCTGTGCTACCTACTACAGTGAAATAATCTTAAAACATATCTCATAGTGTTGGAAAATATTTAGCAAGAGGTACAGCAGAAGAAGCGCAGACAGAGGAGAGAAGTAGGCCACCAACGTGGTAAACTGGCGGTAAGGAGAGCACTGACATGAGCGTGGGTCCAAATAACAAGGCCAAATAAGTTAACAGGTCAAAAAGAACACAAGGCAGAAGCTGGCTTCCTGTCCGAGAGTTAAGGGTAATATTTTTCAGCCAACTTTCCGTTGTTACAACACTTGAAGTAGTGGAACTGGTAGTTGACGCCATAGTAAATGCTTAAACACTGTTTAAAACCCCATTCCCTTTGCAAAAACAGAAAAAAGTATGATTTTATTACTTGTTCTCCATCCAGAACACATTAAACCAGGTCGAGATAAAAAAAAAACAAATAAAAAGAACTATTGTACTTCTACTAGTCAGACCTGAACTAGATTAACATTTTCAGATTTGTGAAACCTCTATTCTATTCATGAAGACAGAAAAAAAGAAAATGTCATTGCTTTTCCGCAATCCAGACCACATTAGACCAGGTCTAGCTCAAAAGCCACTAAACCTAAATTTGTCAAACCTATTTTAAATGAACATGGAAACTCTAAAGACTATTTCAAACCCAGTTGGTGAACGTGGTGAAAATAGAATTGTTTTTTGCATATAGTGTTTTTTGAGCTAGACCTCCTCTTACGTGGTCTACATGAAGAAAAAGCTGTGAAATCTCCAAATCTGAAATGGGGTGTCTAACAGCATTAAGGCACTTATTACAATGTCTGGGACCCGTTACACAACTTTAACTTACGTAACGGTGGAGAATTGGTAGAAAAACATCATCCCTCAACTTTTCTCCAACTTGGATGACACGAATCAGAAACCAACTTCAGCCTTGTAAAAAAGGACAAAGATTAAGGAATGCCATCCTTCCTCTGGCAGCACTGTGAGGGCGGCACACCCCAGTCATACACATAGGACAACCGCAGCTTGACTTCTTCCTTACAGAGCCTGCTGTCACGCTGCAGAGTCTGGTGTTTTTCCAGCATGTCCTCCAAGCTCTGCTTATGTGTCACCAAGTATTTGTTGTTGCAACCACGAGATTTATACTCCGTGTCAAAGCGTGGGTCATGCGTCCGCCGAACATCCACTGGTGCCAGCCAGGCGCCCAGTGACACGTCCTCGCTCTGCCACGTCTTGAAGTAGCCTCTATTAAAATGCACATAACGTACCAGGTCAGCAGAGAGGATGTAGCCCCCACCCAGTGCGTAGGGAAGGTAGTAGTCACAAAGTTCCCAAGAGCTTTCCCGCCACTTCCCAGCTGTTTTCACTCGCCCTCTCCCTGAGAAGAAGCCCCAGTACAACCGGTTGGGCTCCTTCCCCTTCAACTCCTCCTTCAGGAGGTCCAAGCGAGCAAATGTGTCATCGTCTGCTTTGAGGACAAACTTGAACTCCACATTCTGGTCCAGCCAGGAGTACATGTGCAGCAGCTTGAGTGTTAAGTTCTCGTAAGAGTCACGCAAATCAGGCAGTAAAAGCAAGTCCTTGTGCCGCCCTTGCTCTGTGTTAAGGTTCTGAAGGTCCTCGTTGGAAAGCCCCTGAGTTCCCACCACAAACATGGCCAGAACATCTGAATCCCGCTTGGCCAGCCAGGTGCTGCGGATGATACTCCTCCGCTCTGTGTACTTAGGGCCAGTTGTGATGAGGACCACGAGGAATGCTGACAAATCTTTGGAGGTGGAGGGGGGATTATGCTGCTCTGGACGGGATTGCAAAGCATTGGCACGAGGGGCCAGACCCGGAGGATCCTGCTGACCCTGTTTCAGGGTTTCTGAAGTACATTTGGCCAAGAAAACCAGAACTACAGCAAAGCTGCACACAGTGCCAATGACCAGGGCTGTCTTGTGGCGGCACACTAGACGTACCAGATTCATGGTGCTGAGTCTGGGGTAAAAAAAACACAAAAGTTTGTTGGCATGAATGTAATTCACAATATCAGGTCAATCACCAAAACACAACTTGTCAGACTTTGCAGCCTGACATTCCTGCAAGAATTTACAGAACACTTGTATCAATGGGCTGAATGAGCAAAAAGTTTGACTTATAAATGACAAATCTGCATTTAGTGTTTCTCATCTTATGATAATTCAAATATATGCCTAAATGAAGGTGCAGTTAGTAATCACACACCACTATATATTTGCTTGAGCTCGTTTTACGGCAGTGTTACAGATGTAAACAAACATTTATGAGCATCAGAAAATATGTCAGTTAGTCTATAGTAACAAAGCCATTACATTGCTGGTAGCACATTCAATTCTTGTTTTAAAGTTTGGTAGTGAGATTACCATTATTGCACTTGGATTACAGATTTTGCCTGGAATAACGGTAGCTATCGAGCAAGTTAGCAAAGTAACCTCGCCTCAGCTGCACAGCCATGTCTTATAGCTCCACCTGCTTGCTAAACTCAGTAGTTGGACTGGACACTGTAAGTTATACATGTCCCACAGCAATGTTATAAGCAGTAATAAATTGAAAAATATTTGTTGGTTACCTTGGTTAACTGAAAGGTACCTGCCCGTGAGTAACACAGCCAGAGCGGGCCACGGATGACAGCTTTGCAGAGCTAACGTTAACGCTAGCTACCGAGATAAGACCCTCTGCGCACTTTGTAATCTCACTCCACTGAATGCAAACACACACAGGTTGCTCATATTGGTCTATACTGGAGATGAAAACCCACTAAGTTAAGCAGCGTCGGTCAGGCAGGTTACAATAAGCAGGTTAAATCATTCAATGGGTGACTTGAGCAAGGTATCGATGTAACGTTATTCATTTTTTTTGTCTAGTGGTGTAAACCAAGTCAGTTCTGTGTGGCAGTGACGAAGAGGAAGCGGAAGTGAAGCCCCCGAAAATAGGGAATTAAAATAACAGAAAATAAACACTGATATGACAGTTCCATGTAAAACATAACGGAGCGCTGAACCGTTTACCTTGTTAAATATGATATATGTAATCAGAAAAGGCATTTGAAAAAGGAGCATGAAAGGAAGGGAGGCAGTTTGAGGACAGCTGCTGACTGGAGCATGCGCGTTATCACCAGCCAGCGTCTCTGTGATGCAGCGTCAAGTTTAGAGAGATGACCAGAACAAGACCGGACGTTATATATTATTGCATCAAAATAAAAGCACAGAAGTAGTCTTCTGGAATTCTGTAACTGCAATCGATTAAAATGGACTTTTATAGGATAATCACAACCTCAACAACATCAAGTTGCTTAATATATATTTTGTTTTTCTTTGTGCAATAGGCCTATTCACAACCAAAAGAAAGCATCATGAATTCATGAATTAAGCATATTAATTCATGCCTGAGAGTTTTATTTATAAGAAATGTTACCGATATAGGTAGTTATGGCAATTTGATTTTGATGGGTTTAACAGGATTGTATTTTGAAATGTGGAAGCGGAAGTTTAATGTTTCATTGTGGGCATGACACTGACGGTTTGTAATAGCTAGAAAAATAATGGCCTCTTCGTGGTAAACTACTAATATGTCGTTCGTACTTAACATCGAAGACGTCAACAGACCTGGTCATGTAAGATCTTAGTTTGACACATTTGTCCGTTACAGATTAGCTTTGTAACATTAGCTACTTTACCGGGCAGCTCGGTAGCTAGTTAGCATAACGTTAACTGACGTCAACGTTGGACGAGGACAGTTGCAAGCGATGACGGCTAGGAGGACCAGCCGACATCCTCGGACATGTCCAGTTTTGCTCGCCATCTTTCTGCTAATTTTGGGTGTGCAGTTGGTGAAAACAGCTTCTGAATATGACCCCTACAAAATCCTGGGTGTCGGCAGGAGCGCGAGTCAAGCAGAAATCAAAAAGGCATACAAGAATCTTGCCAAGGAATGGTGAGTGACAGACATCAGGTCCACCTAGGCCATCACATCCTGGCTGTAGCAGATCAGTGTAGCCTTCATTTGACACATGAACCGATGCTTGTTGTTATTATCACTTAACCCATCACAAGCTAGTCTAATTTAAAACGTTAAACTGAGAACCTTTTTAACCCTGTATGACCCAGCAGTGATTTATGATGTCCTGTATCGGCTTTCTTTAGGCATCCAGACAAGAACAAGGACCCTAAAGCTGAGGACATGTTCATCAAGGTTTCTAAGTCATACGAGGTGGGTGAAAATGCATCACAACATGTCATGTACTATATATCATACAAGCTCCAGCTGACCCCTCTGACGACCAGTATCTTTTCTATGTGTCTCACTCAGTCTTTATCTTGGTCCCTGTAATGATTTATAACATTGATGACACAGTCCTCTCACCTCTCATAGATTCTGTCTAATGAGGAGCGAAGGTCCAACTTTGACCGCTATGGGCAAATGGATGAAAACCAGCCCTTCGGCCAGTCGCAGCATCCCGGTTTCCGCAGCTTCCACAACAGCTTCTACTTTGATGAGTCTTTTTTCCATTTCCCCAGGTACCCCATGTTCGCATTTCTTTTGTCCACCATTTATCATCAAGTAGTTGTCACTGTCAAAATCAAAGTACCAGCATGCTTTGGACCAAACCCTGTTTGCTAAAAGAACAGGTCTCTTCTGTCTCTTCTGACAAAAACATTTCTTTCTCCCTGTCCCCATAACTATGTTCATAAATGTTTATTTCCCAGCATGCTGCTGTGTCCAGTCCATAGTGAGTGGTGTAGGTTGGGCTCCTCCTTGTGTTTGCTTTTGGTTATTGATAATAATAATGATTAAAAAACCCAAACTGCTATCATCCTAGATCCAAGACTTTTAGTTGCAAGCAGTTATTGTCCTTCTCCTAGATTTCGGTCACAAACTTCTATGATAAAGTCATGTAGTGTGGAAATGTTTAGTTAATTATACAGCTAATCAATCAACAGGAAAGACATCAAATTGAGCTGACTAACATTAGAGTGAAATTTGTCTTGTTAAACAAACTTTACTTTTTATATAGACTTGATGTGCTCAGATGGCAGCCTAATGCCATCATATGGTGATTTTGAGAACTCATCATGGTTAGTAAAAGGAGAAAAATCTTTGCACTCTTGTTTTTTGTGAGAGGGATCTCTACCTCTACTCAGCGTGTGCACCAAGACTTAGAATGAGTGAGCAAATTGCAGTTATAAATTGCAGTTTTCTCTCAGGTCATGTCCGGACAACACCCTGTAGGCTATGTCTAAAAAAAGCCTCACTGTCTTACTTCCGACCCCCCTTCCCCTCCAGGTCCAGGGACTTTGCAGACAGCAAGTACCTGCTTCACCATGCGCAGTTTAACAGCGACGTCCTTCCAGACAGCCACAAGAGGCCGTACCTAATCAAAGTGACCTCTGAGTGGTGCTTTGCATGCATCCACATTGAGCCTGTGTGGAAGGAGACGGTGCAGGAGCTGGAGCCACTGGGTAAGTCTGCTGTCACTAGACCCTCATCAGTCTGCCTCTGCCCCGCACTCTGAGGCTCAGTATTGGTTTTCCTAAAAGCATCATAACATAAGGTTGATATTTTCTCAGCTGCAGGCCATTAGGACAAATGTAATTCTAAGTGTTAAGCTGCTTGACAGAGAGCCAGCCATTTCTTTAATTATTCATTAGGGTTTATTTGTTCTTCTTGGTTTCTAGGAGCAAGGGGTAAAGCCAAGAGAGGAATTCAACCCTGTGCAACATTTGTCTGGCACTGGAGATTAATCTAAAGTTGTTGAGTTAATTCTGCTAATTAGAAGTACAGTTTCCAGTGCCCTGTAAACTTAGTCTCTAATAACCAAGTGGCCTGCCCTGGAAAATATCCTGCATATTTATGTAACCCACTGCACTTTACTATGCTAACCAGTCATAACCAGTGCAAGTTTTATTCAGTATGGATTGAAAAAGACTAACAGGATGTAGCCTATAGTTAGCCCGTACATAAAGCTATCCCTAGCTTTGCTTGATATAAACAGTGGTTTTAGAAAGACACAGTTGAAAAAATATTCTAGTTTAATTTTTAGGTTTTGCTGTAAAGCAGCATTGATCATGTTCTTTGGCCACTTTGGGGCAGAACTCGACAACAAGCAAAACGGCACACACGTTTGACATATTAAGTAGTATGGCTAACGTTTTAGCAAAACAGCTGGCTATTTACACACATATAGCAGATATTAGCATTCATTCGTTGTAATGTTTCTATCTCAGATGCAAAGCCATCTAACAAGATCCCCCTTTAGAATGTTAAAAAATCAAGATTAGAAAACTTGTTTCAAAGCTTTTCTTTCTGGTCGTGTCAATGTTAGCTTGGGCTTGTTTTCTCTGTCGCTGTGGTATACAGCGGTATAGATACACAAGATTCTGTGAAACACTAAAAACAGATGTATGCATCTTTCATGAACCCTGTCCATTAGGCGGTCCCTCACTAATTTCAAAGACTCGAGTAAAAATCCCACAGCCTCTTCGACTGGAGCTGCAAAGTGGTGGTTTGGCGAAAGAGAGAATTCACAGTAAAATAGGATTCACATTTGTTGTGTCTTATTTTGCTGCTCAGTTTGAATAACAAGCAGTGATTTTGCTGGAATGTCTGTGCATTTTCTGCCACATTTGCCTTGAATGTAAAAACGCTTCAGTAGAAGGCGGCTCTCTGTGTTTGCATATACTGGTTTATGTACTATATGAAATTTGTTTATAGGTGGTATCTCCCCTTCATTGCCAGAAGACTTGTGTTTTGCTCTACTGTATCAGGTACAATAGCAGTCTGTTTTTTACTGTCACACCAGGTGTTGGCATTGGCATCGTGGACCTGGGTTATGAGCGCCGCCTGGCCAACCAGCTGGGAGCTCACCGCGCTCCCTCCATCATCGGACTGGTGAACGGCAGGGTGACCTTCTTCCATCAGGCTGTGGTACGGGAGCACCTGCGACAGTTCATTGAAGACCTGCTGCCCCAGAGACTGGTGGAAAAGGTAAATGCAACATAAATATACTACTGCTACATGTTCAAAGAATTTTAAGACAGACATTTTTTATGGAATTAATAGTATTAATAGGTCTAATCAGGAATTACTTATAAACCTTTTTTTTTTTTTACATAGAATAATAGGAATGTTGTTTCTCAGTTGATTTATAATTGAAGATATAGGCCTGATTAAGTTAACACATATTTACAAGTACTCATCAAGTGTAGTTTTACAAAGGGTGAAGTGGTGGTATATAAACCAGGTTTTCAGTTAAGCTAGAGTAGTCTGTTATTTAATTCAGTACATTGAACTAACTGCCATTGTTTCTCCAGATCACAGATAACAACTACATGGCTTTTCTGGATAGCTGGCGTGCGGAAAATAAGCCCAGCGTTCTCTTGTTTGACCAAATCCCCATTGTTCCCTTTCTCTACAAAGTAAGCAATGTATTTACACACACACACGCACACACACACACACACACACACACACACACACACACACACACAGTGTTGCACTAATTAGACTAAATATATAGCGGAAAAGCGAGAGAGCTGTTCAGTCTGGCTCTTCAAGCTAGTTAATATTCTGAGATCTGATGCAGTTTCCACCAAAAGAGAGCAGATAGATTAGCCCCCGACAGCAACTGCAGAGGCATCTGTGTGAGCAGATGTTTCTGCTTGAAATGATTTTTCTGTTTACTAATGAATTCATATTTCCTCCTTTTGTTACACAGAATTGTACCATTTCAACCAATCACCATCAAATGCACTGGCAATATTGTTTTAATAACATGATGCCAGTAAATATGTTTGATAGAGACAGAAGGAGAGAATAATTCAGGGCCAACTATAAGGTGGCAGGCTAGGAGACATACGGGAACACCGTTTCAACCAATCAGATTTCTGTTTATATAAAAGCTGCTACCAGTCTGCCCTGAACTCTCCTCCTTTTATTTATTTTAATGTATTTATTTTTGAGGCTCTCACCTTCCCACTCCGCTCTTCAGTTAACAGCGTTTGCCTTCAGAGACTATGTGCGCTTCGGCTTCGTGGACCAGGGTGACACACACAACACTCGGCTGCTGCGGCAGTTCAACATAAACACGTACGCCCCCACCATGCTGCTGTTTAAGGAGGATGCAGAGAAGCCTGTTGACATCATCCAGGTACATCAAGCACTGCTTGCAACCTACACCAACGCTTACCTAGTTTAATAGTAATAAAATGTTCTCTCCTGCTATATCAGAACATACTGGCTGCATTTAAACTTGATGTTTTACAACCTAAAAGGTGAAACTTGAATCATGTTTAGGTATCTCTATTTGACAAAAATTAGGAAGTGACTACTCGCAAGTTTTTCAACAGAAGTCGAAATCATTTTTAATCATTTTAAATGAATTAAAGAAATGATTTTCTGGCTTCACGCCCCTTGCCCTTCCTCTCTTTCAGGCCAGGGGGATGAAGCGGCAGATCATGGATGAGTTTGTCTCCAACAACAAGTTCCTGCAGGTGCCGCGGCTGGTCAACCAGCAGCTTTTCGATGAGCTGTGTCCCGTGAAGCAGTTCCACCGACGGAGGAAGTAAGACATTTTATGAGCAGAGTCCGAGCCTGTTGTCCTGAACTAAATATCCCGCTTGTTGTAATACGACTTGATCAAAGGAGAGGTCTTCCTTGCCTCTCCGCTGCTTGATCTACTCCAAGTCACCTCTAACAGGAGTGGAATTAGACTGTGAACTGTGAGAAACTGAAATGTTGTTACGCTGCTTCAGCAGGTGACTTGACTGTGAATGGTTTGCAGGTACTGTGTGCTGTTGATCACAGGGGAGGAGCAAGCTTTTCTCCCAGGAAATAAGGCCTTCTTGGACTTTGCATCAGCTAACAGAAAAGATGTGCTGCGGTTTGCGTACGTCTACCAGCGTCAGCAGCAGCCTCTCTGTCAGGTGCTGCTTCCCAATCAGGCTGCACTCTCACCTCAGGTCAGTGGCACAGACAATCAAATGTATGATACAAGTGAAGAAAACAAGAATATAATTTTCAGTCATCCAGTATGAACTAACACCGAGGACAATGTGCACCTGCTGGCCAATCTTTTTATATCCAGAACAGACAGAATTTGATATTTGTCAGATTACTGATATGTGTATTCTGAAACTCTGCACAGCCTCAGTTTACAGTAAAAGTGCTTTTTAACACCACCTACAGGTGGTGATTCTTGAGAGGCGGAGCCAGGCCGGTAAGGTCCTGTATCGCTCTGTGAGTGGTGGCTGGAACGGCAGCGAAGAAGACAAGTACCGCCTCCACGAACAGCTGGAGCTCCTTCAGAAAGACCCCACCTATCTGAGCTCAGACGCCACCCTGCCAGAACTCAACAACGAGATGGCTCCCGTAAGACACAGCAGACACACACTCGCCTTAGCTTTGACAGCACTGGGCTGGGACAACGTTTGGATTAATGTTATCTTCTTCTGTTTCATTTTCCACCTCCCAGATGTTTATTATTCAGTGGATGAATGCTGCCTATGATTACATCCTCCAAATATACGATGACCTTCTCTACTCGAACTGGTAAGACAACACTCACCCTGAAAGTCTGCAGCATTTAGTGCAAAAAAAGAGAAAGACAAACAAGGTGGTGTACTTTTGCTGATATTTGTAAAAGGAATCAGAAGCTGAATCATGCTTCTGCATCAAGATGTTGCCATAGTTACCTGGTGGAGGCTCTGTAGGTATGCATTTCGTGTGTCCCATCATAGCTGTGATGCACCCCTTCACAAATGTGAGAGGCTACATGGAGTGATACTGGTTGATACGGGCTGCTGTGTGATTCAATGATTTCTCCTACATGTTTCAATAATGACGTGTTTCTCTCCTCAAGGCGAGAGATGATGCCCATCCTGTCGCTGATCTTCTCAGCTCTGTTCATTCTCTTCGGCACCGTCATCATTCAGGCCTTCAGGTGAGAGAGACATGACCCTTTTTCATTTCGAGACATTTTAAACGTATACTCAAAAATTTGACTTTAAATTACTTAAATTAAAAATGTCTTGTGCTTAATGATATCAACTAGATCTACAGTAGTTTTTTAGCATTTGTTTTTCTTATTTGTCTTCTACTTCTACATGATTATTCCCGGTTTTGACTTGAGTCAAATACAGGCTGGATAGCATTGCCCCAAAGGAGTCAGAGCAATGTGTGTTCACACTGACTATTTCCTTTTTGTGGTGTATTCTCAGTGAGCCAGGTGAGAGCAAACCCCGGAAACCAAAGCCAAAGGAGCAACCACAAACTGAGGATGACGCTTCAAGTAGAGCCAGTACCTCAAGGTAACGTAGTGAAACGAGGTGAACTCAAGATGGATGCAGAATATCGGAAAATAAGGACACCAAAGAAGAGTGTTTGTAATTCTCACCTGAATGATGGTTTTTAAAATGTATTTTGCAGTTGCAGTTGGCTGTTTATCCAAGTGGGGTGGGGGGGTGGTATGTGGTTTGTTGTAACTGAAGCACATCCTTGCGATCAAAGCAGCCCCTAGGTCTCCTTAATAATTAGACATGACTCAGTAGTATAGTGTTAATGCATTCATACTCTCTCAGACCAATACTGCCCAAACTGCTATAAAAAGAAAGAAAGAAAGGAAATGTGTCAAAGGTTTGCCATAAAACTGTCATGTAGCCGGCTGTCCAGGTTTATCTACACCTGGCTGGCAAACATTTGGTTGATGATCAAGTGTTGTCGAGTTTTGTTTTTTTGCATTTGCTCCTCACAAAGGGAGTATGCACACAGCACACAGCAATAATTAACATGCTAAAAAAAAAAGCTACTTCACAAGGGAAATTGTCTCAAGCTAGTAGCAAAGTTTTAAAGTCTGCCACACACACATTGACACATTACCTCCCTCTGTCTCTCTCATTGGTCCGTGCAGCCGTCCTCCTAAGAAGGACTTTGTGGAAGTGACAGAGCTGACGGATATCACGTACACCAGCAACCTGGTCAAGCTGAGGCCCGGCCACATCAATGTCGTGCTGGTGCTCACCAACGCCTCCAAGACTGCCCTGCTCAGGAAATTTGCCAAGGAGGTTTTTTCTTTCTCTGGGTAAGTCTCAACACTGCAGGAAACTTTTTAGTTACTATTATTATTTGCTTCTATTGGGTTATTAGTACATATCAGAAAAGAAAGTCTAAATTGGCCTTGTGAATGCAGACTATATTTGACATAAAGAATATTTGTTTTTATCTGTCTACTCGCCTTAGTGATATTGAAGTAACTTGCCTTTAAATGATGGAGCTGAGGGTATATCATGGAATAATATAACATAATGTACTTCAGTATGTATCTTGTACAAGGTGTACTAAATCCTAACTCCCTCTGCCACTACAGGACTCAGACCCTCCACTTCTCCTTCCTCAACGCTGATAAGCACCGCCACTGGATGCCATCACTCCTTCGCTCAACCTCTCATGCTATGCGGAGCGAGGGCCATTCAGACGAGGACGAGGAGTCTTCAGACTACAATGGCCACGTCCTGGCCCTCAATGGTTACAAGAAATACTTTTGCCTCTTTAGACCCGTCTTCACGGGGGACGATCCCAACGACTCCTCATCTGAGACCTCCTCCGACAGCAGGAGAAAGTCTCGGTCCAGGTCCAGGTCCAGCTCCCACTCTCGGTCAAGGTCCCATTCCAGAGAGGATGGGGCCGTACCCAAGAGAGGCTCCAGTAGGGCCACCAGCATAGAAGTCCACCACAAGCTTGACAGGCTGGGACTGTGGATGGAGAGGCTAATGGAGGGAACCCTACTTAGATTACAGGTCCCTGCATGGCCCTCTCTTGATGAAACCACCAACAACTCCTTCACAGAGAGCTGAGGTCAAAGGTCAAAGTAAGAAAGGTACGAATGGTAGCGGATACACTTTGTGGTCTCGCTGCCTGATTAAGTTGTTTAGTAAGAAAACTGCAGAACAGCGTTGCAGTTTTCAAATGATTATTTAAGTTCTCTTTCGCACAGGTAGGTTGCCGCACTGAACTGAATGTCTTCTTTCATCTGTTAGATAGTGTGGAGCAGATAGAAATGTATGGCTTAGAGTAATGTGCTACCACAAACCTTTAAAAGGCACATATTGAGGCAAAGTCTGAGGTGGAAGATGCCACTTCATGTCATCTGTACAGAGACAGAAGGAATCAACAGGAAAACAACAAAAGCAGATGGAGTTTGAGCTGTAGCACATATATTCACAGTCAATCTTCAAATACACACACTCAGGTGGTGTGTGTTGTTAACTAGCTACAGCAACTTGCAAAGGAGGGTTATGTTTGCATGCAAAGCTTTATTTGCTCACATGTGACTGCTGGAGTGTTTTTGCTGTCCCTGTTTTAATCACCCACAAACAGCCAATGAGCATCATGATACAGACGTAGCTGTGTGTGTGTATGGAGTTTGCCCATGTATGTGTGTGTTACAGATTATCTCCAGTTCTTTGTGTTATTTCCCTCTTCTTTTTTAACTCTTGTACATTCGTTAGGTGAAGTCATACAGCTCGGAATGAGCACATGTTTTTTGCTTTACTCAAGTCCTTTGAACCACCAAGAGCCTTGAGTTTGACTTTTGGCAGTATGTCCCTCATATGGAGATGAGTGTATATGATCAGAACTCCACATATTCTTTCTTTGGAAACAGTTTAATATGGATAAAGGCTGAGCCTTTAAACTGAGCCTGTTGCACTGAATTTATAGATAAATTAATTGTTTATTTTTACTTTTAGGAGCCTTCCGTTGAGCTTGATTATTGACCTTTGTTTGCTATCATAGACCTGACACAACCTTTTTGATTCCAGGCATAAAGACAGAAAATTTCACATCATTGTAAGCAGCAATAATCAACATATGCACATAAGACCATTTATATTTCAGTACGTTTTTTAAAGAAGGATTGATGATTGAATAGGGTTCTTTCTGGTGTTGTCATGCTCAGACCAAGTTGCCATGTCTTGCTGCTGTTTTCTTCAGAGTTTCACCATTAAATATGCTACCATCTGCCTTTTTGTTGTCTTTAAAGTGGCTGTTTATTTGGGGCTGATTTAGCTTTTTAAATTTTGTTTTTTTAAGTTCTTGTCAATTGTCAGAATCAGGAACAACCGATAAATCCTACCATGTTAGACTTGCCCTTTTTAAGCCTGTGCCCTTTAACCACTGTAAATGTTAATGCATGGAATAAGTAGACCTGAAATCACTAATAAATGTTTAGTGAATTTGCACTGGCAGCTTAAATGTTTCAACCTCTCCGTCTCCTCCTTTTACTCTGTAAGGGAATCGTTTCCTGCTCAACACGTAATATTTGAAGTACCCTGTAACTGTTGTATGTCCTTTGAACTTCACTCATGTCCATAAGAAATGAAGCATAACTTATTAAAAGAAACTCTTTTTATTTATTGAATTTAATTTATTGAAATGTGTAGTTTGATGTGTCATTTTCCTTCATCTTTCTTTAAACAAAGATATATTTTTAATACAACAATACATTCAATGTTGATGTCGGTAAATATGCACAATGAATTTTCCAGCTAACAGTCTGGCAATTAGCTTGATGGTGTGTTTAGTAAAATTACAATATACATAGAGTAAGTTTAAATATGTGACATTGCTTACAATCAGCAGATGAGACAAGAACAAATATTATTTACCATAAATAGAACTACTGCTAAACATGAATACACTTTCAGCAGCGTATGCATTATACACAGTACATGTCATGGCGGTTCAAAGAACCAACTCGTGTGTGTGTGTGTGTGTGTGTGTGTGTGTTTTGTTGTGCACCACAGGCTCAGTACTCATTAGGAATGTCAAACACTTTCTTCATGGACAGGTCTTCAGGGCCAAAGGAGACTGGCAGCAGCTCGTCCACAGTCATCTTCTGGTACGAGCCGTCAGGCTTTGACAGGTACACATCCAAGTTTGACCCAAACTGTGAGGGAAATGATAAAAAAGAAAATATAGCAAGAGGTTAAGTCCTCACAAAGCATCCCTTCTCATATAGTTTGTATGAACCCTCACAAACATTACTCTCAAAGTCTTGAAAATTTGGAAATTGCTTAATTTTGCAGTAGACCAGCAGAGACGATTATACCTCTCTCATGAACTGCCTGCAGCCGCCACACGGGGAGATGAACTGGTCAGTCAGATCACTGCAAAGAACGTGAGGAAAAATGTAGTTGAGAAACAAAACCGACGGCAAACATGATTATGTGGCTGACGTCTACATCTAGGAAAAATGTATAACTGTTGAACCTGGAAGACCTGGTGGCCTCCTTGATGTTTTGGAGTGATGACAGTGTGTCACTGTGCAGCTTTAAGAATGAATCTAATTATAATGAAGCTCATCCAAGTGACAGAATGACAGAGACAGGACCTTGCACCCAATTCTTTCCTTTTTTTTTTTTTACGTGAGACATACTTAATGGGGTTTGGTTATGTGCAAAAAGAAACGTAACACAAGTAAAGTGAGTCATAGTTTGGTAATACAGGAATGATGACTGTGGGTTTGATCACTGTGGGCTTGTGCAAGGGCAGGAAGGATGCTGACATCTTAAAGGAAATACAGAGAATTTACCAGATTATAGTTTGGAGAAGTGGACATTACCTGGCAATTGCAATGGCCCTGAACCTCCTGTAGCCTTCTGACACTGCCTTAGAGATAGCATTCCTTTCAGCACACACACCCAGGTTGTAACATGCATTTTCCACATTGCAGCCTACCGGGGACACAATTATAGTCATTAGGTATTTTGAGTGCATTTGCTTTGCTGAAATGAAACCGAAACAGTAGAAAGTAAAACTAACTGGAGTTACAAAAAACACAAAAGAGTCCTTTTCACCATCAAAGGGGGCTTTCTGTTTACTTCTTCTGGCCTGGTCAAATATTTACTCAATGGGTCTTTGAACTCACAGCTGTTTGCCAGCCATGTGCGCCCCCCCCCCCCCCCCCCCCCCCCCCCCCAGACATTTCTGCTGAGGGACACGTGGCTTGCTAAGCTTTGTCCAGTCGTGACTTTGCCTTACTGTTGACAATGACTGGACATCTCTGTCAATGTATACAGTGCTGTTGACCCAAGTGACGGAATAACAAAAGGTCACCTTGGTTCATGGGAAAGTTAAGATTTGTTGATCCTGACAGACGTGGTTTTATTTTTCAACCAACTGGAATGATAAAGACTTCTCCTGGTGAGGATTGAATGATGGGCTGCTGTAAGGAGACGTGTTAAAATTAAACCTTTACTCAGAACTTTCCTCTCTTGAGTCCAGTCATTTGAAATGTCTGTTGTCAGGTAATTATTAACATTAGCTAAATGAAACTCTGATCAAGCTAATGATCAAATTCCTTGTACTTTTAATGCAATTCTGTTCTATTTCTTCTCCCGCATGCAAAATAGTCTCAAAGAACAACCAAGCAGCAAGAACAGACTCAAACACAGGTTGCATAATGCTGTGGCTCTTCCCTGCTTGCAATGTGCTAAACTTTCACAGTATTTATATGATTCTTTAAAGCCTACTTGCTGATAAAGGCAAAGAACTTGATTGATTAGCTTTAGGAAAATACTTAAAATGATAAGAATGCAGAATTCATTGTCAATACTTGACAGTAAAAAAGCAGAGGCAAAGTTTCACATGTACCTTACCTGTAAACACACGGTTGTCGGTAGTCAGGAGAGCAGCTCCCACTCTGAATTTACTGTACGGACAGTAGGCTTGCTTCTTCGCCTCCTGAGACTGGTGGATCAGCTTCTCCTCTGCCTCCTGGGACAAGTGTCTGGCCCCGTGGTCCTTGATGTGCTTCACCTCCCCTCTGAACTTGACTTGGTCCATACTTGCTCTTGGGGGTTTTTGAGTCAGTGAATGAGTCTACTGTGGCTCAGCTTTAAATGTGAATGGGATAGAGGGAAGGGGGAGAGGGAGCAGCCACAGCCAATCACTCGCCAGGATGTCAGCATGCTGTCGTGAGGCAATGGGAGGCAGTTTTGTTGTTGCCATTATTCATTTTGTGCAGACAGGATATTGACATGGGGAAGTTCAGGCAGGTCGCTGTGACTCACCTGTCTGACTAAAATAGTCTGTTGAAAATGAATTCCCAGACTGCTTTCGTTCCGTATCTACTGCGTGTGACGGTGTGATAGATGACCAATAACAGAGGAGACAGTTTGAGAAAATAATGCATCTTTATTGTTAAGTCCAGCTTCTCTTTGAGCTCTGAGTCAGTGGAGAATTGGAGGCATCAAAGACCAAAATGATCCCTGAAATGGGTGCAACATCACTTCTGGAAAACACTAAAAACACAGTAGAATAACTATAGAATACAAAGTGCATTTAGTTGCATATATATGTCAGACTCTATGTGTTTTTTTAAAAAAAGGTCACTTCACTGTGTATTCTTACCTGTGTGAGCTCACACTGTATGTTACAGATCATTTTAAGCAAATATATTCATGTTTATATAAAAGTGTATAAAAGACAACAAAAAATATCCATTCAGACTTTTGTTTCCATTAGGATCCATTCAAATCTTCATCACAGTAGAGTCTTAGGTGAGCTTGTTATCAAGGATCTCATTAGTGGTTCTGGATGACCCAGTTGATCCATCCGAGGTAGTTTCTGACCTTGGTGTAGACGCCAGGGTAGTAAGAATAGGCGCAGCCGATGCCCCAAGATACAATGCCCTCAAATTTACCGTTACAAACAAGAGGTCCTCCTGAATCACCCTGAGGATGGAAAAGTAAACGACAAAATGTTTTTGCTCAGTTAGTGTGACACATTTTAATGTAAAATAAGAGGATGAAACATCAGAATTGTGTTTGTTTCCCAGTTGACTGAAAATGTGTGCTTGTTTTCTTGCTAAATTGTTCGTGTAAAAAGCTACACTAATATGCACTATAGTCACCATGGATCAAAGGGCCGCAGCGAATTGGATCATTTTCTGTTTTTAATATTTTGTATGGATGTTTTGGTTTTGCGGTCCACAACTCCGCTCTTATCAACCTCCAGCAACAGCAGGAAGATGTTGTCAGCTGAAAAGCTCACACACTACTTGCCCGTCACCAAACAGTGCGCAGACAACATTTGTGAGTAGTTCAATCCAGTGTCTTGAATTTTGTTGGTGGGTCTGGTGGCACTTCAATAAATTATTGTTGTGAATAAAACTGTAGCAACCTCCACCCTAATGCGACATGTCATAATAACAGTACATGAGCCACGTTACCTTTAATTTAAACCTTTATATATAAATATTGCCCAATAATATTTTATGTTACATTAGGCTCTTAAGTAAGTTTCAGTATTACATTATTACATGACCAGTCATCACATGTTTTAAGCTTCATTACATTTTCCCTGTTTATTGCAAAACTTCATTTTGACATGTTATTACGTGACCAGGATGTGTTTGATTATCAGTTCCTATGAGAGTCAAAAGAAATCTATATCTCTCAAACACACACACACACACACACACACACACGACTTTGAGCCTCACCTGACAGGAGTCTTTCCCACCAAAGAGAGAGCCGGCACAGATCATGTTCTTTGTGATCCTGAAGTAGTAGTAGTACCAGCAGTTGGAAAAGATGTCCACATCCACAGACCTCAGTACAGGTGACAGGCTGTAGCTGTTGAGCCAGGTCACACCCCAGCCGCTGACCGTGCACCGGGCAAGGTCGGCCAAGGGGGGCGAGTCCGGGTCTGGCAAAGAGGCCGGCTCGACCATGGCGTTGATGATAGCTGGACGGTTCAACTGACCAACAGAGAACATATCCTTCAGTCAGTCTCTCTTATACAGGTTCTCTTTGCATCAAAAATAGAGTTTCTACAATGTGAATAAACAGAGCTATTGCTCTTCTAAATGACCAATTCGGCTGTGGATAGATGACTCACAAAAATGGCATAAAAGCACTGTGTAAAACAGAAAACAATGAATAAAACAAGGACATATGGAGGCAGAAAAGGATGAATACATCAATGTGAGGCAGATTATTTAATCAAGGTGTTGAATGCAACAGTGTCTCAAACTGGTCTCTGGTTCAATAGGTAGTGAGAAAGTATTAATACGTTTCAATAGCAAAACTGTTACAGTGCACAGAAACTTCAGTTTCATCGAAAATCCCCAACATGCGCAATAAAAAGCAATGAGTCAGTATTCTCACTGCCTTAAAGTGGAGTCACTACACGTCTAAAAGACTTTCCACTGTGTCAGAGGTGAGGCAACTGATAAAAGGAATAATGGGTAAAGGGAAGCTCCATTGAGTACTACCCAGCCTGTGAAAATAACCCTGATGAAACCATTAGGGTTATCTTGGCTTGCTGTTGACATGTGTGGAAAGTACATTTACTCAAATCTTTCCATTTTATGCTACTTTATACTTAATCTCCCTCTTATCTTGTCATTTTAGTACGTACACCTTATAGAGTAGTTAAAATCAGCTCCTCATCGACCAGCTATGATAAAAAATGCTGCTCACATTATAATATACATCAGTGATAATAACCCTATTATGCAAGGACATCCTTTATTTATATAAATATTGCTACAGCTATAGTTTGCACGGTTTATTGCATATTTATCATGACATCTTTCTCTATAGTCTGCCTCAGAATTGTGTTGCAGTTCACTGACAATGTCAATGATTGATGTCAATCTAATCAGCATCTGAAATCAGCTTCAACTCACATCCCGAGTCACAGGATCTATATCAAATCCATATCTGTATCAAAACAGATAAAGGATCTGTATCATATCATCCCTTACCTTAAGCAGCATGATATCGTTGTCAAACGTCCAGTGTTTGTACCGGTAGTGACGGACGACTAAGGAGACATTGAACTTCTGCTCAAAGCCCTCCACCTCGAACATGCGGTGCTCACCCAGGACCACTTGGATCATGTGACCCCTAAAGGAGCACATAATCAGCTACAGATCAGACAATCCAACTCTTCTCTCAAAGTCACATAACAGTTATTCCAGATCATTCTGGTGTTCTGTCTACTGTACAGCTTTGAGATTTGAATGCAAGGCGCAGCATTCATTGAATCTGGCCCTCAGTGAGAGTGCTACAGGTGTAAAACTGCAGTAACTTACGGTCTCCAACAGTGGGCAGCAGACGCCACCCACTGCGGGTGGATGAGGGTGCCTCCACAGAAGTGGTAGTCCATGAACAGGAGGGAGGCTTGATACTTGATGGAGTAGGGGTATACCTGTGCACCCCCGATGATTCTCTTCCCGTACACACCTAAGAGCCGAAGAGGGGATTAGACATGAAAGATCGAATTCATGAATGAAATATCGCTCTGTTCTGCAACATAAAATAAGCTCGTAGCTAGTTTTTCAGCCAGTCCTGTGTGACTGAAGGTTTAAAAGCTAACAAGACAGTACGTACAGTAAATGTATTCTCAAATGCCACTGTTTCTCACCTGTTAGGTTTACAAAAAGCAGAAGGAGCAGTGAGAGGTGACATGATGGAGCCAGGTTCATCTTAGTAGCTGCCGGAAAAGGAAAAGAATAGAAGTGGTCGGTATCACAGGTCATAAACTGGTAAAAAAAAAAAAAAAAAAAGTCCAGTAAAAGTGGAAGGAAAGACTTGGGCTTGTGTCACATTTTTAATTCTATTGCACTCTTTATGTACTTATGTTCACAGGATAATATTATCACTTTGTTTGAAGACAAGATGCCCAAAGTTCAAAAGTATCTTACATCTAAGATCATTGCACAGCTGAGGGTTTCCTTCTGTAGGATCCCAACAGGACAAATCAGAATAGATAAGCATTGAGACATGAACTTCTACAACTAAGATCATCTTTGTTCAGCGGCTTACACTTTATAATTGCAGTGCATAGTTAGAAATTAAGTATAATCAGGGGGAGACAATACATAATCAAACAAAAACCCAATCGATGCAAAGCTGTCTCACCTTATCAAGAGTCAAGTGAGAAAACAGTCCAAGTCCAGCATCCACACACTGGCACCCACACACTCTCACACACTCCTCTCATACCGGGACGTACAGTAAAGCTGTGAGAACTCTCAGGCCTCTTTTATACCATAACCATGCCTGTCACTCTCATTGTCCCTCGCCATTGTCCACCATATATCTAAGTGTCTCTCACTCACAGACAGCAGAGAGTGTGACCTAGTACATGAAAAAAAAAATGCAGCCTTCTCTTTCATTACGCCTCTCTGTCTAAGACCTTTGTTCTCACAGATTCAGCCCATTGTCCAATAGAGGACACAAAGTGACGCTTTACGGAGATGAAACCCAACAAGGTAGAGAAATGATAGAATATACGCGCCAGACATGTTGTCGGCGTATCCAATGATGTCACAAGGGGGCAGGACAAAAGCTCATGTGATGAGTGTGAGCTATCAACCTGAGACTTAGCGGGACATAACAGCATGTATTCTTCACTTGAACAAGGAATAGAAATGTTATTTCATTGAACTGAGAGTCCGATTGACTATGTCTTTTGTATTTCTGTTTCCCCCTCAAGTTGACTAAGCATACAACAACCAAAGCAAATAGTGCTAAATCAGTGCCACAGCCTGGCCTGTGATCACATTGATAAGCCTGATCCAGCAGGGATACACTTGTAACCCATGTCTTCGGTTCATCTTCCCAGTCACTCTCATTCAGGTTCCCAGCAGTTTTTTTTCCCACACATGGGTGTTTGGTTGTAACTCATAGCCTCCATACAGTCTGCAATCCCCAAGGTGTCATTCCAACTGTTAAGGGTGAAAGGCGATAGTGTGCTCCGCTTTCCTTCAGGTGCAAAGATGAGAACAGGACAGCTTTGTGTGTGTGTGTGTGTGTGTGTGTGTGTGTGTGTGTGTGTGTGTGTGTGTGTGTGTGACAGAGAGACATAGTGGCAGATGAATGTGCAGAACAGACTGAGAGGAACACGTGTCACTGAAGTCAGTCAGTCAGTACACAGAGACTTGTTTGCCACATCCAGACTCTTGTTGATGTTATAAAAGTCTGAATTTGTCTCCATTTGTCCACTGATTTCCACTGAGAGTTTCCATCAACTAAGAAACACTAAATCATAGTTGCATGTTAATAAAACAGTTGCGCTGCAAAATTTCAAGAAAGTCTGAGCTTAACCAACTATAAATGCAGACAATAAAATATAATTCCAGTGTGTTTAAATTTACCCAAATCATGATTTCTGCCTCTACCGCAATACAATGGAGGTGAATGGAATATAATTTGTGCAACTCAAAGAAGCAGTGGACAATATTTTATTTTATATTGTTATATATCATGAAAAAGTAAAATGTCTAGAAACTCAGTTGAGAGACAGTTAATATAAATATTATAAAACAACAAAACAGGAATGTCTGTTTTCAGCTAATCCAGCAAATTAAATACTTGACAAATGAAGGTACTTGGTGCCAAAATCATATAAAAATCCAATATTGCCATAAAGCAATGGATTTTTGATTTATAACATTTCCCACAATGGCTGTAAACATTCTGAGATATTAAAGATATCTAACTCTCATCAAGAAAGGAAACATGCGTATTTCCCAAAATATCTAACTATAACTATTCCTTACAGTAGTAAAGTTAGGAGGTAAAGTTTATTTACATAGCATCTTTCTAGATCAGACATCACAAAGTGCTTCACAATAAAAGATGAAAACTAAGACATAAACCAGAGACACAATACAAAAGTAAATAAAATAAAGAGAGTCTCATCAGGTGGATCACCAAAAACATTACTCTGGATCATTCACAGACGTTGCTGTCAACAGTTTGACTAGTTGTTATGAAATTCAATTGCATTCACCTCCATCGTGTCATGGTGTGGCAAGTTAAAAGACATGCATTTTGTAACTTGGTTGAAGTGACCATTTAAAAAGACCAACTTCTAAATATTTGCACGAGTTATGTTTGCTTTGTCTGTTTCTGTGATTGTGCGTGAAGTCGGGTGACTGCTGGTCTAGGAAACACCTGACAGTGGGAGGCCACACAAAGCCGTCTCTCCCATTCTACTGGGTGAAGCATCAATTATTCAGCTCGCTCTAAATGTGGGACAAGAGGAGGTCAGGCGAGATTCTCCTCCCATGCTGTGGATGATGCTGACTTGCCAGAAGGCTGATGATGATGATGATGTAATGATCAGGCTGATGATAATGAGTTATTATCATTGCAGGATTCAATAATGACTCATGATTCACACTCATGCAGGGGGACAATTGTGCATCTGGGCTGCGTAGAATACCTCTATGTTGTCTTGACTCAGACGTGGATCTCCCCACAGCTACAAAACAAAGCCATGCACACACACACACACACACACACAGACAGGAGGCTTTGAAACATTTCAGCACGGATAAGCCTGGGTGATGACACAGACAGAGCGTGCTGATACAGTATAGATGAACCTGCTTGGCACAGTACCCTGTGTTGCCATGGCAACAATGTAAGGCCTTTCGACAAGTCAGGAGGGTCAGGGAGGAAGAGTTGTGATAGTGCTGGGATGGCGGGGTGGCGCTGGACAGTTTTTGAAGGTGAACTTTGTAGCTCGCTTTCCTCCCTTTCCTTTTCAATCAATGCTTCAGTGTTGGATCCTGGTGCTGCATGTCATGGTGAAGGATGAAATCAAAAACTTTTTTTTCCAGAGGAAACTCGAGGATAAAGGTTGAAGTGACTGACTCCTGCTGTTTCCAGTAAGGAGTGGATGCCCTGGCTGGGCCGGCGGACAGGAGCAGAGGACGCTGGTTGTCTGGCTGCAGTGGTTCAGCGGCTGGTATGGTGTAGGATAACGGCCTGCAACCTCCACAGACATGATGAGCCTGCTCATGTGTTTATGTTGTGTGCTATTGGACCTCATGACAGTCCACAGTGAGTACATGTTCTTCAGTTTTGTGAACAAAATATGTGATGATTTGTTCAGTTTTAAATGCTGGATTCTGTTGCATTTTAATGGTGTTAGCTCTTCATTCAATAGATGTTCAGAAGATTCTTCAGATTCAGAAGATTTTCTTTAAGGAATACTTTGACATTTTTGGAAACATGCATATTTGTTTTTTTCCGGAGAGTTAGATGCGAAGTTCAATACCACTCTCATGTCTGTGTGGGAAATATGAAGCTAAAGTCAGCAACCGGTTAGCTTAGCTTAGTACGAAGACTGGAAACAGGGACAAAATCCATCTGCCAGCACCTCTAAATCTCATAAAATAACAATTAACAAGTTGTATCTTGTTTGTTTAATCTGTACAAAAACCAAAGTGAAAAAACTAGGGTTATTTGCCAGACTTCTTGGCAGCTAGTAGTAACTAGTCTACACTGGCACCTGATCTGGCAAATAACCCTCTGTAAAATGGTGAATTATTGTTTTTATACGTTGGTGTTTGTATGCATTCAACAAAGGGATTTTGGCAAGAAAGCAAATAAGCGAATTTCCCAAAATGTTAAACTATTCCTTTAAATTGCCTTTTAGCAGTTTAGTTTGTGATTACTCCACAACAGGTGTTCAACAAAAAAAATCATTTATATTTCCATCCACGGTTACAGTGAGGAATTGTAGATGTTTCCAGGATATATAGTATAGTCTTTACTGTTCCCATCATGTCTCCTACAGTAACCTGAAGCCAATGTACAGTAGTTGAGCTGTTGCATAAGGCAGGCAGGGAGAGCCCCCACTCTAATGTTTCAGAGCCCAGAGTGAGGTGGTGACCCTAGAAGGTCAGGTTATATTGGATTACTTTCATTAGGCAGTTGCCTCCCAGGTGACAGAAAACCACTAATTGTAAGGCCGGGTCAATGGGCTTGAAGGGGGGATTAGGAGGGCCTCACTTTTTATGTTCCTCTTTTGTTCACTGAAAGCTCTCCATGTTTTATAAGATGGTCTTTTTAAGCGGGACTGAAATCCATACCTGGGGAGCTGTTACTATATATGCAGGACGTTTTGCGTATTTAGCAGTTTAGATGAAAGCATGAAGGAACCATTTCAGTTTTTTGATACGAACATGACATATTTGTGCCATCTTTCTACATGAGTAAGGAAAAGTACGTTTTTGGGAAAGTGGTTTTAATGTCCACTTTCTGTCAGCTTTACGAGCACTGACTTGGAACAACAATTGTCAGTCCCCGTAGTCAGTCAGAACTGAAGAAGCTTGTTGGATGAGAGGTGAACATGTGTTCAAGAAGTCCTGCTGCCTTTGACTTATCTTTTCTAGATATCCTACGACCTGGATGACTGAGAATCTTCACAGACACATTAAACAACTCTATCAAACAATCTATCTGCCACAGATCCTTTTTACGCCTGATCCTGTAAATAGTTTTTGTTTCCTTACAGGCCATGTGCTCATGCAGGGCCGTATAGTAGGTGGTCACATCGCTGCACCCAACTCCATCAAATACATTGTGTCACTGCAGAGCACCAGGGGCCAACACTTCTGCGGTGGATCATTGGTTCACAGGTACTGGGTGCTGACTGCAGCGCACTGTAACATTGGGTAAGAATGTTTAATAGTTGTCGTCAATAAGCTAATGATCCTTTTTGCTGTCGTTGTTGGGTGAAAACTCACACAACCATATTGTCATGATTTCCATGTTGGGAAGGTTACATGCTTCTTTATGTTTTAAAATTTTTAGCCATACTAGTGAGGTTCTATGGATGGCAAGGCGGTCCACCGAGAGACAATGTACTTTGGTCCAGACTGAAGTATCTCAGCAACTATTGGATGGATTGCCATGACGTTTTGTGTAGACCTTCATGGTACCCAGTTGTATCCTAATGACTTTGGTGTTGAACTTTTCCTCTTGCGCCACCATTACGTTGATGCTTTTGGTTTTGAGTGAAATAGATGGATTGTCATGAAATTTGGCAACATTCATATTCCCCAGATGATGGATCCCAAGTCTTCATTTAGCGCTATCATCAGGTAAAAATGATTGTTTGTCTAATATTTGGTTTATGACCAAATACCTGCAAAACTAATGACATTCCCATCAGTGGTAACCAACAGCCAAACTCGAAGGCAAGGTGAAAGGCTGTCCGTCAACATTGTAAAAACGTGTGTGTTTCCTAAGCTATTTGACCATCAACAAGCAGTTCTGATGAAGCATCCTGGCATCTTAAGATGGTTAAGATGGTTAACATGGTAAACGTGATACCTGCTAAACACGTGTTAGCATTATCATCCTGACATTAGGATTTAGCTCAAGATCCTAATTACAGCCTCACAGAGCCGCTAACATGCCTAGAGACTCTTAGTCTTGTTCCACAACCTTTTTATTTTATTTGTTTCATTAACCCAAGGCTAGTTGGTTAAAGGAAGGTTCATCAAGCAAGAATCAAGGCTATTTTTCTGCCTCCTGAATAGATTATTTTTAAATACTACTCATAAATTTAAATGTCACCTGACGGTAATGTTTGACCCTTGCTAAAGGTGCAGATCAAACTGTTTCTGAAACACTTGCACAGGCAATGACGTTCTTCTGGCACTCTTTCAGTGGACTCTGTAGAAGTCACTGTGTAGAAGCTAACTTGGCATGATTTTATATTACGAGCAGATGGTCCCAACAGATGCCTAAAGCAAACATCCATTCTGCTACAGGTAGGTAACGTCAAAACGATGTCCCTTGATCATGATGCAAAATAAACCTGTATACAGGCCACTGGGAAGTGAAACAGCGCACAGATGCAGTTGAGTCAGCTGACCTTGGCACGTCATCAGTGTATGTGTGTGTGTGTGTGTGTGTGTGTGTGTGTGTGTGTGTGTGTGAGTGAAGTGAGATCTTGTCTGGATCCAGGAAATTGGCCATATTTCTGTTATACTGTCCTGCCTGCACACAGTAAGCCATTGTTCCCTGTCGGACAAACACTCACTCTGCGCTGTGACTTTGAATCCTTGTCATGATTTGTCATTTCACATTACTCCCACTTCACTGCCCATTAATATACTATTCAGTTCAATAAAGATACTAAAAATGTTTTCACATATATAAAATGACAATGGCAAATAAGTCATGATCATGATGGCTCCAGTTTATGAAAATAGGCCTGTGCTGATTTTGTCTCCTCTTTCTCCCTTCAGAAGTGGTCACTAATGACCAAATCTCAAGGCCATGATCTATTCAGTACTATATTTGTTGATAAATGTGATGTAAAATGGAAATGTCCTGTCTTTTAGGGCAGAGCACATGATGATAGTGGCGGGCGACTACATCGTAAATACCTTTGAGGGCACTGAGCAGTACGCTAAACCCCACAGGCTGGTCACCCATCCCCTCTACAACCAGAGCACCAACAACGCTGACATCATGCTCATTAAGGTACTGCAGACACAGCACAGAGATTTAGCCATACAGCTAGAACGTAATATTTAAAAGTTATTAATGCGTGTTGTTACATGTTTAAAGGTTTGAAACAGCATAAATGCAAAGGAAATATCACTTTCTGTTTGTAAACTATTGATGCTGTCTACACTTTTATGCATGTGAGTGATAATTAAACAGATACTCTTTATACATAGTATAATACATATGTGGAGGGTGTCAATCATTTTGCAATCTTTTATAAATCAATGAAGGATTGATTTTGACTCCCTCTAAAATTCAAATCTGTATTATTATTATTTTGGTCACTTGGGAGCAGTGGAACAAACTACAAACATAGCATTGACACATTGTCACCTGAAGTTGGCATGGTGAACGTGTTACCAACTAGTCGCTAACTTTGCCTTTTCTGCTGTTTGTTGGGGGGCAGGTAGTGTGCAGCGATTTTATCAGAGAGGAGAGTTTGTGGGCTGTAAAACCAAAACAATGATACAAAAATAGAATAAAAGGCTCCATAGAAATGACGGGGACTGCAGGGTTGGATCATTTTTGTTGGTTTGTCACTGCAAACCCTTTACTCATTGATCCCTTGTTAATATAAAAATACTGATTAATGAAACGTTACTAATTATCAAGATAATACTGTATATTTTGATAATGTCCGACAAGATTTTCTTCACATGCCCACTCTCCTCTGATTTTCTGTCCAGTTGCGAGCCCCCATGGTGCTGAACAAATTCGTGTCGCTGGCACCTCTGCCCAGGCAGGGGACCGGGGTGGTCGAAGGCTTGGTGTGTCGGGTGTCTGGGTGGGGCTACAACAATCTGGGTGGAGACCAGGCCCCCTTCACCCTGAGGACGGTCACAGTGCCCATTGTTTCAACTGCAAGGTGCAACAGCGCGAGTCCTTTAACGGAAACATCACAGCAAACATGATCTGTGCTGGCTACAGGACTGGAGGAAAAGATGCATGCAAGGTACAAGGAACAAGCGCTATCATACCTTCTTTCACTAACATCAACTGTGGGGAAAGTGGGTGTTGCACATTAATGGCTGCCAACCTGCCCCATTGTGACAAACATGATAATTTGATCTTTGAAAAGCCATTAAATCCATTTTTGAAATGATAAATTCTCCAAGGTACCGGCTTTGGTTCCCAGTGTATATCAAATAGCACAGAGTCATCCTCTTTTCATCAGCTCACATTAGAGCAAAACAATAACACAGTTTTGGGACGCTCATCCCCCTGACAGTATGAGGAAACAGTTCATCATGTCAGTGTTCAGCTACAAGCTTTTATTAAGCAGACGTGGCAGTCCACCCTCAGGAATTGTATTAGTTATGATAGTTACAGAAGAGATAGAGGAGCAACCCTGAAATAGCATCAGGACTGAAATTCAGTCATTTGTAGCCACAGACAACAACATGCTCTAATTTGGTTATTTGGAGTTTCTGCCCAAACCTTTGGTGGGAGAAGAAAATTACATGAAATTCAATGTGTGATATACCAGTAGGCTATATTTTGCCTTAGGTACCGAGCTGAATGACTAATTAAAATGTGCTATAAATAACCCTGCAGTAGGCAACTTTGTGTGTTGGTATTTCCAAGTGGCAGCAAGAGATTATGATTTGGTGAATCCCACCATCCTATGGGAAGACAGTTTTGTCTTTGACTGTCTTTTGTGTTGTAAAAATGTCCCCTTGGCACATATGACTTTATCCCATTTCTATTAAATGTGGAACATATTTCTCACGTGATAAACTCACGTGCAGGCACATGTGATATTTTACATGTGAACTGTAAGACAGCGTAAGTAAAAACATTATCTTCTTTGTAAGGGTCAAAAATGGGATAAATGCACATTTAAGCCAATGTGGTTTATTACATGCGAAACAGCATTTCACATGTTTTTAAAAAATCACACATACAGTATGCTTATGTGGTTTTGGACATTTCACATGTGACGTGAAAAAATCTTTACATCTTAAGTGTAAAATGTCTTTTGTACTGGAAACATAAATTTCAGATTTCAGTTCTTTTTTGTGAGGAAGTGTACAGCGTCTGCTTTGTTCTTCTCTGTGATTTAAGTTCACATTGACTATTGTACTCTTATATAGCTACAATAAAGAAGTGACCTAACTTGGCTGGGACACCTGAGACACAGGAGTAGTAAATGCTTCTTGAAACTGTTACCTCAATCAAGGACATTAAAACGGCTCTACAGTAAACTATGAGGTACATCGTGTCTTGTCAGCTGATGGAGGGTGTGGTCTTGTCCTTGCAGGGAGACTCTGGGGGGCCTCTGGTGTGTGGGGGGCGTGTCTATGGCGTGGTTTCTTGGGGAAACGGCTGCGGCAATGCTAAGTTTCCGGGAGTCTACACGGCCGTGTCCAAATTCCGCCGATGGATTGACCAAACCATCTACCGGTCATACCTACGCTGCACCAAATACTGATGGAGATAATTATATAAAACTATACATAATGAAAGTAGCAATTTATGCCTGAAAAGGGTAATTCCCCTGAAAATGTTTGTGCTGGCATGGACCAAAGCTGGTTCTGTGGAAAATATGCAGAACTTCCTTGGAACCACTGCTCTGATTATTCAGAAGATGTTTTCAATGCCAGTATAATGGTGATGGTGACATTATCTAGCCATGAACTTTGGTCTCTGCCAGCTACAGTAATTGAGGGATCCACTACAGTGGGCACTATAAGCCTACTGTATATGTAATTGCAATGATGTGAAGTTCATAACTTCCCTTATATGGAAATAAATATCAAAAATAATACAGAGTGAGTGAGTTTGACTTACATACACACATATGTTCAGCTAAACAATTCTGAGTAATTATTGTTAGTGAATTTGTGCATCTGTGGACCTTAAAGGCCCCTAAAAAACAATTATTTCAATCAGCTTCATACTTTGAGCAGTGAGATGAACCCCCAATCAGGATTTAGCAACATTTGAATCAGAATCTGATGACTAGCTTACAGTGGCTAATGTTAGTCAATGATAGCAAACTTTAGATAGATATTGCTGTGTAACTGACATTACTGAGTCAGTTCACAGACTTTGTGACTGTTCTCTTCTGGTGTTACTGTTACAATAGGCTTTGGCATGTAGCATCCAATAACTATCACTTGCAAAAGTTACATAGTCTTGAAAAGAAATGTCCAAATCTATGATTCTTAGAGGTTCACAATTATTTGGTATGAGACAATTTTTGTGTTTAAAACATTTTTTTCCACTCATCAGTTTGTGAAACTCTGCAGCCAAATGTTTTCTTAATGTATATATGTGTATATATGTTATATATTGTTTGCACTAATTAATTTAAATAATCAATACAGAAAACAGTTTTGATGACAATGTAACCACATGCTGTTAAACTGAAAAAGTTATTGAGATGTTCTGATATGAAAGGTGATCCTCTGATAAAATCACGGCTTCTGTAAATCCGTGGGGAGTAGGTGTGTCAATACTGCACCTCCTCGATGAATAGTTGGCGGCATATTAAAGTCCTGCTGCAGGCTCGGATATCACCTTTCATTTCATTGTCTGTGTAATGATATTTGGTTCCTCTAAGAAAGGATAGTCTATGTCAAGATTGAATCCCTGTCCATTACTCCACGTCCCTAACTGTATATCTGTTTAGTAAGATCCCTTTGTGCTGCTGTTCCTACAGAATACAGATTTATGTAAACAGTGCAGACAGCAGTGGATAGTAAACCCTATGAGAATTTGTTTCAAACGACAGTCCCAGGGGATTGGACCAGTTTTCATACTGCCCTCTGATCTCGTAACTTTACACCCGCTGTGATAACAAAACACCAAAATGTTCTCAAAATGGGTCCTATTAGGCTTGACATTATCAATATGTCTATTGTGGTCATCATCTTCTCAAAGAAAATGTACAGTGTGAGATCATTTTAGGAATAGGCCTACAGGAATTTATATCATCTGTTTGATTTTTGTGTGTGTGTGTGTGTGTGTGTGTGTGTGTGTGTGTGTTATGCATTGTATGTGGGAGGCCTACTAAAGATCAAACTGTGTTTTCAGCATCTCAATATGATGTTTTATGAAGTTATCTTGATCATTTTACCAAGTAAAACCTGGAACCTCATCAAATCTGGAACATGGATTGATGTTGGGTTTTTTCTTTAAAACTGCTCCGGGTTTTTCAAATATCAAGATAATTCAATGAGTCTCGTTCCTGGAGCTGGTCCCTGATCGTGACATCCTCAACCCCCATCCAACCCCTTCACACTGATGTTATAGTTGTGGTGAGAACAGCGCAGACCCTCAGTATTGAACTGGAAGTGCGCCATGGGGCCAAAAGTCACATCTCAGCCTATGAAAACACTGCCATCCTCTGGTGAGGTCTCACTCGGTGGACACCCAAAACTCCCCAAACCCCTCACGAATTTGTAACACCGTAAAACTGGCTGGAGGATTTGACACCTCTGACTCGTCGAGTGGTGGCGCGTAAACGACGTTTTTCCAAAGCTCCGCGTTTGGCTCACATGCATGTGCCATCTTTGAATATAAAATCGCCATTTGTTTGATTGCATCTACGTCCCGGAGAGTGGAGCACTGGTACACCACGACTCCAACTGGAAGCTTCTCAGGGCTGCACCAGAAAAACCCCGTGCAGCTCCCTCGCCAGGTTTCCCCGGGATCCGTGTTTTGCATCGCTCCTCAATTTGCATTTCTTCCTCAGATTTTCCGTGCGACGGGTTCAGCCGCTCGAAGCCAGCGGACGCTCCACGGCTCTATTGTACGTGCGCCTCCATTTCCAAAAGCCATACGCGCAGGAGAAGAAGCCTCTGGAAATTTTGAATAATGTTGCCGAAGCTCCACGAGCGGGGAAACTGAGGACATTTTGATTTACTGTTATTTCTGTTGCGCACCTACGGAGACAGACACGTGTCTTCGGGGTAAACAGAAAGGGCTAGATCGTGTCAGCAGATAGCATTGTCTCCCCCCCCCCTCTTTTGTTTGTTGTAGACGGCTGAGTTCAAGCTTGGCGACGAGCTATACATTTCAGTTTGTGCGCCTTGGTGATAAAGACGCATTTGGAGATGTCGGAAGTGCTACCTTTCAACGAAGAAAAAATGAGTCATTATGGAAATGAGGGCGACGAGGGACACCTTTCCTTCACCTGTCGTCTTCAAGACACCAACAACTTCTTCAATGGCTCACAGAATAAACGTCCGCCGAAACTCGGACAAATAGGCAGGAGCAAACGGGGTAAATATATAATTAAGGCGTTTTGCATGGTGATGTGTTGAATGCGCACATAGGTTACTGGTAGACCAGAACTAAGGGTGTCTGTGTGCAGCCAGATAGGCAACACCTTTGCCTTGACTCCAGTAGAGTGTAAGATCAGAGACGTTATCTGTTGTTTGCATGCTTGTGGGATGTATGGGTTTTTCAATGATCTGATCGCATTGCAACACAAGTTGGATGCGCAGTGCTGTTAAGTGCCTTCTGAATGCTGCTTAACAGAGTTGTGCTGAATGCCCCCTCCCCAATGAATGATTGAGATTTCTTTACTGTGTGATTATGATTTTGTTTTTGCTTTTGCGTTCCTGATGAAACCCATGAGATGGTCCTTGATGTGGCACATACATGCACGGACAGACATACAGTTGCACGTACAGTAGTGCACAGACACAACATGGACAAACATGGCAAACAGGCAGACGTGTAAGAACTGCATCTGTAGGTGCACAGCAAGAATACACGCAGACCTTCAGATGTGCACATTCACAAATGTGCATCAGTCACACACACACACACACTATCACGCTCATGGTTATCTTTCTGTTTTTGCATACTCTTACTCTCATGCATGCACACGCAACTTCTGCTCATACAGCGCAGTGCTAATGGTTCTGGGCTTAAATGCCCTCCTGTCAGTCGGTGGTGAATTTTCAAGACGCCACACTGAGATGAGCGCCCCTCATTAACTCTCTCTCCCCCTGTCATCCACAGTTGTGATTGAGGATGAGAATGGCGACGACGAAGCACTGAAAAATGGAACAGAGAAGACCCCGGCAGAGGCTTAGAGCGCTCGGCTCACCCCCCTCCAAAAGACACTCTTGACATTTTTTATGGCGATATTTACCAGTTTTAATCCAAAGACACTGTATATAAGCACTTTCTCTCATGTGGCAGCAAGCAGCACTTCCACGCCCTCCTCTCCCAGTCAGTCATGGCCATCCGGGGTGACACACACTGGCAGGGGCGGGAGATGGCGGCGAAGGAGACCCCCAGGTGGACCCCCCCCACACAACACCCACACACACAAACAAACAAACACACCCTCGATTACAGGGTTTCGCCATAAATCCAAAAGCGGGAGAAGACAACAAGAGGGGGGGACGAGGTGGTGGAGGAAGGAGGCAACGCTGTCGAATTGCAGAAATCAGGGACAGGATACAGAAGTAGATCTGATAAAAACTAAAGCACACACTTCTCTTATATCTTATCAGTCAAACCTACGGTACCATTCTTTCTGCTCTTCATTTTGATCGATGAATTACAGAGTTTGTAAATATGGAAAGGGAAGCCCATATTTTCTTGCACAAAGTGGGAAGCGGTAAACTGGTTTGTTCTCTGTGTTGAAGACTTTATTTATTGATCCTTTGGAATATGTCTTTTGCAGTGACTTAAGGCCCGAGGGAGTGTTTTTTTGTATGTCGAGAAAACCTTGAGTGAACAAGAGTGACATTTTTTTTCACTTAACAAATTCTCGATGTTGCCTGAGTGTTTTTTGTTACCATACTTTGCAGCTAACGAGTCATTTATATACAGTGTACCTCCCACCTGTTTGTAAGCTTCCCAGGCTTTCACCTGGATTGGTTAATACTGTAACTTGACTGTACACACCCTATTGATAAACTATTTATATTGCATTGTGCATTATCGTGTGTGCCAAATCTCATGAGGGATATACTGTACCGGACAACTTGTTCTTTTTTTTGTGCTTTATACATTTTACTCATACGAGTCGTTTTGTTGGGTTGCCATTTTTTAGGGCTCTTTCTTAAAACACTGAAATACCAACTCATGCATGGCAAATATGAAATCATGCATGCACGGCAGAAGTTCTGAAACTCTTGTGTGTTCTTGAAGCACCTCGTATACAGCTTTGAATGACAAACCTCGAGAAACAGTCTTAATTCTGCGTTGTACTGTACGACTCACACTGATTTGTACAGTGGCCTAATATCTTGTAATAAAGATTATGACAAAGTAACTATTTACTGTTTAGTGTTGATTGTGGTTTACAATAAGGAATTATGTACTTGATGTTGCTTTTTTGTTTTTGAACCGTTTTAAAACTGTAGCAAAAACAAAAGTATAGTTTTGTATCAGAAAGATAAAGACAATAGCAAATAGCTTGGCTGACTTTTGGATATGTTCCTTGTACAGTTTCCCCTGTTGTTATTGGATTGCTTATCTGGCTGCCAAGGAAGGTCAAGTCAGCATTTTCCACTGTGAGAAAGTAGCATCCCATTCCTTGGAAAGATCAGATGTGGAAGGAGACAGAAATGGGGAGAAAGATGAGCAAATAATCCCGTCAAGAATTTGAAATCCACACGTTTAAAGGAGAGTTGTAACACTCAACTCGGACAACTGCGCAACAGACTCCGACATCATGAAGTGCTACAGTATTGCAAATGATTCTGTGGGGGAAAATGTACACCACTGCTTCCCAATGCAATAAATGTCTGTTTGCATCTAAAATCTCAGCTCCTCTCTTTAATCAAGTCCTCCCTTTAACTCCATTGCCAGAGATGGTAAATGGTGCAGGGGCCACCGAGGCAAGAGGAACACTGATGAGACGTGACATTTCCAACTCTGCTGTGGTGACTAAATGATTCATGTTGTGTGTGACGAGCCTCTGTCAGCGTACGGCATCTTAAACCCGGACCGCCGGGATGCGTGCTGGGAACACATAATATGCAGTAAACGCACACACATGTCCGTTTCAGCTCCAACTGCAGGCGAGACTAACATATTGCTAGTCTCTCTTCCTCCCCAGTCTTGACAGACATGAAAGGGGCTGCCTGGGCTGGGTACCATGGTAACAGATGCACCTTGCACTCGACGGGTGCTGCGGTGGGTTTTCGGTGCAGAATAGTCTTCCCTGAGCCTTGGCTCGATACCATCGCTATCTTTAATGGAATGTTCTCCATTCTCTTATCTCTGCCCTCTTCTCTCAAGACCCCCTATTCACTCAGTGGCGTGACCGCATTATCCTGCCAAAATAGTCCCTTCTTCCAAGACGGCAGTCAACCATGACGATGGCGCCCACTGCAGTAACAGCCTATCCCCCTCACACGGAATGAGAGGATGTTACATTTAGGGAGTAATGGCCTATGATTTTCTGTGTGATGGGACCAAGCCTGGCTCTGATAAGTCTTAACACAGGGTCAGATATTGTTCCCACACAGGCAAAACTGTCGTATTCAGTAACATACTGCTGACAATTACAACTCTTGGGCAAAATCATAGAAACATCCTGCAGAAATGACCAGTTTGAATGGGAACTTGTGGTGCACAAATACCAGTATTTTATTTATTCAGTCAATTTGAAGGTGCACTTTTCTTTGTCCATTCAGTTTTGTTGTATTTGGCGTTATGTGCTCACAATTTATGAAACCTTTCTCCTCACCACATTACATAATTGTGCAGCCATAGTAAACCACAACTACTATGTGACTCATAGTAAGTTGAATACAAATTATCAGCATGGGTCACCTTTAGCGGAGGTTTGAAAGGATGAGTAGGTTTTCAGAGTCACTGCCTGAATTGCTGAATTGCATCAGTCACAAACGCTTTGGAAATTACACCGCGTCTCAATAATCATGATGGACAAAGTGCCAAACTCAGAAAAACGGCATTATCCAAGAGGAGCAGCTGTGTCATGTGAACACACACCGATGCTGACAGACACTGAATGGGATATTTTCCTAACAACGCCTCAAACTGCAGCTTCAAGGGGACCACAGAGTGAAATGGACACTTCCGACAGTGTCAACAAATATTGAACATTATAACCCTCTTACATCCTGACTGTTGGAATGATTTGATCTATATACTGTATCAATTAGTTGATGTTAAGTAGTATCAGTCAGTGCCATCCACAAAAGTGGATTATGCAATTTAGCTACAGAACAATTTAAAGACCTACAGCAATCTATAGCATGACAATGATGATAATGATCATGATCCTCTGTCGTCAATTGTTTGTCCAAAGTATCCAAAAGTCAAGCTCTTCACCTCTGCTGAGTAGATCTACCTTGTCACTGTCCATCTCCCTCGCTGTTGACAGCCTCATCATGCATTTTATCACAGTGGTAATCCAGGAACACATATTTCTCAGCTGTGTAACACATATTCATCGATAAACGTCTATGAACACACAGAAGTCTCAAATGCAGGTTATGTGTTTATCACACAAACCTTCACAGCTCCATACTTAGACACTAAGTCCTAATGCTGTTACTATCACAGAGATGCAGCAGATGCTGCTCACCTCAGACTGGACAGATATGTTCAGATTCAAGCTCAGGCTTGGGCTGGGTGGCCATCGCTGCTAGAAGAGGCTCAAAATTACACTTAACAGTGAATAGATCCTCCATTATTGTCATCTATGTAATAGGAAGCTCTTTATGGACTTAGTCAGTTGCTGTCTGGATGATATTGTGGCAAATGGGTTTTGTAGTGAGGACTGATGAGAGGCTAATCACTGGTGCTGTGAAGGGGGCAGATGGAAGTCAAGATCTGGATGGCTGTTAGGTTACATAAGCTCAGACAGGTGTAGGAGAAGAGAAAGAAAGAGACAGAGGTAGGAGAGGGGAGAGAGAGAGGGGTGAAAGCATTCATAGGGAGGGAAACCACACCCTGCAAGTTCCCCATCAGATGCACACACATACACAAGCTAACACGCGCCGTGCACACACTCTGGCCTGACTGACTCTCTCACAGTTGTTCCTGAGAAAACCCAGAGCTCGCTCTCTCCTCTGGACTCCTGAATCTGACCTTTGTGTCGACGCAGGGAAATACCTGCCGTGACCTCACATGCTGAGCCGCTCACTGGGAAAATCAGCTCCTCTCTTTCTCGGCGTGAATCAATGGGCTTTATGTGATGCAGTAATAGAATGAGTATGGCATGCAAATGGCTGAGGCAACATTTGCATTTCATTCCACTGCATGTGTTCATCTGTGTGTATGCGTACATGTGCAGATGTTGGTCTATTTATTCAGATTTTTTTTGCTATTTGCGTGTGTGCATAGATGTACACACTTATGTGTGTGCATTAGTGTGTGTGTTTGTGGTGGGCAAGCTCAATTGGCATTGGGATCAGGTATTCTCTCGCTGATTGAGACTCCGCTGGGAATTCACAAGGACGACCGCTGACAAGAGGGAAAAGGGAAATGCAGTCCTGGTTGCGATCCTGGTTGGAAAAATAAATAAATAAATGTCCCCGTAGACACCACACCAGAATATTCTGTCAGCTTTTATTTTGGGCAGAACTGAATCAGAGCATTTGACCAAAAAAACAACCCTGCCTATGATATGATGGTAAAACCCACTATGGTTGCAGCTAAATCCTGATTGCAGATGACGTCAATCTTTCAAGCAAGTTCCCTCTGAGATATCAGTCCAGCTTTTACTCATCTCCAAAAAAGAAAAAACCTGAATCCCACCCAGATTCTGGCGCTGTGGACATTGTCTCCGTGTGTTGTTCTTGTGTGAAAGAAAGGGTTCAGGTTTAACAGATGGGACTCTCAGGTCAGAGTGATAAAAATGGACAAACAGCAAACAAAGACAGTGACCACTCCACATTAACATTAAACACTCTCTCACTGTTTTCCAAGGAAAGTGAAGAGAGCTGGAGGAGGGAGGGAGGAGGGAGGGTGGCAGGCAGGCAGATCGGAAGAGAGAGTGGGAGAGCGGCACGAGAGGGAGATGAGGAGATAAGAGAGATGGAGAGCCAGGAGAGAAGGAGGAAAAGAGAGGGATAAACAAAAGTGAGAGTAGAGGAAGAGAGAGGGAAGAGAGACAGAGGCTCAATATGATGAAATGAATGCCAGGGAGAAACAGTTCAGACCCACCAGATGGTTACTATAGCAACCACATCCCCAGTCTCTCTCTCTCTCTCTCTCTCTCTCTCTCTCTCTCTCTCTCTCTCTCCCTCTCTCTGCCTAGCTGCTTTGTTGCTGCTTTAAGTCTGTGGAGGGAAACCAACGGCTGAGAGAGACAGCTTTTTACATTTTGGTGCAGTGGCATCGTAAAAGCCTCATAACAAACTTACATACATACTTGTACTTGGATTGTATGGATTCAGCGTGTTGTCATTTATTGCCCCCTGATTGTGATTTTGACGGCCGACTTCTGTCACAAGCATCTTGCCAACGGATGCAGTGGTTTCCTCCCCATGGAACAATCCCCTGCAAAAGCTTATGTGTGTTTAAGTATGTGCATTACAGTGCAGTGCACCAGTGCGGGGTCACGAACAGTTCAAGGAAAAAGGCAGGAGCAGCAGGAGTCTTGTGAGACCTTCATTAATGCCCCGTTTTACCTTTGACCCTACCTTACTCACAGAGACACAGGCATCCACTGTATGCACAAATGTGTAGGGTTTGTATTGCAAAGTGTGCATTGCTGTAAACACAGCAGACAGATTGAGATGCTATAAGTGTTCTCCTCGAGCTCAGCAGCAGTGCGCTACAGTTTCATACACAGAATGGGCATCAGATGTCTCCATCAAGATCGTGTTCGCCCCTGCAACGAGCAAAACCCCCATTAAACACACACACACAAGCATAATGCACACTCACGAATGCAGCCTGGCACCATGCATACACTGCACACACTTACACACATTCACAGACACCAGCAGGGAAATATCCAAACTGGGATACACAACAAAGGGAAGAGCTTGTGGGCCCCCCCAGCTAATCTCATGCATGGAGATCATTTTCAAAACAGAACAAAATGGTGGGCCATCTCTCGGTGGCAGAGTGGGTCTCCACAGGGCCCCCGGGGCGGGATGGCATGTAACTGTGTACGCGTGCCTCCTGAATAAAAGATGCTGACCTAGATGGAAATCCGCCATTGGTCACTTAATTTGTCCTACATGCGTGATTGGCTCGTGCCCAAACACACAACTTAGCTGTCCAATCGAATGGGAGTGGAGGGGGTCATGTATGAGTGCAAAACGTGATAAAATGACGCAAACTTCTCAGGTTTGCACAGAAATATCGTTTTTAAGATAGAAAATGAAAAACAATAATTTGGGAGAGACATTCAAGAATGTATATATTGTTAATGTACCACGGTTGTTTCAATTTACTAGTCGAACTACTTGTTCTTGTTCTTCATATCAGTGTCCTTGCAGTGTATATGTTGTTCTCTCCCAGCCCCCCCTAGAAAAAAGCTTAATTCACCTCAGGGGCTTTATCCTGCATACATCTTCAAAGACAGACTAATAAAAGCAAACATGAGATGCATCTTTAGCTGCTCCATCATCAACTAACATTACACAGCTCACTGATGCAGATTGGATTCATGCAATGTGCCAGCGCCGGACCACGTGGGACTAAACATAGTACATATGTCTGCAGGTCTGTGAGCATGAATGAGCCCGACTGAAAGGGTGTTTTGTATCAACATTGTACTGAACCCTTCTACATTATTGATATGCAATTTGACTGCCCGCCATTAATAAATTATTAAGGAATTGAAAATTGTTGAGCCGGGGCTTGACAGCCTCGAAGCTCTTTGGCCCCGGTAGATGAATGAACACGGCCGCATGATTGTCAATGACTGTTGAACTCTAAACTGCATGAGCGAATGAAAAGTCTGCTTAATCTTTTTTCTCAGGTTTTTCAAAGGACTCAGGGCTATTTCGCTCCCACCTTGTGTTATGTAATAATCCAGCTGTTTATTGAGTGAATTGGTTGGGTTTAGTGAGAGCTGGATCTCCCCCGGAGAAAGGAGGGAGGCTGGATCCAGACGCTCGTGGTTGCCTGGCTGATCTTGGGACTGAAACTGTGTTCAATCCTGGAGGCTCAGTCTGTGTGAGTCCCAACATACTGACTCGCACATCTTGCCTTTCCCACACACCCTGGTGATAAATACAATCACACAAATTGATCTTTGAAATGTTCAGGAATGTTTAGGGACTCACTTGTGAAATATTCAAATGGACCAATGACAAATTTCTTTTGAGTAAACATGTATTACAATGGTCAAACATGACGCCATACCTAACCCTTACATTTGACAGTCACTCAGAGCAACGACCAACAGGTGGACCAAAACCTGCAGAGCAATTATAAACCCTCAGAAAAATAGAGATCAAAATTTAAAACACCTAGTGCAGTGCCCATTTGGAGCGTGAGCCTGTTCAAACATTTTTTGTAATATAAGTCCTGCCCTCAGCTTTTGAGCAAAATTTGAGGGCCAGCTATAGCAAAATTGTATGGAATATCCAAAATCTGAAAAAGTTACTTTTTCCGGTGCCGTCCAGAGATGTTCGGTACCTAATTTGGTGATGATTGCTCATAGTTTGTAGGAGGGCTAACGAAAAAGCTGATTTGGACAAAATTCAAAATGGCGGGAAAACGATCTAAACACAAACTTATGGTTCAAAAGTTACAGGCCAAAACGTAAAGTTTGTTGTTTTAGCACCACCAAGTAGCTTTAAGGATGTTAAATCATCTTATTCCACTCGGTCTGACATCATCATGCATTGTGCATCATGTTTTTCCAGCACTTTATTGAAGCTATATGATGTTTACAGAGTGAAATATTCAACTGCCATCACTACATCATTTTTATGGCTGCACCATTCAATCAAATGGAAATGTTTTTGTGTTTTGTGCATCGTTTTAGACACATTTCCCCAAAATTACTCCTGACACATTCTGTATCTTTGGAAATTCTGGGTTCTAAATAGAATTATGGGTTAAATCTGAAATATGAATAGGAATTACCCATGTAGAAGTAATTTTAGTACATAAACGTAAACGTATCCAACTGTCTTATAAAACATGTGATAAACAGAAAACAATGTTTATTTAAGAGTATAATTAAATATATATAAAATAGGAAATTAAAGTGATGTCGGTGATCCTCAAAAAGAGCCATCAGGAACAACATTTTCTGTTGGACCAGGTCGATGAAATCAAAATGTTAAAATCTGAACCCATGCATAAACATCTAAGTTCTAAGACTGATGTTACAGATCTGAGTAGCCTTTACTTGTTATCAAACAGTTTACAAAACAGTCAGGTCTGTAATATAAAGGCTGGAGCTCTGACTCTGACAACAACAAGCTGTTCCATCCACATTGAAATTCCTTGGTGATGTCCACTCTGCACCATCAGCCTCTCTGGCTAAGCCTCAGGAATACCAACCAGCTGTCAGCCCCTTACTCTCTCAGTCTTCTTCTCTACTTCTTGCCATCTCTCATACCATCTCTCTCTCTCTCTTTCTCTCTCTCTCCCTCTCTCTCTCTCTCTCTGTATGCTCTCTTGTTGACAGAAAACAAGTGCTGCATCACCATTTTAATTCTGGCGTGGGTGTGCAGGTTCTGTTTTTTTTTTCTTGCTAGAGATGCATGGAGCGAGCAGTGAGGAGCCGGCACAGAGTGAAGGATCAGGGGTATGAATCTTAATGACTTCTACCAGAAGAAAGTGGGGAGGAGAGGTCTGGGGAGAATCCGCCCCTAATCTCCCTCTCTCCCCCTCTGCTTGTCTCTCTTCTCACCTATGGACCCGTGCATGCAGCTTGTCTGTGTTTGCAGGATTTGTCTCCCTTTGATTCTGATTAATTAGCTAAGGATGGACAACCAAGAACCTGAACGCTGCCATGTTAAAGACAGAGAGAACAAGACAGAGGAGACAGACTCCTACAGCTGCATAGTTTTACATGTGGCATTGCCGTCACCACACTTATAACGGAACCATGTTGGTAGCCATATTGAGTAGGATGCATATATCCAGTAGAGGTAGCAACGTTTGTGTGACTATTACACCTTTCAGTATCTTTATTCAGACAATCAAGTGCTATGATGAACAGACCTGTGACCAGTAGGGGGCCCCGCCTGAGGTAAAATTAATTTACACTATGTGGCCATGTTCACATGCTTTTGTGTACTTTTGTAAAATGGAACCCTATACTTTTGGTCTGGGGCTGTTTTCCATGGTTTAGGCAAGAACCTTTAGCTCCAAGTAATGGGAATCTTGATGTTAGACCATACAATGATTTCAACGTGGCATCAGTTTGGGAAAGCATCAGTTTCCTGTTTCAAAAAGTGCACAAAACCAGGCAAAACTAAAAAACTTTCCCAGACTGGTGTGGAAGAACTTGACTCGCCTGTGCAGAGCCCTGACCTCAACCCCATCCAACAACTTTGGGATGAACTGGAACGCAGACTGTGAGCCAGGCCTTATCGCCCTACATCAGTGTTGGACCTCACCAATGCTCTTGTGTCTGAATGGCAGCAAATTCCTGCAGCGAGATTCCAACATCTTGTGGAAAGCCGTCATGAAGAGGCTGTAATAGCAGCATATTGATCCCATGGTGTTGGAATATGATGTTGTGATGTAACTAAACTAACAATTATTTTCATTATCAACGGTTATTTTAATGATGAATCGTTTTTTCTGTAAGTCAGAAAATGCCTGTATTAATTTCACACAGTTGAAGAAGACGTCTTCAGGTGTCTTGTTTTATCTGACCAACATAATATTCAGTTTACTGTCATGAATGACAAAGAAAAGCATCAAATCCTCGCATTTGAGAAGTTGGAACCAGGAAATTGTTTGGCATTTTAGCTTTAAAAATTATTTGATCTGTTATTAAAATAGTTGCAGATTCATTTTGTCAATTGACTAATTGATTATTCGACCAATCGTTGCAGCTCTAATGATGTTCAACAATAGTTTATGGATGTAATGTTTGGGTGTCTTGATGCTCTGTTTGGGTGTCCATTTACTTGAACCATGTTGTGTACTACCATAGTAACGGGTAAGGGTTAGAGAAGTTTACTAAGACTAAAACAAATCTATGCCTCAGCTATCATCACACAATATCTAAACCAACATGATGCACTGATCAATGTTTCTATAATAATAATGGGTCAAATGACTACGTGTAATGTGAATTGGTCACTCATAGCAACAAACCCACATTATAATCGCCTAACTCTGCTGTTCCCCTCGGCTCCATAGAGCGTTTTAGAGTCTTTCAGCTCTTTGTTTTGATTTTATGGCCCACAACTTTAATGTTTGGTTCACTTTCACCCTTCTCACCGACCGTGTTTGATATGAAGTCAATCATATCAATTGTGTTTGTAATATTCAGCTTGTTGTGGAGCTTTGCCACCTTGACTTGGCATTCTGCACCACCAGTTGTCACTACAGAGTCCACCCCAGTATGTATAGAGGACAGCTAGCGCTCACTTTCTCCCAGGTCGTCTGTTGCTGAGTTATCTATGCCTGCTACCTTTTTTTCAGTTCTGCCTGTTTGTACTTGTTATGCCTTCGTGCCAGCCTGTTGTCTGTCTGACGTGTAGCCCTCATTGAAAGGATTGCCTTCGTTTCACCAACTGTAAACCTGCCATGTGTCCAAGAAAAGCTGTTTTTACCTGCCTCTTCAGTCTACTTTAGGGTTCATGTCTTGTACTAGACTGTTACATCTAATCTTATATCTAATCTGAACCATCTGGTGTGGTTGGCCATCACAAAGTGTAAGAATGGTCCATAATTTCAGTTTCATTTCTTCACTAATTGTCTCTTACTAGTGCTTTCTAATCTGTATTTCTTCGGGCTTTCAGAATAAAATCAATCAGTCAGTCCAAACTGGAGGCACACCTGACCACTGGTGAACTGCGTGTTCACCCTTTCACAGTTCAAACCTGCCTGAAGCATCATATGAATGATTCAAATGAACGACTGAATTAATTTTTCATTTTCATACCATTGAAATGGACCACCCCACATGGGATTACATGACACATGACAATACCACAGGACTTCCGGCAGTTGACATTCATGTTCCAAAGAAAAATAAATAATTGCTGCATACCACATACTTTGCATGTTCCAAAGGAAAGTAAAAAAAGAAATGGAAAGTAAAACATGTTTTACACAAAATTATAACAGACATACAATATAAAAGCTACCTATTAAACATGTATTTTCCATGCATGTCCATAATATGCAAAAGTGAGAGTTAAGAATCTTATAAACTAAGAGCCTCCCAACAAAAACAATCATAAAGCAATCATCAAGAACAACATGATGTCCAGTTTCCGGATGAAGGGGTAAAATACCGCAGTTGGGAAAAACTAAATATCCTTTTTCAACGGTTTAAATTTCACTCATAAATATGCAGGAATACTTGTGTTTATCTTATCAATGTTTAGCTCTTCACCTTATTCTGTTTACATCCTCATCCAACACAGGTTTTGTTTCTTTATTGCATAATTTTCAACTGTGAGGCAGATCATCTTTTAACTGGAGGACTCAGGTTCAAGCTCTTGAGTTAGCACCCTGCTGAAGTGTTACTGTATAAATCTATGGAGAGTATAGGAGAGTATACTGCCTACAGAAACTGTGACATACCATATATTTGTGAGCATGGAGTAGTGTTTGACCCGATCTTACATTATGTATTCGTTGGGTTGAGTGTTTACCTGTCTTCATGTTGTTCACACAGAAAACCAATTTCTACTGCGACCACTCTACTTTGATATCCTTTCTGTCATATTCAGCGCTTGAAATGAGTCCTTATGTGGCAATACAAAGTCCTTCTCTCTGTCTCTTCCAAATTCTCTGGAGACCTCAAGCCTTACTTTTACTCTTTCAGTTGCCATGGATACCTCCGGCAAGGCAGCTGATTGGAGGCAACAATAAACTCAGCTCTTTCAAGCCTTTGACAAATTTTGTCTCCAAACTGACGATCTAATCGACTCCCTATATCCTCTCTACATGCTGACACGCAGCTGGTAATGTATGTGCACACATACATGTAGATAAACTCTGACTGACTTGGCACACAGACCGGCGTTGACCGTTGGACGACAGTGGAACAGAGATCAATGTAATCTCCTTCAGCACAATCCAAAGCCACTGTCATCATCTATCTATCTATCCCAGTGGAACAGGAGAAATGTGTGAAATCAATTCTGCATCCATTTAAGGAGCAGCCAGCCACAGCAGTCTGGCTCCAGAGGTGACCCAGAGTGCTCCTGCATGGTCCTTAGTGGAGGCCAGTGCTGGTTGATAGCCTGGTTTCCGCTAAAGCACCAAACTGGGATAACTATGATGTAGCACTATCCCTAGCTGTGCTAACGCAGTGAAGGATACACGTGTCATGACTGAAAATTGGTCTGCTGGACTGTTTCAGATCAAAGGTAGAACTCTCAGTTCTGTGCAGAAAAGTAAAGAAATGTTTGAAATTTTGGTAAATACCCTAATTTGCTTCCTTGCCCAGAGTTTAATTTAAACGATTGATACCACTCTCATGTCTGTAATGTAAATACGGGGCTACCACCAGCAGCTGGTTAGCTTAGCTTAGCATAAACACTTAACAACTAAAAACCTGCCTTCCAACACCTCTTAGGCTCATTAATATTATATCTCATTAGTTTAATCCATACATAACCAGAAGTGTAAAACAGTAACCTAAAGGAAATCACTGCACTGGCCCAAGAAATAGTTCCACAAATAACTTCTCATAAAACCACAAATTGTTGTTTCTACACTTCTGTTTTTAGACAGTGTCATGCGAGCTGTTTCCCCAGTTTCCAGTCTTTATGCTAAGATAAGCGGTTGCTGGCTGTAGCTTCATATTTACCGACATCAGTGTGTTCTTATCTAACTCTCTGCAAGAAAGGGAATTTCCTGAATAACCCTTATCCTTATCTTAATTTTAACCTAACATTAAGACTAACAGTCCTAACCCAAACATGACTGATGATTAACAATGGGTTAAATGTTAAATGATTAACATTTTGGGGATTTGCATTTTGTCCCCAAAACAGATTTAAAACCCTTTTTTTCCCACTTATCTTTTTAAGATAATTTTTGCTTCAACTAGTGACTAGTTTAGTGACTTGTGTCTATAAAACCACATGTGGTTTAATAATTATACGCTGATTTGTTGTTTCCCCTAAAAGTTGGAGTGAAAAAATATACATGCTGCAATGATTTACACACAAGGGAGTCTTTCCACATGGGATCCAGCTTCTCTCACTCAGTACTGGTTGTTACTGTTTAATGATGATGATACACTAGTTGCATCACAGGAATTCATTCATACTTCTGAGTGTTTTTTTTTTGATTTGGTGGTCTTGATATGTGGGGTTTACCTCCTCATTATTTCAATAAGGTTGTCAATGATGTAATCATTTTAAATAAGCCTTTACAACAACGACAACATGACAAAAATAATTTTACCCCAAAATGTTTGCAGTGAAGGCTTAGAAAAGGTTTCCTCTTAAAAGGTAATGCATGGTTATCTCAAAGAGATGATGAAACCACAGCAGATAGTATAAGATAAGATAAGATAAAATAATCCTTTATCAATCCCTCAGCGGGGAAATTTGCATTGTTCCAGCAGCATACAGGATAGTGCAATACAGGCATAAGTAGAAAACAAGATATAATAAATAAAAACAATAAAGACTGTTATAAGAAAGCTACTAAAACTAAAAGACTAATATGAAAATATATTTCATGTTCACTGTAGCAGATGTATGTAATCAATATATAAGTTTCTGATACACAAGCATGCATTGAATTAAGTAATTTGTGTAACTATGTGGTTTTATATAGACCTGGATGAAGGGCCAGGGTAGAATTATAAGAGAAGAGAGACCCTCATCACTCCTTGCCCAACATGTCTCTCACAAAAATAGAAGAATTACCAAAACAGCAAAACATCAGACATTCACTTTGCTTTTTAAAAAAGTACGATGTTGGTAGTGACTAACTGAAAACATGTTTAAGTACAACATGAGTCCATGGAGCTCCACATCTGACTGCAGAGGCTGTCCCCCAGTGCCTCACTACTTTTGGGACTATGTCCTGTCCTCTGGGTTGGATTAACCACTAGGGGGCCCTGGTGCAAAATCAACTGTGGGGCTCCTATTCAGGTACCCCCACCTCCCATTTCCAAGTTAGTCATTGATAATTTGATTACATTCAAATCAGTTTAGTAAAATGTATGGTGTAAGCATGATATTAACGACATATATCTGGATTGTGACACAGGCCCCCTCTGGAAGACAGGGCCTCAGGTAAAAACACAGCAGCCACTTTATCACTCCAGTTTATATTGTGCATTAGGGGTGCACATTACCTGACACATTTGTAATAAATAAAATGTCTACTAACTAATTGCCCCACAGTGAACCTGGGGTCTTGAGGGTCTGGGGCCCTGCATGCGGCAGTTGCCTGGTTGGTAATCCCGCTTTACCTATCTTCTTTGTCAGGCAGGTGTACTTTTTTAGACTGTAAATAAAAAGACCTGCATCATCGTTGTTGTCAGTTTGTGTGTGTGTGTGTGTGTGTGTGTGTGTGCGTTTGTGTGCTCAGATTTTGCAGTTCTACAGGGCAGGCATATACAATATTTAGGAAAGTTGAGTTTATGCAGAACGTTTTGGCGCCACCTACAGGCTCCACAGAGGAGTGTTTGTTGAAATTGAACCTCCAATCGCCCGAACCTTAACAGAAAATTTCAAATTAAGATTTTAAATTCATTAAGTTATTTGTTCAAGTTTTGAGAGCCAGTTGTACTTGCGTCTTTTTGTAAGTCGGGTGGGAACTTTCAATAAACTGGGAACTATTATCACTTGCGTTTTACCCGGACATGTGAGCGGTTGCACAGGTGTCCAGTCTCGGCAGAAACGGTTTAGAATCTTTGGCTTCGGTTTCGGCACGCCATTGTGGGAAGTAGTTACTCTTACATTACCGAGTCCTCACTCCCCCGAGCTTGCTTTCCTAGTTGAGTTATCCTGAGTAAAGTAACAAAAGAAGAAACTGTTCCACAATGGCTACGGACTCCTGGGCCCAGGCGGTGGACGAGCAAGAAGCCGCGGCGGAATCGGTAAACCTTAACTTACGCAACACGAGCTAACGTGTTGTTAGCTTGTTTAGAGGATGCTTTGGCCTGTTCTGGTACACTGTAAGCGGAAATAAGGTGCTCAGCCTTGAAAATATATATAATATAATATAATATTTGTATAAATTGGACCCTGTGACTGTCTGTCTCAGTAACGTTCACAAAAACTTAAAAACGAAACTACCGGGTGGCCTCGGTCTGTCGTGAGAGCTAAGTTAACTAGCTTGAGCGGAGATGCTGCGTGCTCAATGAGTAACTAGCTTTAGCAGTTAGCTGGCTCGCAAGAAAATTATGCAACACGCTCTAAAATAGCTCTACTGATGACTTTGTCCAAGTTTGTGCCTCTCGTGTATTATTATGAGAGGCACCAACCGGGTCTAGACCTGACTCACATAATGGTAAGCCTTATTTTATCAGATAAATAACTGTAAACTTTTTATGTTCTTCCTTACAGATCGGTAACCTGCAAATAAAAGAGAAACCGGAGGAAAATGGTATGTGTGTAAAACAAGATAATGTGTAAAATGCAATAGTCAGAAAACCAATAATCCCCAAAATGTTTTGGATGTAAATATAAGTATTATTTTTAACATTGCAGGCACGGCTGCAAACGCAACAGACTCCAGCAGTGCAGCTGCAAGTTCAGAAGTTGAGGGAGAAAACAAGTCTACAGAAGACGATGAAAAAGGTAGGGTTGGTTATTATTTAAATGCCCTAAATATGTTAATCCTCTGATGACGTTGTCTTGATTGTCATTGCAACATAACTTTATTTTTTTCAGACGACAAAGCGGCACAATCATTGTTGAACAAGCTGATCCGGAATAATCTTGTCAATAACACAAATCAAGTGGAAGTCCTTCAGAAGGATCCCAACTCTCCGCTCTACTCTGTCAAGTCCTTTGAGGAGTTGCGACTGTAAGTGAATCCTCTGTTTGTCCACCCATCTCTCATGTTGCTTTGTAGAATATTAGGGCCTCGTATGTCATTGAATCAGTTATCAGTCATGCGTAGTGTTAATGACACATGCATGCACTCAGAAAGGATGTTTTGGAGCTAAAATGTTCCCACCAAGACCCATACTTTAATCATACTGATCCAGGAGTGTCCCTTCTGTTTGTCCTTTTTCATGGTATTTATTTTAAGGCGTGTGCGCACCGGCACTGAAATGTCAAAGCGATGAGGTGCTTTTTAGATCTGTAATAACCTTTGCTGAAGGCGTGACTATTTTTCTCCTGTGTGCAGCAAACCACAGTTGCTTCAGGGCGTGTATGGCATGGGTTTCAACCGGCCATCCAAAATCCAGGAGACTGCCTTACCTATGATGCTGGCCGAACCGTGAGTATACTTTGCGCTGTACATAAATGTTGTGGAGTCCTCTAGCAAAGCTTTATTTCTCTTGAGGCTTACTAAAATCTCAAATCCTGAATAGTCACTATAACTTTGGAAGTAATTTAATCAAACGTCCTTTAACTTTAAAATGTGAGATTAAATGAATAGCTCCTTGCTCCAGGTACTAATAAATACAACCAATACAAATACAACTACAATTTTTTGTTTCTTCTAGTCCACAGAATCTGATCGCTCAGTCGCAGTCAGGTACTGGGAAAACAGCTGCCTTTGTCCTGGCCATGCTCAGTCATGTAGATCCCAACAACAAATATCCCCAGGTTGGTTTTCACTTCCCTCACTTTTCTAAAAGATCTCAAATTGAAGTCTTGAGTTTAAAAATTGGTATATTTGACATGCTATGAGTATCTCTGGTAAAAATCTGAGGGCTTCCATCTCCCTGTCCCTCACAATAATATTATCCATAGTAGCTTGAACTGAATGACACAAGCTTTTACTGCCCCCTTTCATTTTTCTCTATCAGTGCCTGTGTGTGTCACCCACCTATGAACTGGCACTTCAGACTGGAAAGGTAATCGAGCAGATGGGCAAACACTATCCTGAGGTCAGACTAGTCTACGCCATCAGAGGAAATAAATGTAAGGCTTCTCTGCTCTCTTCAATGCTAGATATAATAGATATAGATAATAGATAAAAATAACATTTTGTCTGTTATTTGAATTGTTCCTATTGGTTTAAACATAAACCCAGCAGAGAGATGGCTCTGTGTGTTGACAAGCACTTGTTTCTTTTAAACGTTGCAGTGCAGCGGGGCATGAAGCTGCAGGAACAGATAGTTATCGGCACACCTGGCACCATGCTGGACTGGTGCGGTAAATTCAAGTTCATAGACCCGAAGAAGATCAAGGTGTTTGTGCTGGACGAGGCCGACGTCATGATCGCCACACAGGGTCACCAGGACCAGAGCATCCGCATCCAGAGGTCAGAATGAACACCAACGTTGAAGAGAAACAATCTCAGCACACAAAAGTTATTGATAAGCTATGAGATCATACACTGTGTCCCTAACACATGAGTTTATTTATGAAACTCACAAAATATCTATAATTGAAATGATAAATTGTCGTAAACTGGTTTTCTCAAGCTGAGTTTCTGCAATCAACATCCTCAAAAGTGGACCACTTTTTAAAAATCCACAACTACACTTTGACTTCTCTCTTCTCTGCCACACAGGATGCTGCCTAAAAACTGCCAGATGTTGCTGTTCTCAGCCACGTTTGAAGAGACCGTGTGGAACTTCGCCCAGCGCATCGTTCCTGACCCCAACATCATCAAGTTGAAAAGGGAGGAGGAGACGTTGGATACCATCAAACAGTATTATGTGTTGTGCAACAGCAGGGAGGAGAAGTTCCAAGCCCTCTGTAACATCTACGGAGCCATCACCATCGCCCAGGCCATGATCTTCTGCCATGTGAGTTCATTCACTTCGTGTTCATATTTACATACATGGTCTGCATTAAAAATGATGATTCAGACCTCGACCCCCAATTTTTTGGAGGAATAAAGAAATACAAATTCTTTTAAGTTTGTCAGATTATCAGAATTATTCAGCTGACTTGCTGGATTAGTCCGCTGTTTATTTTACCAACGCTTTCAGCACAAGGCCTTCTACAGGGTGTGTTAACACTCTAATTCTTCCTGTAAATCAGCTTGTGTTTTCACATTTGGTTACGTGGGACCCTAGTTTGCTGATGAAGTAGTTGAATCTCTCTCCTCTGTGTGATCCAGACGAGGAAGACTGCAGGCTGGTTGGCAGGGGAGCTGTCCAGAGAGGGCCACCAGGTGGCTCTGCTCAGTGGAGAGATGCAGGTGGAGCAGAGGGCCGCTGTCATCGACCGCTTCAGAGACGGCAAGGAGAAGGTCCTGGTCACCACAAACGTTTGTGCTCGAGGTGAGGACAGAATCAGCATCATGTCTTTATATGACATACTTAATAACAGCTTTGCACTTGAGACAGATCTCTTTACACATATATGTAATAATAAATATCCTGTTATTGAAATTACATGCTTTTAACAGCGGAGTCAAATATTCATTGGGTGCACGCACTACAGTGAAATACAAATAACACAGTATTGCCCATGTACATTGTTTTTCACTACTAACACTACTGTCTCACTATCTTTCTCCCCACTTGTCTTACACATTCAGGTATCGATGTCGAGCAGGTTTCTGTGGTGATCAACTTTGACTTGCCAGTAGACAAGGATGGTAATCCAGACAACGAGACATACCTGCACAGGATTGGCCGCACAGGACGGTTTGGCAAAAGGGGACTGGCCATCAACATGGTGGACAGCAGGATGAGCATGAACATCCTCAACAGGATCCAGGAGCATTTCAGTAAGTTTATTATTAAGTTGTTTACTCAGTATAATTACTCAGTTCAGGAAGATGGTGGTACCAGTGATCAGCCATATGTCAACCCTCCAAATGAACCCCACCATTTTCTATGGTTTCTCCCTCTACAGGTAAGAAAATTGAAAAACTAGACACAGATGATCTGGATGAAATCGAGAGAATTGCCAGCTAAAGAGAACGGCGTTTATCGCATGAAGGACGCCGACCCAACTTCCCTTCCCCTCTTCGCTCTCCAAGGACTGTACGCTCCTACAGTGTTTTATGCTTTTATTTTTTTAGCCGTCGGAGAAAAGAACAAAACCACAAACACAACATATGTTTACACGTGGATATGTCTCCTCTCAGACGAGTGTTTTGTAAGTCTCTGGAACATACCCCATTTCACTCTTTGTACCCCTTTGAATAAAGTCTATGAGTTTATCGCTGTGTTTCGTGATGCTGCAAAAGCAGCCATAGTCGACTCTGTTTTACTGAACACGTGGATTTAAAAAACACTTTTTGGTGTTGGCTGTAGCGGTGGCATGATACAAGCTATTCCATAAAGAGATTCACAAAAAAAACCTAATAGAAAAATAACCATTTTATGTGTTTTTAATTTTAATAGGAACAAAGTATAATTGAATGTAACTGTATCATGTTGACTATTACAGCATTTATTGTGCTCTGTATCGACCAAAACTCAGTACAAAGGGTGAAGTTGGGTATGCTGCTCGGAGCTGTAGTTTAATCATTAAGATTATGTTAGTGAGATGGTGATGGTTGGGTTTCAAGGGTCTATGCAAACTTATCAACCTGTGATAGCTATTATCAAATAGTATCAACCTGTATTCACATGACAGAAATTAATCCTGAATTAACCTCAGCTTTAGCATCAGGGTGTGTAGTCAAATGCCAAAAAAAGGCTACCTAGAGTGATAATACACTACTAACTCAAGTCATGGACATTTAGATATTTCTGTTTAGCTAGTAATCAATCATCAACCAACCATACTTTACACTCCTGTGTTATTCATATAATTTTAAAAACGATTACGGCCGTTATCAGGACAGGCTTGGCACCACTGCTGAGCATTAATCATTTAGTCTTCTCTTTCCTTCATCTGTCTCGTAAAACCTTGTTTTAACAAAATGTGGCCATTAAGGTCTGATGTGACGTTGGTTTCCCATTGTGTCTCACTGTCCCACATAATCTTTTCAATCAGGGTCTCCAGTTCAACTGAAACTCAGCTACATTCTTCACCTAGACTGTGCTGTTATTAAGGATTGTGAGTTTAAAAAAAACGCAATGCCTTCCTCAAGTGCATTATATATACATATGATTTTGTTATTGATATATTCTAAGACATTTGGGCTTAATATTCTGGCTAACACTTGAAATTTTGACCATATATTGAATTATGGACGTCTTTAGGATGTGTGGATTACCTTCTTTAAACCAAATGCTGAATTGACTTGAGGACCTTTGCCAATCAGATTCACTGTGTTGCTCCAACATGGTTGCATGGATAGAAAAATGTAAAATGTACTTGTGTACATATTTAAAAAAAAAAACAGTTTGACACTTCTAAGAAGTGCAAAAACATTCCTCGTGAGGTTCAATTTTGACAGATGCAGCACTTAGAATATGGTGAGCCTAATTAACCTTGCAGTAGTGGGTGACTGTACAAAATTATGGAAACAGTGCGATGTCTGGTGTATTTGATGAATGCGCCGGAACATTAAGGGCAGTGATTGGTCAGTCTGAACCTTGTACAAACCTCACCTGGCTCCCACCGGCACTGGGAAGGCTGCTGGTGGTTGTCCAGTTTTAATATTATGGACTGTTTACAGAGAACTTGCTGAAAATCACTCGACTCAATGAGCAGATTGCAGCCAAATTAGAGTTTTTAGAGTGTGCTGAAAATCCACGAGAGTGGTCTGTGAAGACTGTTGGGTAAAGAAGCCGTGTATGCAGTTTTATTTGGACATCTGGATGTATACATTATCAGTGAGAGTATGTGCACTTTGTTGATCCATAATGTAACACCACCGTACGAGAGCCATGGACACACAAAGCAGTTTTAGCTATAGAACTTAACACTCTTCTCCACATGTTGTGTACCTTGTTTGATAATTGTCAGAACCTACCAAAACCCAGTTCATACATGTATACATAGGAGTAATACTGCCTAACTAGGCTTAAAGCAAGTTGTCTGTTGTAACCTGAAGGTCATGTGTAGACAATGATAGGTTCAAGGTGTGTGGTATTCTGTAGCTGAGCTGCGTTCATGGACACAGTTATGTATTCTTAATATGTTGAATTAAAAGAACATGTAGATGTTCAACTGTATGTAGTCTAATGCTTATTTGTATTAAGTGTGGAAAAAGAAAACAATGTACACATAAATACAAAATTTATTACAATCATTGCATACAGTAGCAGTAATACAGTTTATCAACATGACTGAATGAATTAATCCTCTGAGTTTCCCCGGGAGATAAATTGCTCCCCTGATGTCTGTCGTGAAAGCTGCAGGTCTGAGGAAGCAAAGAAGAGGAAATAAATCTGAAACCTGTCCTGATGCACAAAGAGAGGCACTCTGAAATAACGCAATAAACAGCCTTGTTTCACTCTTTTTTCTTTTTTTGTTTAGCAAATGTGCCAAACAACCTGCACTTTGTGTGTAACCACTGAATCCAGAGCCCTCAGGCCACCTGACATAACTTCACCAGCAGCAAATCAAGCCACTGAACAAATATTCATAACACATATATTTATAATGTGACACCAGTATGATGATGTGATATTTAATATGGTTACTAGGAATTGTAGTTCCATTATTAATAATCACTTCACTGAATTGTGGTTTTGCTGAATTAGATTTAGTGTGACTTCTTCCTATTGGAGTTGTTTTAATCCAGCTTCCTCACCTGACTCTCTGTAGTCCACCCTGGTGAGGAAGAGGCCATGGGCTGGAGCAGCCAGGCCCTGTGGGTAGGCCAGAGAGTCCCGGGCCTCCAATATCTCCTGCAGCTGGGGCACCAAAAGCCGCCCCTGGCCTACAGCCACCAGGGCCCCCGTCATCCTCCGCACCTGGAGCACAAGGCCAAGGCAGTAATCGTCACATTAATATTACTGAAGATATCGCAACAGTTTGCCTTTTGACATTTTTAAATGGTCCCTTTATGCAGAATGACCCTGATTTACGATTTCCATATTATCCAGTCGCCACCAGCAGATGGTGCTACGTACTTGCAATGATCAGCAACACATTTCACACATTTACAGATTTTAAAGTAATTTGGGACAATATGAGGAACAAACCTGCTTATAGAGAAAAGATCTGCTTGTAAAAGTCAGCTCCCAGAATGGTATCTCTCTGGAAATAAACAAAACTAGTGTTAAAGTTGCACAAATGTGTGAACAATATAACAATATACTGCACATATAGTCATAAAATGTTGTCTGTATGCTGGTACAAAAGGTGCAGGAAGGCTTTAAGGCACATTCCCAACACTTCTCATGAAACGTTACATTAATAACATCAAGTCCTGAAGGCATGACAGTCCACTTGGCATCACTGACTAAATGCGACTTACTAAAGAAAGGTTAAATATTGCCACAGGGGTTAAAGTGCCACTTCAGAAGCAAAACAATATATTGAAGGGTAGTCAGATGTAATAAAGCATTACTCAGTCACATTAGTGCATCTACATATGAGGAGTGTAGATCAGGATGACACCTATTGAAACAAATGACAACAAATGAAAATATTTATTTAAAAATGTACCAAACCATTTTTCTGAAAGTGAATTATTTACTGCGACTGAAAAAGCCTCCTGTCTCATGTCTAAGACACGTCCCTCCTTTATCTCTCTTTTGTTGGATATTTCAATGCTCTCTCCCACTGTGTGGACAGAGGCTGATGTGACATTCATGCTCCTGCCAGACATCAGATGGAGATTTGTTTAAATGTCACATGCTGAAAACGCCACTGCAGCTCAGGCCCAACAGGATTACATGTAATGCCATAAACAATATGAATCTGTTTCTTTTGCAATTTGACATTCAATTCTTTTTACTGATGTTTGTTGTTTCAACATTTAAGTCACAGCAGCCTCTTTTCCCCAAAAACTGACAGGCTTTATATTTTGGGGAGGAAAGAGTGAAGTGAGCAAACAGGCACATGGGAAGAATTGGGTCAAATGCAAATTTGACTCAGCGCTTGCTGTCCGATTACATTTGACATGTAAGGAGCGCAGAGACAGATTTCTACAGCTGGGCTGTTAGCTCATGGACTCTGGTGAGGGACAGTATCTTTACATGGACAAACAAAGGCTGCACAGTCACACATGTGCGTCTGTGTGTGTGTCGGCTCTGACTAATTTCTTGACATGGGAATGACAAAGATAATGATAAAAGCATGATCTACTGTGACATACTGTCTTTGTATTTTTGCTTCTCCCGTCTAGACACACAAAAGTATTTTGAGGAGTTGATTTTACTCTTCACAAGAAAAATGAACTCATTCTTACAGCTAATGTACAGTGTGGCCAACACAAAGCTCTGAAATGGAGCACTGTTCACTTATGTGTGACAACATCAACCATTTTCTGTTTATGTCCAGCAGAGATCAGAGAACTCTGCCTCACATACACCCACAGCTCCCTGTTTTAGGATTGAAAAATGTAGTTCTACCTTTTGCTTTTCAATAACTCACAGCTCGATTTCTTCTCATTTTACTACCATTACTTAGAATAGTGACCCTCAAGGGGAACTCGTCTGGTCTGGTAAACTATTCCGGTGAAAATGGGCACTTTGGTGCAAATACACCATGTTACAGATCTGTAACCGTGACGCTCACAGCTTGTTAATGCACCACATGCGTTGAGGTTAGGGGACAGTGTGACCTTTACTCTGACCATATTGTGCACCATATTTCCAAGGCAAATAATTAATGCCAATGGAAGTGGAATTTGGCACACAGAGTGACCCCCACGGATGTGTAATCTCCCAAAGCCCACATGGCTCTTGGACCAAAGCCCCCCCCCCTCCATACCTTCATCTCTGCTATGGATTATGTTGGATCCTCATTGTCTAAAGTATATAAACCTACATGACACACATTACATTAATTAACACAAACAAAAACACTTCTACCTGTATGATCTAACGTGTCGCAGCTGGACATGTTGTCCTACTTCCTATGATGCACCTTTTGTTGCTTTGATGATTAAAAAAAAAGCACATAAATTTGCTTTTATATTTATAATGCTGGTGAATGAAGGACAAACTGTTGTGAACTGGATATTATTCAGTTCCCACAGACACTAAAGTAAACTTCAACATTTCATTTGGAAAAGATTAGTTTTGAGTCTGTTTGACCTGTGATTCACCTAAATATCACATCAAACACACCACTGAGTCTGACTGAAGCTTGAAAGGGAAATTTTCTAGGCTGTACAAGCAGAGTTGGCTGAGTGGAGTGACGGTAAATGATTCAAACCTTTGGCTGCTTGAGCATCAGTTGATGCAAGATTGAGAAACGAAAGATTTATCTTTTTGGGAGTGGAAAAGCACATAAATAATTTCTTTATTTTCTTGGCTTATTTTTCATCCATTTTGGACTGATCAGTTCCCCTGTCGCCGTGTTTCTGCTAACTCCACCGTTGGCCTCTCTGTGACAGCCTGCCGCTTCTTTTCACCTGCCAGAGGTAAGCTTTACTGGGAGGGGCTCAGAGGTTCATGCTATCCACCTAGATCTCACCAAATCCAACCAGTATGAGTCACCAGAGCCACGCCAAGAAAGTAAACCCTGAAAGGTTTCCCACCTGCAAACTCAGTCAATTGTGTATGTTGAAACACACAAACAAAAAACTGGAGGTAGGGCTGAACTGAACCAAGGTCTCTGCAGGAGCTGCTGAGTCTTTTGCTCATGTGCCTCTGCATCAACTTCTTTTAAAAGGAAGTAGTGTTTTAGTGTCTATTGTGTTTACAGCTTATTGCACTGTCCCCTAGTGTAAAAAGAAATGCAGCTTCAGTGTGACACCTTCCTCATACATTGTTTGAACTTGGCATACATGCAGACTGCTGGTATACACACAGCCTACCTGTGGAAGTGTGCCTGTACGAAGGAGCTTCCTGGCTGTATGTTGGCCACATCCAGCGTCTTCACTGGGTTTTTAAAAGGTGTATCGGAGTTGATGGCCCTGAAGCTGCTGAAGTCGTGAGTCCCAACCAGCAGGGCGGCAGCCTCACGCATGGCTCCCACATCCAGCTCCCTGATGAGAGATGGAAACAAGAGACATTTTTCTTTAATACGAGATCATGAAAAACATTACATTTTCTATGGGTGTTAAGAACAGGCAGCTGAGGTCAACAGACTTCTTAAATCAACCTTTGCAGGCTCATTGTAATATTGAAACGCAACCCGAAAGTGACCCGCCTGAACAGCGGGGTCAAGCAGCTGGGATGTGGCGTACACATTAAGTACGACAGGTTTTCAGGCCTCCATGTTCCTGCTTTCAAAGTAGAATAATTCATTGGTTGACTTATATAACGTGAACTTTTCTGACGTACAATGCCACGTGAGAGAACAGAGCATGTCGACGACCGACTCATTTGAGGGAGAGAGTGAGAGTGTGGGCCCGGTGCTCAGATCCTCTACAGTCTCGTGCTTCTGTCACTGCCTAAATATGATCTGACAGAGAGAGGGGGGTGGGGGGACGCAGCGAGCAGGGAAACGCGGGAGTGTGCTGAGTGACTCACTAATTAAAACCTTGAACATGAGTCATGAATGAAGACGTGGTGGAGAGCTGAAAAGACAGTGTGTTAACAGTGTGTTAACTCTTTTAAAAGAGAGGTTTGATCCTTCCCAGATCAAGGTGGTCTACAGTACACCCTTTATAACTTAGTATTAAAACTTTTAAGGCAAGGTGGCTAACCCTACCTACAAAGGTAATAACATCCCCATCAGCTTCAGCTGTACTTTATGTATAGTGCTAATTAGCAAATGTTAACATGCAAAACCAAGACGGTGAACATTACACCTGCTAAACATCAGCATGTTAGCATGCATTAGCAGTGTTAGTATTTGCGTTAGCATAGCTCAAAGCTCCACCGTAATACAGCCTCACTGAGCTGCTAGCATGGGTCATAGTCCCGTTTTGCTTTTAATACATTTTGTCTTGTTCTATTTTACAGTTTTCTTTTTAAGTCAATTATCAAGCAAAAATGCCAAATGTTCTCTGATTCCAGCTTCTTAAATGTGATCATTTGCTTCTTCTCTCTTTGTTATATCACTTTAAATTTGATACCTTGGGGTTTTCGGGTATTGGTTGGACAAAACAAGCAATTCAAGGTTTTTGCCTTGGGTTAGGTAGGCCTTTTTTTGGACACTTTTTGCCTTTATTTGATAGTGGAGATAACGGGCTGAGAGGGGTTGTTTGTTGGTTAGTTTTTCAAAAGCTGAACTGGATTTCAAAACATTCTTGAAACAGTAAAGAGATAAAGTGACGATTTCACTTGTTCGAAGAAATGTAAGATTTCAAGACTAAATTCAATATTAAAATGAACAGCAGAGTTTAATATTTTTTGCAGTGGGAGAAAAGGGGGGGTGTGATGACGAGGGAGAGGCAGATCAAAGAGAGAACGGAGAGAGAGAGAGAGGCTGCTGAGGCAGAGACGCTCAGGGGTGGAAGGATGAGAGGGATGCTGAAAATGAGAGGAGGGATAACGAAGCAGAGACACCAGAGAGAGAAACAAGGGAGGGAAGGAGAAATAGAAAGAGGAGAGAAGGAGAAGGGTGGGAGAGGGAAAGAGAGAGAGGGGAAAAAAAAATCACAGTAAGGGTAATGTGCGTGGGTGTTGTTCTGCATGTGTATAAGCCCGCAGCTTATCTTGCCCTACTTTTCCCCCAAAAAAGTAAAGAGAGGCGCAGACAAATGCTCATATGTACACTCTCTGAAATGTGCTTCTTCATGCTCCCTCCTTCCAATCACAGCTAAAAGAGCATCGTCTGAGCTATGAAGCACTCGCCATTTCACCCGTTTCTTTCTCTCTTTCTGCATTCTGTCCATCCTCAACCCCTAACTCTGTTTCTCTCCCTCCGTCTCCTTTTGTTTGTTTTTTGGGACGTCAGCTCAGATAAAACACTTTGTTTGACTGGCCTTAATTTGCAGTTCCGGCATGGCACGTGTGGATTATTCATGTGTTTAACGTGCCATTGTTTCTGCAAGGCTTGGCATGAGCTTATTGAGGGTGTGTCAGTGTGTGTGTGTGTGTGTGTGTGTGTGTGTGTGTGTGTGTGTGTGTGGACCTACTTGTTAGATTTGAGTCTGAGCTTGATTTTCTTTTCCTTTTTTTAAGGGAAATCATCATGCATGCAAACACAAGGACGGAGGCTGAAAAGACAGATGAGTGAATGAAGGGAGGGGCTGTGTATAAAGTGGGATAACTTACGAGTTGCGGAGCTGCCAGCAGAGATCGCGGTCTGTGAGGGGAAGCAGAGAGTGGTGGGGGATTCCCAGGGCAATCCGGTAGACGTAGGTCCGAGACTGGGCACGGAAACGGGCATGGAAATCATCAGGCACACGGTGGGCATGGGTGATCCTGGCAGAGTAACAACAGAGCAGAGTCAGGCCTGAAAAGATGGAAAGTTGAGCTCTACTGACAATGGGAATGTGCAGTAATGTCTTCAAAAATGACAGAAAATAATACCAAACATTTGAATTCTGGTAGAAGTAACTGATATCCTTTTTAAAAAAATTGTGCTCCACGTCTTCCCCAGACACAGATGGTGTTAATACTCTCATTTTTGCACAGCCAGCAAGAAAAACTGTGCACAAGTCATTGTCCAAAATGCCAACATTGCAGCTTTTTACACAAAAGCAAACCCGTTGTCAGAGTCCTTAAAGGGCTGCCAAGAACCCTGAAGAGCCAAGCGCTTACACTCACACTGTTAGCATCACAGCAGACTCAAGAGGCTGCAGCTCTTTGATGCAACTCCAGCGGCTAACACAGGACACTTCCTGTGTATCTGTGCACACACACAGGCACATAGCCAGGGATAGATCATGTAATAACGCTGATGCAGTCAGACAAAATTTCCTTTGATGATTAAATCAACCAGCGTGGATCGATTTATGAGTGTGGTAACATCGTTAAGTCGACTGTAGACTGGCATTTCTGATCAAAGCTGTTCACTTTTCAAACTGTTCAAGCTCTTGTGAAAATTGAGCATAAGTGATAGAGTGAGTGAGAATTCTTCATGGCTGGTGCTACAGCAATCAACATAAACATTGTAAACTTTTTGAAAATTTTAAATAATTTACTGGCAGTTTTTAGGAAACTCTATTCATCTAACTATTTCCATCTGTGTAGTATACCCAAATTTTAGGCTTCAATCTAAATAAAATGTAGGTTACATAACCTCTGGGCTTCCAGGTGAGTGAGGGGGGGGGGATCCAAAACAGTCCAATTTATAACTGAGCAACATAACACAAAAATACTGTCTTTAATGGCTGGCCTAATTATCACTCTTCATATGTTCACAGCTGATAAAGAAAGTGAAATTCCACACTGTCCCTCTTCAATAAGGCAGAGATGTGTTGTACAGTAATAATACAGTGACGAGCGGGGAATCTTTAATGCTCACATCTGTGAACTAAAAGAACAAAGAGCTGCCGCCAGCTGTGCCAGTGTGATTGTGACGCCACAAACACACACTAGCACCCTGTAGTGTTCGTCCACACACGCCTATGCATTCATGCATGTGTGTGCTTTGTGTGTTAGAGAAAGCAGGAGGTGACAAGGAGGCAGGGGTGTGTTAGCATGTATGAGTGTAACTATAAGAACAATGATGATCAAATATACAACATGCATGTGCACATGCGTCTGGTTTTCTGTACACAGCAGTGCATGTTCAGTCTATCTGTGTGTGTGTGTGTGTGTGTGTGTGTGTGTGTGTGTGTGTGTGTGTGTGTGTGTGCCAGTGCACAATCTGAGAAACTAGGTTACGTTTCCAGGGGAGGAGATTGGGTGTGACACGTGGCAGAGGAAACCCTTGCGTCTGCTTTCAGCGCCTGCTCCAATGTGAAGTGACAGCCTTTGCCTGGCCTCTAAACCACACACACACATAAATGTTTCATAAGCATTGTACAAAGCATGGCCTCACACATTTGGGAACTGGGGCATTGTTTAGCACCACTTTACTACTCAGCAGCTTCCCCCTTATGGGGAAAGGGCGACTCATTTTAGGCTAATTGAGGCCTTTTTTCACGGCAGCGCAGGAGACAAAGTGAACCCCCGGCTGCAGAGATATTTTTTACAGCGTGCAGTCTATGTTTAAATCCTGCTTTGGCACTCAGGAGGCAGCGGACCAAAGCTGCGAGCCAGGAGCCACATTCTGATTGTTGCTGTTACAAAAACTCTTTTTGGTAACCTCTTCCCGCCAAGGAAGATGTGAAAAGATGGTTCGAGGTGCCGGATCTGACAATGTGTTTTTATGTCCAATCTGAACACAGCAGAGTGTGTATGAACATTACTGAATATTTTGTGTATATAAGGAAGTTCAGAGCCCGTAAATAATTTTGTTTTATGAAGCATCTTCACAACATAAAGCCTAATGCTACTGAGAACAAAAAATGTGTGTGTACTGTTTATTTCTCGGCATGTTTCACATACTAATCAGGAAGGTAATTTCCATTTAGCTAGGTGAGTGTATCCGTGTGTGTGTGTGTGTGTGTGTGTGTGTGTGTGTGTGGTGTGTATTAATGGATGCTATAGACCAAAAAGCAGAGCAGGGATAATCCTTTCTAACCTTCTCTCTGCAGGTTTAAGGATTAGCGGGATGCTGGGAGCTCCCCTCTCCTCCCTCCTCTCTTCACTCTCCCAGATGGCTCGTTCTGTTTCACACTCTCACTCCTCCGTCTTCATTCAGACTGTGTCAACATCTGTTTGGTGCTCTAACTTTGTCTTTTCCTCACCCTCTCTCGCTGACTCCCTTCATCCCTCACTATCCCCTCTCTCTCCTTTGTCCTTCTCTGTTTGTGTCTTCTTCTTCTCTCTCAGACAGAAAAGCTGCTGACTAAATATCACAAAGTATCACAGCAGTCTCAACCAAAGCAGTCATGAGAAGGAAAGCAACTATGGCTTTGAATAATGCAGTGATGTGTAATGATGGGATTAAAAGGAGGAGGAGCTGCTCTTTTCCTCTGAATGCTCAACAGGTGAACTTTACTGAACTCTACTGTTGTTTGGGATTTATTACAGGTGGCATATCCTCCGGCATTGCTTGCATTGTTGTATAAATGTTTTGCTTTTTGTGTGCTTTAAGGTTTTAATAACAATACCTCAAGTATCTCTACAGTACAATTCTCTGAGAATTTGAGACATTTTTTGTTGACAGGGCAGCGTGTTGTTCTCAGGCACAAAGAGGGAAAACTTGACAAAATAAAGTATCTTTTACAGAATTCGTTCATATTGATAATGGGGTGATTTTGTGGGATGACAGGGTTGGTATGTGATGTCACCATATGCAGAGGTCACCATGGTCACTTCTCTCTTGAGAGGCAAACACACGTCAGCATCATCAGACATGATACATTTACCTTCGTCAGAGGTAATGTATGACTCTGAAACCTTATGGCAGCACTTTTGAAATGTCACACTCATCTGAGGAGTGCTGACTCACCTGATTTGCTCGGTCCTGAGGTGGAAATTGAGGGCATCGACCAGAATGTCTTCATTAAAGGGCGGCTTATCGTTCTTGCGCTGGAGGTCGAAGTGGGCGGAGTTGGAGAGGGCGTGGACACCCGCGTCTGTCCTGCTGGAGACTGACAGAGACACCAGGTTGAGCGGCCTCAGCCTCCTTACTGCATCCTGCACACAGACAGAGAGATAAAAAGCTGTGGGTTGTTGTATTGTAAAACATGTTTTTGAAAGAATTACTTTTGAACTTTTGATGTCACTCATAGCTTACCACAAATAGTCAGACAGATAAGGTGTGTACTTTTTTTCTAATATATTTTTTGCCATTTGTAAGCCTGTATTAGAAATACAGTATTAGACAGTAGAGGGCTGACAGGAAATGAGGGGAGAGAGTGATGAGGAATGACATGCAACAAAGGTCTCCAGCCAGATGCTAACAGCTGACGTTGTAGTGTCACGGTCTTTTCAGTGGCCCCTGGGCATTAGGTATCTTATCCTATCCTTCATTTCACAGGATCACAAACATACAAACTGACGAGCTGAATAATCTGCTGTCACCAGTGAAAACAAATGGAGTCCTTATCATGGTTCATATTTGACAGTTTATTAAACAAAACAGAGACGTGCTTCTGTTATTTAGCTTACTGTCACTGATATAAACAGGGTGGACAAAATATTACAACTCAACAGCACCACAAACTACAGACTCCAAAATGGCCATACGGTTGAATCGACACCTCAAGAAAAACTGAACATTATAACCTTCATGAAAGCAGAACTTATAGCAGGACTGTGAGTATATTGCTCTTTGTGCATCTCTCTCATCTGTTATGTGTTGTTATCCACATGATAAATAATATTCATGATCCAGACTCATAATAAGATCTGCTCACATTTCAGAAGCAACTTTACAACTTCTGGTTTTCAGGACTAGGACTGATTTTAGAAGGAAGGAAAGCGGAAGTATGTATTGGAGGATAAGACATGACACTAATTTCAGTAACACTTACCTCCAACTGGTCCTGGACCCCTTTCCTAACCAGCTGATGTGGAGGCACTTTCACTGCGCCGCTGCAGATATAATGACAATCAAATAATAAATCAATAATAGCAGACCTTAAAATGTAACCAGTAATCCTGCGGTGTAAAACCTACCTGTATTTTGTTCCAATGTATTGAAAGAAGATGAGGTAACGTGCCCAGTTGTGCATGGTCTCTCCAAAATGTCTTTGCTCATATTGTTCGCGTTACAGAGTGAAGAGTGAAACGTTACATTTAAAACAGCCTTTTTATGGGTGTAACTCTGACATGAACACCGCGTCTTTGAGATTGACACTGGGAGTCAATGAAGGACGATTTTCATAAACCCCTGGTGGAGCACTCATGTGTTCAGGGACTGAACCGACGCGACAGACTACAGCAGAGACAACACAGCAGCCGGGGCGTCAACACGAACCGCATTTCCGGGTAGGCTCGTGGTTTAATTTGTAGTCCGGAAGCATATTAGATTCCTGTTTGCAGCGTCTCAACTGAGGTATTAAGAGAGCAGGTTAGTGTGTCACTGTAGTCAGTATTTTGTCCTTAACATGAACTCGATAGAAGAACCAACATTAAAGCTTTGCGTCAAATAGACACACTGTGATATTCAGCATGTCACACAAGCGGAACCACAAGTGGACATCCCGCCTCTGGACATCTTTGGCAACATGTTTGATCACGCGCTGTACAACATTTCTACATGCACGCACTCAACCGCGTGACTTCTTCTACGGTCACTGCATGCACTACAAATGAACTGCACTTTGTTAACATGAGCGTGTAGTTTCAGGCGCAACTTTTTCTTTTAATATCAGTTTGATGGGTGACTCTTTTAAAGCGGTCCCTTTTTGATTGCGTCATAATCCACAGAGGGGTGTGTGTGTCGTCGTCGTCGTCGACTCTGACGCAAAGCCATCTGCCTTGAACATCATTGAGTTCAGAGACTATATGATTTAGTGGAGATGGTTCAGCTGCCAGTGGAGCAAAGACAGTCGACACGAGCAACAGGATCGCTGGAGGAGGATTAGGACCACACGAGAAAGAAAAGAGAAAGACAAACATTAATGTTATTTATCTTATTCTTAAATTAGTTACTATATAATATATATATAAAAATATATTAAAAACGTATTCTATAAATCTTAGCCTGGTAATTACACTGAATTGCTCTTTTGTTTCACTTCATTATTGTACTATTTACAGTTAGACATCTAAAAACTTTTCCCCAAAAGCTCTAAAGGCTAATACATACACACTAGTCTTCAAAATGTCACAATGTCAATCGACTTTGTTGAAACCGCCTAATGTTTTAGATATGTGGGTACATTAGGCCTATTTTATAGTAAAGCAGGCAAATTGAGTGAGTGACCGTATTTATCTACTGAGCTTTTATTCTAGTGTTGGATTAAGGAATACATTGTAAAATTTTAAATGGTAGTCAGTCACATTACCCTTGTTTGGTTAATAAACATCAGCATTAGCCTACTGTAAGATTGGGGGGATGACAGGTTTTACATACTGTCTCTCTTATATACAATATTTTGACTGAGTTTATGTGAGGAGGCTTCTGCTGAAGTCTCAGCCTGTTTGTTCTTTGTAGACCTCCATCCTCCCATGATTCCTCCTGTTCTCCGGCGGTGTTACGGCGGGTTGTAACTAGTCGGCGCTCTCCTCTCCTCTTTCACTCTCCTCTTGTGCAGCTACGCCTCTCGCCTGTCTCGGCAGCAGCGGCAGCAGTGTTGTAGTAATCCGCCTGCCGCGCACGGAGCTCGCATTCGGTGTCACGGTGCCACCGGGAGAGGGGCGACAGACTGCTGCGCGTCAGGGGATACCAGTCACCATCCGCACGGTTCACGCGACGACATCCCGCCGCGGGCAATGACATTGGCAGACTGAAGTGGGAATACACGAGAAAACGCAAAAATGACGGTGGACTTTGAAGAATGTATTAAAGATTCCCCCCGATTCAGGTAAGGCTGCTCCTCGCAGGCACATCACAGCGGTGCGCAAAAAATGGCACACCTTCTTTTACGCATGATTATTTTTTTTTTACACGGTGACTGGTCGCTTCCACTCGTGCAGAATTTGTGGTGGCATCAACAGGGTGAATAACACAAGATGTGGTGTCTAATGTCTGGTTCTCTCATGTGGTCAACAGCATGATGGCGTTTTTCTTTTTCATGTTTTGGTCCTTTTTTTTTTTGCATTTTTTGATCAAATTTTCTTATTCCTTTGATTTTTTTTAAATGTCATATTTTGTTTGCTTTTAAAACATTTATGTGCATTGTGGTGCATTTGCTGGAAGACATGTGTGTGTCATTGGTTCCCATGTGATAGTCTGATTTTTGAAAGTGGCTTGTGACGTTAGCTCAGTGCATATGAGAGGAGGGACACTCATTTGCCACGCGCAGTGAGGATCCATTTTGCACGAGTGTAAAAAATTGGAAGTGATTTTCAGTCCTGATGCCACGCTTTAATCAACCCCCTTATATCCATTAAATAAGAAAGAGGCACTCGTTTAATGTGACCTTATAATAAGTGAGAGTGTGTAAGTGGATCCTCCTGTGTGTGAGTGTTGCAGCATGGCATACAGGTTGGGTGCAGTCTTCTCATTTGCTCTCAGAGGAGGCCCTGCAGTCACCCAGTGTGGATTTGTGGTAGGAGACTGGAGAGGAGATGCCCTTGCAGGAGCAGCAGCCGCTTTGGCTTGGATGGCAAAGAGGCAGCAGGGAGAGGAGTACACTCTCTCTCTGCTGGGATGGAGCTCGTATCCTGGGCACAGATCCAGCTGTTCGGCCCCTTGCCTGCCCGCTGGAGGGTTGTAGTCCACACTCAGTCCACGTGCCAGTCTGGCTGCACTCCTGATGGGAAACTAGCAGAGGAGATCCTAGCAGCATGTAGGCCAGGGATCCCCTGTTAGTTATGCCAGGGAGACGGGCTGGTAGTGTCATTTATTCAGTGTTTTGCTGAGAATAAGCAGAATGGTAGTTGTATTTCTGTGTTCTCTCACGTTTCTCCATGTCAGCGTCTGTTGCCTGTTTGCTCTCTGTTCTCTGTGTTTGTCATTTTCTTGCTTCCCTCTCCCCTCTTCCTCTCTCTCAGACGCAACTTCTCCTGTTTGTTGAACATCGTGTGACCAGTAGATAGTTTGTGATTCGAGTGAGCAAGCAGACAGTGGAATAAAAGAGAGAGGCTGAGCGGGGACAGACATTCAATTTGCTGCTTAAAATCCCTCCTCTGTGATGGATGGCCAAGACGAAAGGTCACTGGAAGAGGCAGAGAAGCAACACACATTTGGACGCTTCCCGTTTTCTGCCTGGTTCACTTTCCCATGGTCTTATGAAGACTGCTATTTGGAAAATTCCACCACTGACACTGACTGAAGGAAGCTGATGTTTCCTCAGGTTCACAAGCAGCAGGGAAAAAGTAATGTTGCGTAACACCGTGATGATGGTGGTGAAAATTTTTTATAATAATTGTCAATGTGTTCTTTACATATAGCTGTATTTATATAGCTATCGTTATATTGCAATTGAGTACATTTATACACACTACTTTTCAGACTGGAGTCTGGATTATAATGTTTACATAGAGCATGAGAGACCTGTATACATGATATTATCCAGGTTTCTCATCATCCGTCGGTGCAGCCATGTCTTGGGTTTGGTTTCTGGCCACCTGGACACTCAAGATACACACACACACACACACACACACACACACACACAGTTTCCTGCCAAAAACAAATGATAGAACAGTAGAAACCAGACCACAGTTTGACCTCATGATACAATGATGCAAATATTCAGGAGCTTTTCTAAATACCTAAACAACTACTAATAAAGAAGTATTGAGCAAATTCATGTGAAACGGCAATTACCATAAAAGAGGAAAATTAAGAAAACAGTGAAGGTGATGGCAGTAACAGTAAAGACAGTGACAATCACTTTGAGGACATTGTGGATCATCATGGAGGGCAAATCAGATGAGACTCTATTCAAAGTTTAACAGCCAAATAATGTGTCATTTCTTAACAAAAGGCAGCAGGTCTATTACACTGGGGAACAATTTGAAAAAAAATTTCTGTTGAGTTAGATTTTTATGCTGATTAACAGTAAAATTGGCATGCTGATTCCAAAATTGCAGTCAGTTTTTTTCTAGCACGTCAAGTTTTTTCTCCACAGCTTACCCTCCAGATAAGCAAAATTCCACTGATTAGCTGTAGTAAGACTTGCCAGCTGATTACGATTGTGCAGTCACAATTGAGACAGTGCGGTGAGAGGTGTGTGCAGCTCCCAATAGGTCAGTACTATCACACACATATCTGTTAAGTACAGTATTTTTCATATTTTTTAAGAAAACGGGGATCCTATAGTTCAAAAACTTGACGTGATAGAGAAAAACTGAGATCAGTTTTGGATTCCGCACCCAAGAATTAGTTAAAAACAGCTGTCAGACCTAACTCAACAAAAATTGTGTTCCCCAGTGTTATCAGTGTTGGGTGACTTTGCCACTTAATGAAAGACAGTCATTGCAGAATTTCCCATTATAACGGAGTGACTGTTGTCCCAGGTTTCCTTCTCCTCCTTGTTGTGTCACTCTGGAGAAACAGCAGAGAGCCAGTCCTTGTCTGTCTTCCCACACATGGCGCTTTTAAACAGCTCACACACACCCTCTCACTGCAGGTCTCGACTTGTGCCGGTCCTGTATGTGCGTATGCATGATTGGGTGAGCATGAAAGAATCTTTAAAGGTATGCCAGAGTGTCTGTAACACCTATCTTTTTGTTCAGTCATGAAGTTCATGAAATCTGTGCACCTGCCTTCAGTTGTTGCTGCTAAATGGTTGTAATCTGATTCCCCGGAGGCACTTTGCTCTCCACTGGGCCGGATTCTGGCTCGTCTACACTGAGGGTTCAGGAAGTTATCATGCTGGTTTCATTTTGATGGCAGAACAGAACTGTGGTCGGACAGGTTTTCAACATCGTCATTATTATAAACTAAAACCAATTGACTTGAACATTATATTTTGATATGCAGTGCTAGGCGTCGTGCGTTACCAAGTATACACACGCTACTGTGACTGTGTCTTATTCATCCACTAACAAACATTACTGTTTCATTTTCTTGAAGTCACCTAATAGTTACTGACCTCGTGATCCTAAAGGGAAGTATTACATTATCCTTTTATTACTTATATTTAGGCCTTTTATTGACTATATTGTTATGATATAAGTATTAATATGCATATGTGGGTGTGCGCTGTTGCCTAGCAACAGCTGTTGTAAGTGAGACAAATGAGAGCTCAGAGAAAAGAGGACAGAAAATGTAAGAATGGAAGAGAGAGTGGGTGCTTTGAAAAGACACTGAAAATTTCCCATTTTATTGTGACGAAGTAAGTTTTGTCCAAATGTGTCTGTTGACTGTTTTCAGCTCAACAAGATATCTACTTTCTGTTTTGAGACTTTTCGTGGGTAGTAAAAGTTAAGTAATTAGAAGAGTAATTTATTGGAGTTAAGTGTAGTTATTGTTAGTAACTGTGGTTCTTGGTGGAGTTGGTGAGTCCCATATTTAAACCCTCACTTAATATCAATCTTACTGCAGTTGCGTCTCCACTGCATTATGACATCTGTGTCACATGTAAACTAATAAGAAAATGAAAATACTGGATATATAAATACTGGAATAGCAGGTGTTGCCTGTAGCAATTGGTATCTCAAGTCAGTGAGTTTGGAGGACCAGCCGCACCTGTCTGCCTCTTTTTCTCTGTCACTTTTCTCATTTTCTTTATCCCACCCACATACATGCAGTATACAGCACCAGGCTGTCGAGACAGGTTGAGTGAGTGAGTCAACAAGACTCAGCAACTGACAGGAGGAGACAGACCGGCAGAGTGGACGATAAAGTTGTTGTTTTGCAAATGTGTCACGCAACTTATACCAGTATTATATTCTACCTTGTAAACCAAACCTGGTTTTAAATGAATTTGTGACCATAGTGCAAGATATATAGAAAAAACTAATCTTGTTGAAGATGTCCACTACAATACTACACAGCAGTTACAAGGAATTACTTCAAAAATCATTTTCTGCATAAAATATTCAGCAACCAAAAACCAGTGGTCATGTATGTAGACTGTTATCAGTAAATATCAATGGTGGATAATTTCCCACAGGACTGGATAGGAGTTTATTACAAATATCACTTGAAAGTTGCTAAACCGGCATGCTCGTTCACCTCATATTTAGATCATATCTTCAGGCTTCAGGTTGCTGCATGTCACACCATGTAGCCAGGAAACATTAACAATCGCTAGACAAAATTTTGACTTTGGAAATCTCATATGCATGGAGGAAGATGTTTATTTAATTTATTTCATCAGCAGCATCGTTGCCTGTTCAGACGTTCATTTTGATGAACTCATGTCCTTGCACTCTTTTCTTTAAAGTGTCTGATATCCGCTGTACCTATTCTGCTACTGCCAGGTGTGTACTTGCCCCCTGGTTGCTATGGTTACTTGCAGGAATGACAGATGAGGGGTCACAACCTGTCGGTGCAGTCAGTGTGCTTTTTGAAGGAGGCAGCTCTTAAACCCCACATCATTATGTTGACTGAGCCAAAGCGATTATTCTTTCAATCCCTTCCTCGACACCTTCTCTTACTCATAAATACACGCTGTTATTGCTTGTGCTGCTTCTCCGGTCCCTGTTGGTTGTGTTAAGTCCCCTTTATCATTAAGTTAACACAAATCTGAAGAGTTGGAGTTGTTCTTTGAAATCAATTCTATTGAAAATGGAGGGAGAGAATACATTAAAAAATATTCTTAGATAAAGGAGGTTAAGGAACACCTTAAGTGTATATAACTCATTAGTGAACTGAATTTGAAAGCACAAAAAAAAGAAGCTTTTGGCCCCTCTTAAATGTGATTTCCTACATTATTTTAAAAGCACGTCTCCATTTATTGTCAGATTAAAGTGCGTTTTGATGCTCTAGATATTTGTCTGGCGCCCTGGTTTCTCTTATCGGTCTGGATTTTTATTCCCTACCTGCGTCATCATCACCTCTAATCCTCCTTATACACACATCATCGTTTTGCTCGTCTGAGATAATGAGTTCCTATTGGTCAACAGCCTGTGAAATATGTAAATGTAAACCACGTTGCCTTCTCTAGCCGGAGGAGGGAGAGTAGCCCTGCTGTTGCCAAGGGTGACCAGTCGCTTCGGCGGGCATGGCAGGCTCATATCTGTCCCTTTCAACACAGAAACACACACAGCTGTTCGGTGTGTGTGCCAGCGGAGAGAGAGCACAGTCGTGTTGCTTGCAGAGTAAATGGAACGGCACGTGGTGACCTTGAAACAGTGCAGATGATTTTACAGTTGAAAAGAAAATGCATTAAAGTGCTGAATAAGATTACCTGTTGCCAAAGTAGGCTGACATTGATGTAGTGCGTGTTTGCTAATACAGTGATTCCTGGAAAGTGTCCCAGACCAAGACCATAGAAGTATGAAGTGCCAGCTTTCAACTATACGCACATAATGTCCTTGTCTGCTTGTCTGTAACTTATTTTGGAGAAAACCTCTTTCAGAGCCACCGTGACCCTCTGAACTTCACCAGAAATAGATCCTCTCTACAGCATCAAGTCCTTGGCAAAACGTTTAGAAAGATTCCAGACCACTCACATTAAGTTGCTAATGTCGAGACACTCATTCCCAACCACTCTCCCTAATGCATCCACGTACGCCGGAGATGTGCTCCGATAGAAGGAAAACGGCCGCGCTGGCCTAGAATCCGGATCCTCTTACCCTCCATATATGGAGGTTCTCCGTCCATTTTAAAGCTTTTATATCAGTCCTGTTTTACATTAGGCTGAGTTAAAGACGTCTTTAATGAAATCGCTCTGCTTGTGATTTCTGTCTTTTCTTTAAACCGCTCAGTCCCGGGACTTCCATCAGTGTTTACTGGCAAACAACAGAAAAACTGCAAGCAAATCTCTTGCATTTGGCCCTTATCTTGAGGGATTTGCTCCCCGAGCAAAAGGTTCTTCTTTGAAGCTATAGGAAGGTCAAACAATTTGTTTGTGCTCGACTTAGTCCCACACATGGGAAGGATGTATTTACGTAGGTTTAATATCTTTATGGTAAGTCTTTTTTAATCTGCACAATCCAGCCAACTGCAAATAATGTGAGTATATAGTGTGAAACGCAGTATATAACTGACAGTGTGGATTTACACTATTACATTTTATCAGTTTGAATATAGATTTTGAATATTGAGTACTTTAATTTTATATCCGAATTAGTGAACCCTAAAGAAAATACTTATACTGGAAATATGTTTTTGAAATTGCACAATTGAAACTGACTGCTGACATTTGAAAGAGGTGAATTAAGAGCACATGAATCCAGACAGAAAAGCTCTGAACGGTTGGGCTGCAGTGGATCAGGGAGACAGTGATATGGAGGATAGTTTTTAGTAAAGATCAGTAACCTAACTGCATAACCTCCTCAGGGAAGCAACCATTTAACCACAAATTGACCTCTTAAACTCTCGTAACCTACAAGTGTCACGAAAAGACAATGCCGAGCATCAGGGCTCATAAAACTATCTGACATCCTCCATCAGTTCACATAAATATTTTAGTTTCCACTGTGTGTGTAAAGGTAGAGAGGCCTTGGTGGAGCGCTCCGACTGTGAACAGCCGGAAACACGTCTTTCATGTCAGAAGCATGAAAAAATGTGTGGTTACTTCAAAGGAGTTGTGGCAGTTGAGATGTGGTGTGGATTTGATCCTACTGGCAATCCAGCATCTATGTGTTGTCTGACCTTCTAATATACAGATTTGCAGTGCTCTTTCTCTCCTCAACAAAGAAAATTCACTGTTGAAAGATGGCGGACCAGCTGAACAAAGAGGGCAACCCCACCCATGTTGTTTTGTAAGCATGTGTGCATCGAATTGATGCCCCTACATGATGTCAGTTAAAATGAGCGCACTGCATCAGTAAATTAGAGCCACGTGGCACCACATATGACCTAAAGAGCTTCAGATGAGAAAAAGCAGAAAGATGGGTGAACACAGTAGCTGCAGATGTTTGTTGAGTCCAAAAATCTTGGAGCGATAATGCCAGTAGTCATTTTTCAGGAAGTATTTGAGAGTTTTTGACAGCTGCATACTTGCCCACACAGCATCTTGTGTGGCTTCAACTGTCTGTTTGCTTGGAGACATGGTGGGCATGGATTGCGATTGCTTCTCTGCTTACAAATCTGGAATTCCTGCTCGCTTGCCTGCATGCCTCTCCCATGAGATTAGGTATTTACCAGCAAACAGGATCTGATGGCTTAATCCAGAGTGATCATTCATACAGAGGCCCAATTCACATGTCAAAAGAATAACAATAACTGACGTGTAGAGTTCAGAGGAAATCTTCCAGCTCTGCCTGAATCTAAAGCGTCACACTAGAGCAGGTGTGTCACTGCGGTCCTCCTGTCGCTGATGATTGATTGAATTAGGCCTGCAACACATTAAGAAGGCTTCACAGGGATTTCTCCACCCACTACCAAATTTCAACAACTGCGATTTTAAAAAGGCTATTTTTGTTACCAGTGCTGGTACTTACACTAAATTAGAAAAGAAATTGTCAGGAAATTATTAAGCCAAGTTACCTTATTTTATGTTACAGAACTATGGTCTTAATCAATCAATCAATCAATCAATTGTCTCACTCAGAAACAGCATGGCTCGTATTTGTGTGGCTTAAGAAAATATAAAATTTTAGTTTGTTGCACTTATCAACATGATTTGTCATGTGGTTTTCACTGTCCTTCTCTGGTCTGTATTTGTCTCACACGTGCATGCATATATGTGTGTGTCTACTGGCTAGCATGTAGGCTAATCATATTTTCATATTCCTGTCTCTGCCTGCTCGTCAGGCATACAGTAGTTTGACATGTTCATGAGGGAGCATCCGTCCAGCACGTGGACACTTCCACTGAATCCACGGTGCAGCAGATTTTCTGCCGCTCTGCTGCACGTGTTGCCGGGGGACTTAGTGTGGGACCCATATATGAAATAGGATTATCAGTAACCACACTCTCTGATTAAATCAACTGGATAGCCTACACACCCTATTAAAGCTCACACACTATCAGTCTCTTAACCCTGAGAACCTCACTACAATTCCCCTTCCTTTTCAGCAGTAGCGTGCAGGATAATGTAGAATTGCAGAAATTGGGTTGACACAGTTCGGGACTCATGAGCCCTCGATCTGTAGTGCAGAAGATTTCTGTGCTTGCTGAGGGTATTAATATTCTTCAAGTTCAGGTACCATTCGCCATGGCTTTACGGTTTGATCCATAAAATCAATCTGACCTTTAGTCTATCTAGCCTGGGCTATTTTAAGACCTGTCCCCATGGTACAAGTTGATGTCATGCTTCACAGGAAGATGCTTGAACCGCAGTGCACTTTAGAATCTGCTCTGATTTTTCCAGATTAAAAACAAGGGCATGCAAGGGTGTTTGTCGTGGATTTAATATGAACACACTGTATGTACAAATGTGCTGTCAAGGCTTTGATGCAGACCTGCTGCTCTGCTAACTAAATAACACTAACTCCATATGATGATTGAAATCTGTCTCCAGCTGACACACTTAAAATCAAGAACCGTGTAAAAGGCTCTTAAATATGGACATGGTGGCTATATACATTATATAATGCTGAAAGACTGAGGCTACAGCTACATGTGCCAGGAAAAAAGACAGCATGACCAGTTGATGATCCATGTATGAGACATGTAGAACCAGCAATGGTCCTGTATTGTGGGGTACAGCTAGTTACCGCTGTGGGTAGCTAGTAAGCCAGTAGCCGGGCAGGCTAACATTCAGTCGTGTCTAGATGGTAACCTTAGATTTGTACAAACACAGAAACCAAGTCAACGTTGACACATTATTTTAATGCAAACAATGATCTTTTCCTAAATCTAACCAAGTAGCTTTGTTGCCTAAACCTAACCAAACTGCCTGTGAGAGTTTCGCAAATCTAGGGTTACCATCGGGAGACAACCCTAACATTCCCATCTTATGCGAGAGCAGAAAGAAGCACTGTTTGATCCATTCCTTACATTTTACTTTGCTGTGTTTTTGGTTTTGTACACCGCTTTCCTTTTCTGTACCCAGTATTTCAGCATCTAGAGAAGTCTAAAGCTTGGGAATCCTAGTTACGTTTGCTAAGCGATGACTGAACAGTTGCGTTTCAGGGTTGGCGGGTTGGCGAGCCAGTGGTCACAACTGTAATACCTCTGTCTCTGCACTCAGTTTTCCAATTACAGAGCAATGATTGATGTATACGTAGACTAAAGGGTAATGGGCAATTAATTAAAACCTCCCAATTAAGGTAATGACTTCTTCAATACAGACATTCCTGTCAGCAGCAGCATCATGAACTCAGAAGAGAAAGCTTCTGTATTAATGCCCTACATTGCTCACCAGTCAATCTAGTTCAGATCAGGGACATCAGACAATGTGAAAAGGATTCTGGGTATTATTCTGAAATTACCTTATATGAAACCTTGGAAAACAACTCTACTTCAAGGTCAGTTCGGTTTGTGGCAGATGTAGTCGTCCTAACTTTAACTATCGAGGCCCAGAGCATATTTGATTCCTGTCATGAGTTACAAGAGTGAAAAATGTGGCACAAATTGAACCTTCTCACAGCCCTCGCTGCAATCATTCATCCCCACTGAGATCAGGATTTGGTGGGGAGTTTGTTCAAATCCTGCCAAGGCCTGTTGAAACTCGAATCAAAACTATTAAGTAAATTGCCTGCATCTTGTTCCTGGGCTGCTTTCTTCATCTTGGCACCACGTAGTATTTTCTCAGTGAGAAACATTTGTCTATCCTTGGGTGTCCTGCCCAGTTTAAACACTTCTTTTGTCTTCACTGAACTGCAGATTTCAAGGCTTTTCTGGCTTCAAAACCCTGTTTGCTGTCTTGGTGTGTTATGGCAGTTGTATCTTTTGTCATAATGACTGACTGACAAATTAGAAGACAGACTTTTGGTTCAGGCGTACTGAGTTTAAGCGCTCAAAATGGAAGCCATGTCTGAACTGTGAACCCCAAAACTTGCCGTGGAGAGTTTGCTCCCCAGGAAGTCGTTAAATCACACTGGGGGAAACAAGCAGGACCAGCCGGCGTGTAATATGTGGAATGTGTCAGTGGTGGCCAGACTTCAGTGCTTACTCATTTAGGCATGCATGGATAAACCCTGTCAAGACATTAGTACATGTATGCACACATGCACAAAGCTGCTAAACATATAGCAGCATGTGTGTGTTTGTACACACATTAAAGACTGTACGCAGCATATGGTACTATAGTGTGACCTTTTATGCGGCCGTGTTCTGCAGGGTGAAAGGGTCAATCAGTCAGTGGTTTCTCACAGTGCAGTTTCAGAAGGCCCTAGAGGAGAACATGGTGTCTCCAAACTGTCTCAAAACAGTGAGGTTTTTGTCTGTAGAACTTTCAGCTTCATGGTGGCTTTTTGTTTGTTTTGGATTTTTCATACACAATTTTGCAATTCTTTATACAGTAGAGCTGAAGGACCAGTAAATCATTTCTCATCCCGAAGCATTCCTTGGTCAGGGTAAACCGTTTAAAAACTAAACCCTGTCATGAAATATCAACTGCAGTTGTTTACATCCTGTCCAAGGGACTCACATTAAAACTTAGAAATGTAGTTCCACAAGACTGTCTATCTATCAGATACACACACACACACAGATTCCTCAGTTGTTGATCATTCAACATCATAGTTGGTCAAAGAAAATCCCTGCCTCTGACGTTGGTACGACTAACAGTTGGTTTCCTGTGAAAAGAGACATTTAGCCACAAGTGGATGTTTGTCATCCACACACAATGTAGGAATTACGTGGTGTCGCCAAGCCCTCCTTTCCTTCAAAAATGACCCAACTAGTTCAACCAACTGGCAGACAAAAGACAGAAAAGGATAAAGAGTGAGAGGCCTTTTGTCAGCATCCGTCATCCAGTGATTCTCTCTTTCATTGCACACATTTGTCTTCTTTTCTTTGTCTCTACAGGTATTCTGTCCTGTTCTCACCCTTTTATCTTTCTTTCTCCTCCTCCTTCTCTCTTCTCTCCTTCCTGCCCATTATTGGTAATGCGTATGTGGGATGGATATGAATCAATGTCATGGCTGCAGTAGCGGCGGCGTATTGGGTTTCAGTAGATTACCTGAGCCGGCCTGTTTTCTAACTGGATGAAGGTTGCAGGAAGAGAGATTGGTATGGCCGGAGGGATGATAGATGGCTGACAGGATAGGATAATTGATGGATGGATGTTTTTTAGAGACAGAAGGATGGGTTGATTGGATGGATGGACAGGAGATGGAGAGGACAGAGGACGGAGGTCGGGGTGTGAAGAAGGTTTAATGGTCTCCATTGCGCTGTTGTCCTGGTAACCTGCCTGATACGTCATATATTAATACACTGAATGCGTCATGAGTTACATCGTGGGCTGGACACACACACATCCTGGCAGAAAAGCATGAATGAAAACACACACGTTGCTGGTAACAGTCGCAGCAAATTAACACAAAAAGAAAGAGGAGCGAGTCCAGCGGAGGAAGTGGACAGCTGTCTTGTCAAATGGCGGACGTTGCTTGGACACAGCTTCCCCGAGGTGACAAATGAAATAGTCATGCGGTTCACTCTGGCTCGTTGCCGTCTCATGCAAACTAGGAGGAGAGATGGTGTGTGTGTGTGTGTGTGTGTGTGTTGACTCTCACATCTGGGATCCAGTTGAGCAGCTGGTTCAGATTTGGCCCAACTTTCTCGTTTGTTTTACTTCTGCTCTCTCAGTTTTGTGCACTGTAGCTTTCCCTTCAATCCTATTATTATTTTCAGCTTGTTGTTTCTTCTTCCTGTTTACTCTTGTGCCTTCTTCAACTGTCTCTCTTTCTCCTCCTCCACCCACGTTCCTGTCGCCCTGGGCAGCATGTGACGCTGTGCGGAGGAAGCTAAGCAGGATTGCGTCCGCATTTTGGACCACTGGCTTTTAACTTCCGGTGTCTTTAGCAAATACCACCATTCATCCATTTGTTTAAGCTTTTTGGATTTGCTCCATCTTCCCAGTTGTTCCTCTGTAATCTCAGCTTCAGTGTGTTGAGACATTTATCATTGATCATTCCCTCGCAGGTTGTTGACACAGCCTCACTGAGCGTTTGGCAGCCCACCAGCCCCAATCCTCACTGAATCCAAACACCCCTGCAGTGCTGAAACCACAAGTGTGATTGACAAGCCAATCTTCTATAGAGACACGACGGGAAACACTGATTGCTCTCTTAAAAACTGATGGATTCCCTTTTCACATTCCCCGTTCTTACATTATTCAGCCCGCATCCTCGCCTCAGATCTCTGTGGAATTCCTTGTAACCAAACGAAAACATTCCCATCTGCCGTGTCAGCAGTCCCGCACTTTCTTGGATCCATCATTCCCGCCCCCACAAAGTCACACACACACACACACACACACACACACACACACACACACACACACACACATGCACTCTTTCACATGGGGAGTGCTTCCTTCCATTTGTTGGATGGATTGCCCATTGCATAGAAGTGGAAAAATCAGAACAGCTGAAGCAAAGTCACTGGTCCATAATGGACTATATGTCTTGGAGCGGGAAGGAGGGATGACCATGCTCAATATACCATTGCTTTGGTATGTGGGTGTACAATCATGGTGGGAATTACAGTGTGTGTGTGTGTGTGTGTGTGTGTGTGTGTGTGTGTGTGTGTGTGTGTGTGTGCATATGTCACTGTAGAGTAGACAGATGTAGCTTGCTGAACAGGGAGGTTCTGTAAGAGAGAGTTTGGCCGGAGAGAAGGGAGATTAAGGCTCAACTATATGTGAAACAAGCATAACTAAAGGTTTCATGGTGACTGCAACATGCGGTTTACTTTGGACAAGAGAGCAATAAAACAGATCAGGACATGGGCAGTTAGGGCTCCATTTTCACACAGTATTTGTAGAGGTAGCATAGTTCATTTAAACTTCATAACTCCTCAAGAAAGGTACTAGACTATCAAGATTGTCCTTTCTTGGTGAAGCATAACAGCATAACAGCATAACAGTCAGTGCAGCTACTTGAGGATTTCCATCATCTGACCCGAAGTGTCAAAATCAATATTATATATTTTATATATTTTATTAATTTTTTTATTTTTTTTCTCTATAGACCAACAGTGCAGAATGCAATTTCTTGCAGCGTTGTTACCCTCCTAGCAGTGAATGTTTCTTGAATGTTGTCAGTCAAAACGCTGACACCATGTCATCCAGAAGAGCAGCTGATACTACAATCAGAGTGTGTAAACAAGAACAGATAGTGAGCAGGGATGACATGTGCCGTGATTGAGTGTTTTCAAGGCTCGTGTATTAACATGTATGAATTTGAAATAATTGGCTGACAGCAGGTTCATAAAATAAGCTGTGTGCATTTTAGTTGTTGTTGTGTTGTGTGTAGGATTTTAAATGCATTTGAAGTGTCTTGTACAACAATGCCTCAAACAACGACCTCCAACAGTTTCCTAGGAGGGAACTGATATGTAACTGTAAATTCAAAGGAAGGTTCCTGGAAAGGATTTTGTAATTTGATACTGATTGCAGGGAAAGTCCAAGTCATTCATTCCACTTAATTTCTAGTGCAACCGTTCGATTAATATCTCTGGTATGCAGGTAAGTAAAGTCATCACCTGTCTCAGAGTACTGCCTCTATTTACTCCATTATTAGCACCATTTCTCATAGTTCTTTTCAGGAAACGTCTTAGGAAATTATGGGTCAACACTGTTTGTTTTATAAGCTAAACCATGACTGTACAATATGTATACTGTACGCACATACATGTACACACATGCTCTTTGAGTGAAACGACACATACATGATCCAGATCCTGGCTCTCCGTCCTGCATGCTTTGTTTCTCTAGCTGTCTCTGTGTGCGGGGGTCTTGCGTAAGACCACCCCTTGTGTTAATGTAAACCTGTCTTGTCAGTCTTTTTCAGCCCCTGAACCTTGCCTCCACTTTCCATCCACCCTCTCTTTTCTCCCATCACACCAATGCTGCACGTCCATATTATACATACACACACCATATTTCGTCATATTCTAATGAGCTGGGATTCTGGCTGAGAAAATGCTGTAAATTCAGTTTTAGAAATTAAAATCTGGTCATTGTCTTCAACTGTAAAATAATCCTCTGATGTGTGCTGCCACTGCATCCTCAATCCAACACTCAGTGATACTTTGGAGTGACTGAATCGCCAGATCATGTCAATAGAAACTGGACATTCACAATTGGAAGAGGTAACGGAACTTGCTGTGTTCATTAAATGTATGACTGTTATCCCAAACTGAATCTGTCCGCTCTGTGAGCTCTGCGTGCTGTGATTTCCAGATTGTCTACATGGCCTCTTCAGCAGATTCCACTTCCTTTCTTACATCATGCACATACACTCGAAGATAAGGGACCGTTTGTGTGTGTCTGCAAGAGAGAGGGAGTGATTTATTGAACAGCCATTCATTGAAAACCTTCAGGTCTGTGTGACTTTTAAAAATGTGCTGACGGGTCATTTAGGATTTTGAGATTAGACTTGGGAACTAAGGTCATCAGTGTTTTCTGAACGGCTCAAATTAAGTAAGACATTAAAAATAAGAGTGCAAACATGAGAACAGCCTGATTTTAGTTTCACTGTTAAAATTGGCTGAAAGTTGACTTGTATTATTAGATTATTAGAACTGGTCAAATTCCAGTTTTATAGTGACGGTGGGCTGGCGCCTATCCCAGCATGCATTAGGTGAAAGGCAGGGTACACCCTGGACCGGTAGCCAGTCTGTGCTAACACACATATAGACAAACACATACACCTGCAGGACCTTTGAATTATTCCCGTTGACCTCTTCTGTCTCACCCACATCATATACAACATCTGAAAAAGAGCGGCTCCCAATGCAGCCCTCTAATTTTAAGTGAAGTGGCTTTTAATAAATACGGAGAAGATGTTAGCTGGAGGAGTAAGTAATGCTTTCCACCATGTGTCCTATAATGCTGTGCAGACATGGTCAGATGGTAACAACCTAAAGTTAATGGAGGTTTACGTGAAACTTTTTCAAACTTACAAACAAACTTAATGGTGTTTTTCTAATTAAATTACTGTATGACAGTCACATACATAAACTCAAAACTACACTGAGATTAAATATCAGCAAGAGTCCTGTATATGCAAGTGCAGTATGTCAGTGTACCACAGCTAAACCCAGAAAACCAAAACCAGACCTCACGTTACTTTGTGGCCAAGATCTGATGAAGTTGCGTGAGTGTTTGGCACTGATGAACCATTCTTAGATGGATGAAAAGTGTAAACTTTGTGACTGCGCTGTCAGCAGGAGTTCGGTCAGTGCTGCCAAAGATAACAGGAGGGAAGCAGGCGTCTTTCTTCTGGTCCACAGCTGGTTCAAAGCAGCATCTTCTTCTCTCTCACACATAAACACACAGAGCCATAAATAGACACCCTAACCTAGAACATATATCTTTAGCTCTGCTGCTGCATGTTCGTGTGGGAAGGTATAAGGTAAGGTATCAAATATTAACACACACTGTCACACTGCTTCACCTGTTTCCATATTAAACCATGACCTATTCAGTGTGACACACACAAACCTCTTGCTTGGAGGACTTCCTGGATATTTAGAAAAGAATGCTGTTTACAGTCTCAGTCCAATTCCTATTACATACCATCCAAACAGTAAACTCATCATCTATATCAGGCGTGGTGCGCTAATTACAGTACATTTACTTTCAATAACGGTACACAATATAGATAATATTGTTATTATTATCATTTCATCGAAGCATTATCTCCCATAAAATCCCATAGTGGTTAATCATACAGATTTTCAACCCATTGAGTCCAACATATTCTAACAGTTCAGTCGAAGAAAATCCCCCAAAATTTGAAATTTTAGTTCTGATCATGATTTAAAGCATTTACCTTGTATGCGCGTATGTCACATCTTTCCCTGATTTCTACCAATATTTATTTATACTCTCTTTCTCCTCTGTCAAATAAAGTCAAAATGGCATAAACGCCTGTCATTCATGTCTTTCATTTAGAGGTAAGAAATATGATGACGACAATATCTCAATAATAGAATTTTGTCTTGATGCAATTATATAGAGGGGTGATGAACATTAATATTGAGTTATCGTTCGGCCCTACAAGACAGCATTTTGTAAACAACATTAAAGTTAAACAGACCTCCTCAGATGTTCAGTCATCACATGGGATCAGATTTCTGACCTGTACACTTGTGCTGAAGGCTGACATATTAATACAGTATAAACTCAGTATCTGTGTATGTTTGCATTGGCTTATTTATATATAGTATGTGTGTGTGTGTGTGTTTGAGGGCTGAAACAGAAGGCAAGCCTTATCTGTGCCAGACATTCTTTAAGAAAGAAGTCATGCTCTAGGAACAGTGTCTCCTTGTGCTTAACAAAACCCGAGGAATGCAGATTTGGCTTACCTGTAAACCTGTCTGTAATCTGTCCGTTAATATCTGTATTATGTTCTCTCCAGTCATGTGTAAACATTTGTGTGCAGATGACTCTGTTTTTCGTTTGACAGGTGTTTTAAGTAGAGTTTCTACTTCCTGTCTATTTGTTAACAAGGGTTTTAACAGGTGCTTTGCGGAGGTGGCTTGAATCCAAATTCTTGTATATTTTGATCATTGCCAGTCAAGTTTGCAGCTGACTGCTGTTGTTCTTAATGTACTATGTTCTCAAAAGCCTGTTTTGATGGAAGGAAAGGGCTGAAATATCCTAAAGGACAACATGCACTTTCATTCTGATTTGAGTTTCTCTTTCTGGCTTCCTGCTCCAGGCGTGTGGGGGTTGTGTGATACATAGCTGGGTTAGTCACTGGCATTGCAGCATCATAATGTCTCTTGAGCTCATGCCATGTAGAGTCATCGCTGTATGGTGAGAACATCAAGTGTGTTTGACACTATAAAACTGTGCTTTTAGAAGGTATTATTGTACTTTAGCAACAGAAAGCGAATACTGACAAGGAAAAACTGCCTTTTTCTGTTCTGTACGTGTTCCTGTGTAAGATATATAGCTCACATAAAGAGAAGGGAGAATTGATTCCTCCGATGTGAAGAGGCAGCTGGATGCAAATTCAAAAGACACAGTGACTTCACTTCATGGCTCTTCTTTTACTTGAGCCAAAGACATGCTGTACGACTGTTTACTGATACTGATCCTTTGTAGATCATCAGCCCAGCTGAACTGCTCTTTTTCTGTGTGTACAATAGCCAATGGGGAACTACTGTATCCGCTACATATAGCCTCTTGTGTCTGTCTCAGGAAAAAAAGTCTTGCTGAGACACACATGTATTTATTACACTTTGCATTCATTCCCTCCCAGACTTATACACAGATGTGATGTAAATATTTAGCTGTGGCCATAACACAAGTTAAGTCACTGCTGTCTGTCCCACACTTTGTCTTCTGGACTCTGGAGAGGATAATAGGTCGTTTCCTTTCACTCTTTAGCAGCCAATATAAACAGCTGGACATTGGTCTTATATTGTCTTCCTGTGCGACTCCATCTCTCCACTCCTCTGGCATCATTCAGAGGAGGACAGAAGGAAAAGAGTCCTGGGAACAAAGTGCTTCCACACCACAGGGGATCGTCTTCCTCCCCTGTGTTTCTCATGCAGACTGTGCCTGTGTGCGTGTTGGCTGCTGCTTATGCCCCACTGGGAGGTCAGCGGAGGTTAAAGAGGTTGTAGTTTGGGATGAGCTTGCAATCCCACTTTCATGCTGTCCTTTTTGGCTTCCTGCTGCTTTCAGCCTGTGCTGTGTCTTTTTAGGTTTTGCTGAGCTGTGCCATCAACACAGTTTCTCAACTCAAATCACAACTCAACGTTTCTCGGTTGGGCCATGCCTTACTCGCTTAAAAAAAGACACTCTTTAATACACAGGGGGTGTTGGTGTCAGAGTCGTAGATGCACCATCTGCTCATCACTTCGTCTTCCAACAATTTCTTTAACCCCCTAATTTTAGAAGATGAGGCTCGTGGGGAGTGAGTCTGCGAGCGTGCATTCCTCAGAGTGTGAGTGGAGTATGATCAAATATGCCCTCGAGCCCTAAATGTTTCAACACCAACACTCCCGACTCCACCCAGGCCACAGCTCTCCTCCCTTGGGACAGAGGGCACAAGGCTGCGTGGGCCCAACTTGTCTTTTGTCAAATTTAACACCTGACAGGATATGTGCTCTGTTCACAAGTGTGTTTCCATATGACAAGTAGCTTACCTGGACGACGTGTTGGAGGTTCGAGGTGCCTGTCACCAACTTGTGGTTGCATCTTTTCTTCCATTCCTTCTTTTTGCAATATTCAAAAATGATCAGCCAACACTAAATGACTGAATAGTGGCCGAATCACTTTTTACTGACCACCAAACAGAGCCATAATATGGAGGTCAGCGCTGTTGCCTCCTGCTGTGATGATGTAGTGGAAATAGAAATGAGCCCAACACATTTGTTTTTGTTATGGTAATCAGAGTTATTAAAGCTGAAAATGTGGTGATATTTTCTGCCACTTTAATGCACAGCAGGGATAAGTATAAGATCAGCAAGAGGGAGAGAGACAGCTGTGTGTGTGTGTGTGTGTGTGTGTGTGTGTGTGTGTGTGTGTGTTTATATAGGAAATGTTAGAGTTTGCTGGAGCAGATCATTGGTGTATAATTTTATAGCCCTCTGTTTCTTTCACTCACACAGGTTTAAGACTTTCTGGCGACAGAACAATTATGGTCACTTGATGATGATGTAACTCACGTTGCATTTCTCTAAGTCAGCAGAGTGGCTTCCTGTGGAAAATGGTTTTTCCCTGTTTTACTCTCAGCGCTTCTCTCTTGGCAAGAGAGGAGAGAAAATGTTCCAAGAAAAAAGCCACCTGGCTTGAGCTGCGGTTACAATACATTAGAGAGAAATAATTTCTGTCTGCTTCGCACTCTGAAGCTTCCAGCACACTTCCTGTTGGCCTGTTGATGGAATTTACTCTGGAATGATATAATGACATTTCCACATCCCAGACGGCTCTGCCAGAAATATTTATTATCAATGCATTGTGTTTATAGAGTGGCGTACGGAGCTCCTGCTCATGAGTAATGATAACAAAGATGTAATGTTGCTTTAGTGAGGCCAGCATGCAGGTGGGCTGACAGAGAAACTGTATCTACTCTCTAATAGTGTGTTTGTGGCTAATGCTTTGTAGAATTATGTAGCTACTGCACAGACAAATGTGCAGCCTCTGCCTCTCATAAGCTCCTGAATACTGCAAGACTGTAACTCAATCAAATGTCCCTGACCGATGCCCCTGCTTTGTGGTTTTATGGGGGGTCATGTGCAGGACTCGTTCATGGTGGGGCACAGTAACTTCCTGAAGTCTCCTCTGGTCTCCTGGATAATTACTGAGCTTTAGAGGTGTTGGAGGGCAGATTTGTGACATTAGGACAGAGCCAGGCTAGCTGTTTTCTCAAGCTAAGCTAACTATCTGCTGGCTGCAGACGTACATTTACCGTACAGATATGAGAGTGGTATCGATCTTTTCATCTAACTCTCGGCAAGCGAGCGAATAAACGTATTTCCCCAAATATTGAACTGTTCCTTAAAGTGTCATTTTATCTTAAAGGAATAGTTCAACAAAAAGTACCTGAATGGCTGGATCAGCATATTACTTTGTCTCTGTCAGCTCAGTTCTGTGTGATACCATTAAACTGAGACTCGAGGACACAAGCAATGGTTGTCCTTTTTGTCAGCATCATGTTTGGTCTCTTTGTCTCATCAGCCGTCGGCGCAGTCAAATGTTTTTTCAGGGAATGAGTGTGATGTTTGTTGTGTGTTGGGAGGGGGGGGGTTTAAGGGGAGGTAGTGAAGGCGTCTTTGTTAGCCACACATAAGATACTAGTGTTTGGCTCGGCTTGTTATTGGTGTGAAAAGGCAGTCTGTTTAGGCAAGTGTGTGTGTTTTTTGTGAGAGGATCATTTACTCTCTTTTAATAGAGTCTGCACACGTGCATGTGTTAATAGTGACGTGGAGACTTGAATCAAGTTGCATTTTGTTCAGATGCTTCAAATGTTTGAACACTTTCTGCCATGAAAACAGACCTTTTTAGATTTAACCAGGGAGCAGCTGAGTCTTTGTGGACGATAAATATACATGTGAATATATGTTCATCTATGTTCATCTATGTTCATCTATGTTCATCTATGTTCATTTATGCATTTGCCATTTGTCCTTTTGTATACTTGTACACAGACTCTCTCACAAATACACACACAAAACCGCACTGTCCTCAGCTTCATGCCAGGAACTAACGAAGGAGGGAGACAGACAGACAGACAGACAGCAGGCAGGCAGACAGAGAGATCGTCAGACAGACAGACGGAGGCGTGCACAAATGAAACAAAGAGAGAAGGGGGAATAGATGATTTGATGGGGGGAGAAGGCTGCCATGGACAAAAAATAATTAATCAAAGACGATTTGAGAATATGATGACGAGGACTCTCATCCTGCTATAGAGAATCCTTTAAATATGCAGAAGATCAATGTAAAAGCTGCTAATGTTTGTTTGAGGTGACCAAATTTTGTCTTAATGTATGGGCTGGGTGAGTGTGGTTTAGGATACAAGAACAAAGAAATGAAGGATGGGCTGCAGTTACTGTCCCCACCCCAAAACCACCTGCGTCTGCTCACTGTCACACAAAGCAAAATGATCCGTCCCAACAAGACATGTGATCTACGCTTTTATCTTAAAATTAGCAAACACAGTGAGCTGATTTTATGTTTCAAATGTGGTTTCACCCCTTTTGTCTTGCAACAAGTGATGGTATGTAGAAACACATTGGAGAACAATGCAGATCACATCGTTAGTATCAAAGAAATGTCACTCATGAAACCAGCATTATTCAATTCAAGTAAAAACATCTGACAATTCTGACGACAGAAGAATTAGCGACTTAAATAAAAGAATGATTGGTATGTTATGACTGATTTGCAGAGCCTTTTGTAGGATCAGTATGCTCCTCAAGGGCACTTTGCCTGTGGCAGCAGGCTCTGCAGACGCACCACGAGCCGCTGCTACAGCCACTAGCTCGCCGCTGTGGCGCTCTGGCCTGTCCGTGGCAAAGATTGTATCAGCAGCTTGTTGTGTTTTTGGCTGATTTTCTCAAATGAGCATTTTTTGGAAAAAGGAGGGAGACTGAAGGGGACAGACACATCAGACAAAGAGGAAATTGGTCAGTAAAAAAAGCGTAAGTAATGCTGATGCCTGTTGCCATGGTGATTGGGGTCAATGAATGGTTGCCATGGAGCTCGGTACTTGGAATTCTGGGAAGGGGATATGTTGATGTGTGTATGTGTGTGTCTATGTCTGTGTGTGCAGTCTGCACTTGTGGGTGGAGGATGATGAAAGTGTGTATACATTATAAATGAGACTGTACAGTTTGACACAGTACAGACGGCTTAATAACATCAACAAGAGTTTAGCCACGGACCCTCTCCTGTTTATACTGTCTTTTGAAAATGAAAAAGAGTACATGCTACAATAACTCATAATCTACTATTCAAATATTACACTGACCTGGAATTAGTCATTTGTTTGGGAGTGTGATGGAGACACTTCAGAAACTGAATTTTGGAGCCTGAGTTAATAACGTATGGTTAGGTTTTAATGTTTTATGTGTTGTGTGGTGCTACATGCTATGGGGTGAGTGATGTGGCAACATTTTGAGATTTAAAACTGAATAAAAGGAACAATCTAATTGATTTGATTGTGCAAACCCTTTGTGTACATTTTGTGGGTGATTTGGATCAAATTGTCATGATAAATATGATTTTATTGTGATATATCATGATATTATACATTTTCTGGAAAATAATTTGAACATTCCCTTATATGAGACGGTTGACAAATTTGCATATATCTTACTATTACCCATCACTACTACTGTCTGGCATGTCTGGCATGTCTATTCTCAGTGATGTCGTGGATAATAGTGTCTGATGAGCCCATGAGAGCAGGGCACTGTCAGGCATGCATGCATGTATGTAAGACAACCTTAAGCTGTTTACTACTGTACAATGTGCATGAGGATCCTTTAAAGTAAGTTACATTAGTTTGTTTATGGTTTTCTGCTCATTGCTGTTTATCTTCTTTGAGGCATGAAAATGTTGTTTTGGATAAATGTTCCAGCTGTCGGCGAACAATTGTTCACACAGCAGCAAGAGCGCCATGACTTATTCAACCTCTGAGTTTAGCAGAAAGTTAATTAGCTGTTCGTTTGAATGGAACTAAATTTGGCAGATTGAATGTTTTTAGTTTTAGCTTCTGTCCGAGCAGAGTTTTCTGATGATACCGTATATTTAGTTGGTTTCTGGGTCAGTGTGTGTGTGTGTGTGTGTGTGGGTCGCCTGTCATATTCTGCATCTGATTCATTTGTTTTTTTCTGTTTGTGTGTCTCTATGTGTTATGTGTGTGCACTCAGTCGGTCATATCCTGCAACTCATTCATTTGTTTATTTTGGATTATTTGTAAGTAGTGTGTGTGTGTGTGTGTGTGTGTAGACTACAAAAGGGACAGTGGATTTGCTTTCCATCCACCTGATGTCAGTAGAAAAAGAGGTTGTTGCCCATCACGACCTGACTTGCTGAGTCAGCTCGCAAATAATAACAAAATAAAAGATGCGGGAAGTAAATGAGAAACTGTTGACAATAGAATAAACAGTCTTTGCGAAAGTAAAGTACAGTATGCTTGTATGCAATAAACAAGATGCACATCTGTCACACATATACATGCATTTTAGGTCAGTGGCTCAGATTAGGAAGCACCACAGAAGAGGCTGAGTGTAAATTAAGGTTTATCCAGGGCACACATGCACCATTACATTTGATGAGATGCTGCATTTTTGGTTCCACTTTTAAAGCAGATGTTTTCCAGCTTGTCCACTGTTGTCCCCTTGTTAAACAGGTTTAAACATCTTGCATCTCCACATAGTCAAATGTTTGTTTTACTCAAGGCACATAATGTCTGACAGACGTGTATCATGTCACTTCCAGTGAACGTCTTTGCTAATGTCTAGTTGCATGTGATTATTTCAGTTGTTGGGTCCAGGCTTGTCTGGTATCAGAGGACTTGTTGTTCCCTCTGGTCTTTGAAGTGATGCCGATGTGGATGTGATGCCATGTGACACATGGAGTCTGGGAGACATGGGGGGCTTAGATATGTCTCTGGGCTGGAAGCCGTGCCATCGCGTGTGTGTGTGCTCTTCGCTTTCGTGTGAAGAGATGCGAGAGGATAGCCATGCAAGCTTCATGCTAGAGTACACACACGGCGTGGAGGACGAGAATAGACTCTGTACACTAGTGTGGATGGTTGTTGGGGCTGACGGGAGTGCACGTGGAGCTTGTGCACGTGAGGATCCCCCACCCCCTCTCACTGGTGATGTCAGACCGTGTATAGTAGTCTACCACTGGCAGTGGGTATGAGCCCATCCCCCCTCTGGCCTGGGCTGCATCATCATCATCATCATCATCATCAGCAGCAGCAGCAGCAGCAGCAGCAGCAGCAGCAGAGCAGCTTTGGGGTGTTCCTCCAGTGTTTAAACACACACACACTGAACACACACTGAACACACACAGGAAGCAAGTGTCACTGAGACCAAATTTTGAAACACACATACACATCTTCTTCCTCCTCACTGCCTTATTATCTTCATGCAGCCGTCGTGTCTTGCAGCATCACCCATAATGTAATAACCCTATAACGATCTGGTGCTCTTAGTTATAGGAAACACAGGAACATAGGAGACATTGTACACTGTCGGGTATTGAAAGGGACAAACAAGGACAAACATACACCGACAAGCTTACACACACTCTCAAACACACACATTTGCCTCTGTAGTGCTGTTTTTTTATATATATATATATATATATTTAACCTTGCCAGAGCTGACAACCTTCTTAGTGTACTGATTTTCAAAGCTCCACATAATTCCCAATGCACCAATGTGCATGTCGAGAAAGAAAACACTACATGCATCTAAAGCACAAGCACCACAGTCATCCTATTAACTGATGTCTGCACTGAACTAGAAAACTTGGATCAATAGGGAGTTGGCTGCTTCTGTATTAAATGTTGTCTATGCATCACATGTCAGTCACGCTTATTGGCAGTGTGTGCTGTCCGAGACGCGACACGCTTGTAATGAGCTTATCCTGTAGATTGAACAGCTGTTCGACATTGAATGTGTTCGGTTCATAGCGACTTCATGGAGAAACGTGATGCTGTTGGATTTCACTCACTGCTTGGGAGTGAGGCTTGTTGTGTTTCTAATTGACATGCAACAAAAAAGAGCAGAAACTGTAAGCCAGTCTGATGGATTACACTGCACGGCAGATAATTTTGCAGCAACAATACTCAAGTGCGACAAATTACTCAGACGGCTTAATGACCTGGCCTGTGCTCTCTGTTTTCCAGCTCTCTTAAAATCAGCTTTCTGTGCAGACCCCACACACACACACACACACACACACACACACACACACACACACACACATACACCTGCCTGCCTGCTGTGTCAGTGTCACATTGTGGTAGAGTGAGGTCTGTATAAACAATGTGTGTTCTGGATGAGAGAAGAAGAAGACAAGTGCGGGACAGGCATAAGTCAAGAATTGGCTGAACATCTCCGAGCATTGTAAAAAAGCTCAGGAGCAGAAAGGAATTCTGGGAATGTTGTTCTCCAGAGCAGGTGCTAAAGCTGCAGACTGACATCTCAGCCCCCCAACCCCTCGCTTTGCACTTCCTCCCTAAAGCAGAAACGGGCCGGCCTTTGTAGAATAAACTAGCTGAGCAGGTGCTGTTGCTTAATTGTTTACATGTTCTCGCTCCAACTCTGCACGGCATCTCTGCTGTGATCTATACGATCAGCTGTCAGGGTGTAGTAGAGTGTTAAAGAGTTGAAGATGAGGGTGGAGTTGAGATTGTACGATGAGATCATCATCTCCCAGGGTTTTTGGGGTTATGGCCAACATGCTCCAACACATGCAGGGTGTGACGCTGATCTTTGGCTCGATCACCTCCAATAAGCTCCAGCTGATCCTGAGGACTGGAGGCCGTAAGAAATACTTTTATATGTATTTATTTGGGGGGATATTCTGAGCTGTTTTTCTTGCTTTTCTTTGACAGAATTACTTTTGAGCCTAATGAGCTTCTCTGGTGCACGTAGGTGCGTGTGTCAGAGGAATAAGAAATACAGTTTGACGTAGTAAGACCCCAAGTACAGCCTCTGTGGCCCACATACAAGGGGTTGCCATAACAACTGACCCTGTAAATGTGGACACATGTCTGTGTGTGTGTAGTGGTAAAGGCCTCTCTCCCACCCAAATCACCTGACACACACACACACACACCCTCAGCTCACCCTACTGAGGTCCATCAAGTCCTATTATCTTTATATTTAGTGTAAATTTAAAATAACGCCTAAATCGGGTGTATTTTACTGCATTTTTGTTTATTGAATTAAATATAAAACCTTTTATGTTGCTGCTGCCTCTTTCAACAGCTCACCTTATGGATACTTAAGCGCCAGTCTATGTCTCTGCATGATGTCATTCATTGATTTTGCAGCTCGGCTGTGGCCTCTAATCTCCCAGAGTGATGCCTCTGTCGATCCAGTCATCGGGATTAACGATCAAGTCTGTGAGACTGATTGCAGCTTAATTTTCAGTGGGGGTGAAATACAGATACTGTAAATGTTTAGATGTCTCGTGTTTGAATACACAGAACTACGGTACTATAGTTACACTGTCAGTTTGGTCCTTTTACTTTGTTCTTTCAGTCATGCTTTCATCTCTCGCTCCCTTTTGTTCCCTTTGCATCATGGTCCTGCTTTTTAAACAGACACAAACATTTCATATCTGGTTATTTGTTATTAGTCACTGTGACGTTGTGTCTCACCACTAATCCAAGACAAGAGTTTGAATCTTGTCCTGACTCTGACTGTGATGGTTTTCAGCTTAACGTGTGGTTCCTCTTCTCAGAAATGGCAGACTGTCTGGTTTGTTTGAGTCTGGCATCACTGGCGAGCAGATCTGATTAACTGTGTGGCTTCGTGTTCTCTCTACAGGGCAGGCATTGATGATGTGGAGACAGACGTGGTGGAGATTGAGGCGAAGCTCGACAAGGTATGAATCATGTTATTTCTGTGGACTGCTCATTAAAATATCAAATAATCTGAGCAATATACTGCATGTATATGTTGCTTTTAACTGGTGTTAAATGGTGATTCTTCCTTCATGTTTCTAATGAAAATCACTCACAAACGTATGCAGTATGTAGACATTATATTGCACATTGTTAGAACACTAAAAGAGGGACATTCTGGATTTGATTCACATTGTTTGAATGAAAAATGCCACCAGATGTTAGATGTTGACGTTGTCTATAAACAGTACTTTATTTAGACACTGTGAAACTGATCAGTCAGACTGTTTCTCTTTTCATTTTTGTATCGGCCTGTCTTTCTCTCACCCTCTCTTATCTAAATGTCAAGGCTATTTAAACCAGGAAACACTGCAGACATGAGTTATTATATTTAATCGGACCATGCACTGCTAGATAACACACACACAAACGCATGCACACACACACACATTGGTGCTGGTGCAGAGTAAGAACACTGAGCAAACACTGATTAAACACTGGTTTCATATTCTGTCGTATGAAAGTATCACACAGAGCAGTCCTCTGTTACCTGAGCATGTGATGTCTTTGTCTGACCTGCTTAACCAGAGAAAAATGCTACATGCAACACAACAACAGCTTATCATTAATTATTAGTGTTTGTGAGATATGGAAATGAAGCAGTTTAAGCTCATTTAACATCCACCACCGTGGAGACACCACCTTTTTAAGGTTTTGGAGAGACTATTTATTGATACATATATTACATGTTCTTTTAGATAACACTAGCAGAGCAGTGTGTAGTAAAAGGTCAAAGACATGATATGGTTTAGCTGCACTCACCTTAAAAAAATAATTATCAAAAATAATAGTCAAATTAGTGAATGGCGAACTAGACAATAGTAATGAACTTCTTAATTGCATCATTGCCAAATCGTATTACTTGTATGTAAGACCAGAACTGATGGCTAACTGTCTCCAGGGAGTCTATGAGCTGAGATAATATCTCTTTAGATAAACGAATAGACTCATAAGTCAGAGAGCATTTAGAGGATGAGGTAGTGTTAATGTAGTTAAGTGGTGACCGCACCTTCTTTCTTCTTCTATCTCCCTTTGATTCAGTTTGTTTTGTAGTTGTTTTTTCCCCCCTTGCACACTCTACTTGTGTCTTTTTTCTTCACATCAATAATATGATCAAATTGACATCACTGACAAGTGTGCAGTCGGTAGATAATAAAAGCACAGATTAATGTCCTTTGTAAAGTTATGAAGTGACATTTTCTTGATCTTGCAGTCTATCTCCGGTTTATCAATGGGTCCACACTGTTACAACCCCATCTCTTAAATTAGCGAACTTTCAAGTAACCACACACACACATTCACACACATCCACACATTATTTCTGCGGTCAGGACCCTCCATTGAACTTTGAGCTCCATTTGAACACCATTGAAAGATGACCAGGGTCAGGGGAGGGGAGAGGGGGCTTTCCATCAGGGTGATTTGTTCTGTTCAGCAGGGGTCCTCATTCTGTTCTGTTAGGATGCCCTGAAGCTGCCTGAGGATGTTTTGCCAGCATTGAAGGCTCTTAGAGGAGAACATTGAATCCCTGCTAGCTCAATGTTGCAGCCCACTAGTGTACTGGAATTAAGTGTTTAATCCCCAAACCACAACTAACAAAACTGTCACTGCTACAGTTTCGACCTTTTACAATATGTCTGAAATTGAAAATCCCACACCTCATCCGCCAGCAGGACCTCTACATTACACTGTAATTGTTTCGGTCAATTAACACGGCGAGGTCTGTCATGTGGTACCAGATGTGGCATTCAGACTGGAGTGGACCCCTGTGGTTCTTCCGGCCCATTAATCATCAAATCCTGACACATGTACTGTGCGTCTAATGGCCGTGCCCAGGCCCTCGGGGGCTCGGTACAGCACACGATGAGATCAGATTCACCCGTATCAGTCAGTTTGTTGACAGATATTTTGCCAGACCGGCCTGGGAGCAGCAGCAGGGCAGGAATCATGCCGCCTTGTCTTTTGTGTGTATTGATAACAGTGTCAGTCATGTACACGAGACGTAAACATGTATACGGTATGATGCACATCAGATGACCACATCTGCACATACATTTTGCAGCTCATTTCAGCAATGCTCACATCTACACTACAACTGTTATTTTTTTAGTCGTGCTGTCACAGATTGTGCAGGCATCGGCCCTCACTCTCTAGTTTCTCATCTCTGGCCTGTGCAGAGTAAAAAGTCTTTCTGTCAGCCACCCAGAAAACCACACTCACACAGCGACAACCTTGGGAAGTCCTGCACCAAATGAGATAATTAAAGGTTTACTGCGCTCGCTCTTCTGTTCTGCACATCACTCCCCTTCCAACACACACATGTTCTGATTCTGTAGCACACATAGCTGCGTCAGTGCGTCGGTAATGACAGTGTACCCCTCTGTAGCTTATCTTGTAACCCATAAAGAGGGAAAGTGTTGTGGTTTGCCAGTTCACGTGGTGTTTAAAAGAGTACATGCCATCGCTGTGAACTGTCTGCACCTGGTAATATACATGTTTATGATTAGGTTTTATGCTTTCATATGGCTGAAATAACACTCTGTTTGCTACCTACTGAGCAGTATGTGCACTATATTACTTTCTGCCGTTTTAATGACTGCCTAGATTCTCAGTGTGAAGTGTTCACACCATACAGCAGTGGCTCCCAAACCTTTTTAAAACATGGCATCCCTTCATAGTGATTTTTATACATGCTAGCGGCGTGGCTCAAGAGATACTGATGTTGGTCAGTCTGTACAGACATTCATGGTCCCCAGAGGATGCCACCAACTTTGACCCCTTGACTTTTCCTCTAGCGCCACGATGAGGCTGACATTTGTGGTGAAAATTTCACCCTATTTTGTTGTTGGTGAATGTAATAAAAACAGTAGAAAAAATGAAAATAACGAATCTTGCGGCACCCTTGGCTCATCCTTAAGGCATCCCAGGATGCCGTGGCACCCATTTTGAGACTCCTACACAGTTATAGCGCTCACAGTGGAACAAGAATGATGCAAAGTCAAAATGATGGAAGATACAGAGATTATAAGTGTCCCTGACCATCTCATTCATTTGCCTTTTTTAAATTTGCACTTCTATCTGAATGCTTCTCATTCAGATACCAGACACAGTAGCTGCAATAGTGCCTACACTGTCCTAGATACAGACACGAGGATTATTCTAAATTTGAGCGTCCTCCTGGATTCTGCATGTGACTAACAATTCTTTTAATCTTTGTTTGATTTACGTCATCACTGTAACTATTAATATCCTAGCATTGCATTCTGTAAAACATGAGACTATTTAAATAGACAGTGCTTTTGTTGAGTATGTAAAGTGATTATTTTTATGTTACCCCACCTCCCCACTAGCTGGTGAAGCTGTGCAGCGGGATGATCGAGGCCGGCCGGGCCTACGTCAGCGCCAACAAGCTCTTTGTTAACGGCATTAAGGACCTGTCCCAGCAGTGCAAGAAGGAGGAGATGATATCGGTGAGCAGGAGGAGCACTGAGCTCAGATCTGTACATCCGCCGAGGAATGTTTGAGGGTCAGCTTCTCAACAATTGACCGCTCATCTATCTTTGCGAGGACATTCCTGTGATTCCCCACATGAATAATAACAGCGGAGCAGTATAAACAGGATTGTCCAGACACAGAGTCATCCAGCTGTTTTTTTTAAACATGACAGATGTGACCACATGCAGGCAGGAGATGTTGATGCTGACGGTTTACATGGCTGGAAGCAGGGAGATCTGAAACCTGCTTTATGGTTTTCTTTTAGGAAAACATTTGGACTAGGTTTCCTGTCAGTACGGGTGTCGCCCTGGCAGCATTGGGGTGAAGCAGTAGAGACGTAATTGTTTCACAGTCAATAACTATTCAATGTTAAGCTTATTTTATACCAAGTACACATCCAGATCACGTTTTGTGAGACAGAGACAGTTAAGAAAAGTGTTTGTTAGGGATTTAATATTATTATGTGAAAAAGAAGTTGATGTTCATATGGAAACCTGTAAGCTTACATTATGTGTGTGTGTGTGTCGTCAACATTGCAGGAATGCCTTGAAAAGTGTGGGGAAAGCCTCCAGGAGATCGTCAACTACCACATGGTAAGACACACACACACACTCACGAGTTTTAGCCACAGGCGAGAGGTCGAGGTAGAGTGTTGTTCCGACACGCCCGGGTCCTCTTGGCATGTTAACGTCTTTCAGACATCCAGTCCCTCCTGGGTCCAGTATTACACAACACACACACACAGACTTACACACAATTTAACAGTGACCTCACTCTGTAACGGTGAATCTGTCCACGCAGGCCACTCCACATGTGTGTGTCTGATTCAAACCACATGCTTCACCAGATGTGTATGGCAGCCATAATGCACAAACATTGACACACATACAAAGCACACACACATACGCAGGTTTTATTCATATGACTCTCTCCACATGACTAAGTGTGATTAAGAAATGTCCTTTTCTGGGAATCTCCCACAGGCCATTCTGCTTTTAAAGAGAATCCATAAACATTTACAGTTACATGCACGAGTGTCTTTCACCAAACTGTATTACAGTCATGACGAGGCAACATGTGAAAGGACAGTGTGTGGTGTTTTTGAGGTGTTTGCCTGTCCATCTCTGCACATGATTGTGTGTGTGTGTGTGTGTGTGTGTGTGTGTGTGTGTGTGTGTGTGTGTGTGTGTGTGTGTGTGTGAACACATTCAGCAAAAAGAAAGGTGAAATTAGGATTTGTAACGGTGAAGCAGTGAACATGAGAAGAAAGGAAGTGTAAAAGAGGCAGTCACAGGACACATTCTCCCTTTTAGATCAATTATTCATGATTTCAACTATTTTTAGTTGCATGGCATAACTTTGGTCTCATAACAAATTGCTTTTGTTCGAAGTTTTAAGTAAAAGCTTGTTTGTTTGACTCTTGCAAGATTATCAAAGAGATACAGGCAGATGGGTATATTTTATTTAGATTATATAGGACTTCAGTACTCCCATTTCCCCCCTCATATTAAAGCTCTAACCAGATACGCTGGTTGGGATCCTTTTTGTTTGTTTGTTATATGTTCTTATAACTGATTCTTGAAAGTTGTATGGCACTTCCCTGCTTCTTCATTCGTTCACAAATGAACGTGACTTAAGTAGCTGAAGGGCACGCAAACACTGTTCTCTATGTAAAGACGTACAAGTTGGTTAAATAGAGCAGTCACAAAGTCACCAACACAACATTGAATGTTGATCCTCCCATACTCCTTAGTAATCTGTGTTTTCCCATATGTTTCATTCATGCCCTTCACTTCACTGACTGTTTAGTCCCTTTTTAAATCAAATCAAAGCGCTGAACACTTGATGGGATCCGTCAGCTGCATCAATCCAGTGGAATCTCTTTTCTTCTAATTGCTGTCTTTGCATTCTTTCCATTACATGTACTGACATGTTTGTAAATTGTGTTAGCTTTCAGCCTGATCACATAACCCACTACCATTAAAAATCCCATGGCTTTGGCCATGCTGATAGGCTACTTTCTGTGTTGTTGTTTTTATCACCACCTGTTTCTTTTCCTCTGTCCCTCCACCACCTCTCCATCCATCCACCTTGTCCCCTCTTCTCCCGCCTCCCCTTCAACACAGGCGTCCCACTCCTCCTCTCTAACACCCAGGAATTACACTAATAGCTTGTCTGGCAGACAGTGTGAATGAAGGGATGAGGGAGGGGATGGAAAGACACAGTGAAAGGAATTCAGTCTTTGTTCGACCACCCACCGATGCCTATTTCTGCATTTTCGCAGCTCTCGTCAGGCACAAAAGAAGCTGTTCAAACAGGAAAGTGAATCTCCCTATAAATCACATGATAAGCAAATGTGTGTAATTTCAAACACACATAATTCCTACCCTTAATCTGAACATATTGAGATCGTGGATTTCAGCAGATTTTTGTGAGATTGTAATTAACTTTGGTGCAACCTTTCCATGCAGAATAGACATAGGAGAGGTGACCGATGAGACCTGTACAGTAGCAGACATCGAGGATCTTTAGAAACTGAGATCTTTGGAGTGTAGACATGCTGTAGGATAGGTCGGGTCATACCCAGGGCACCATAATCCAGAACAGGTTTGGGTGGAACATTTGGATTAGTTTACATGTGGGTCCAAAGTCTTTGTGATGGAACTGATTTAGACTTTTTTTTCTGGGATTTAATTCTTTCCTGTGGAACTGGTTGGATGACCCTGGAAAGTACCAAACCTTCATTTTGCACAACACAAACTGTCTACAGCCCTTTGACACATTTGGCATAGTTACATACAGTATAACCAACTAGCAATTTGTTAAAGAGCAGGTAGTGTCCATTACTGTTGGCCCTCTTTCATGACGGTGATCACAGAAGCAAAATATGTGTTTTCAAAATAAATCAAAGGGTAGCACTTTCCATTTAAACCAAAGGAAATATTTATCCATCTTTCATTCATTATTGGAAATAAAGTATTCATGTATGTTGAATTGTACACACACAAATGCATTTTTGTATATCCAGCTGACCTGCTGACTAAAATAATTTAGGTTGTGCTAGCTTAGCATGAAGATAGAAAAAGTGGATCTTTACTGAAATAACCTAGGGGGTTGCATGAGTTGTGAACACTTAACTTTGAACTATAATATAAAGTTTGCCTCCTTACATTAAGAATATATTGCACGGCAAAAAATAGACAGGATTTGTAGAAAGGCACCGCAGGCGCACAGACATGTGTAAAGGAGTTAAGTGTCTGATGTCTGACAATATTCCCACAATGAGGGCAGACTACATCTGTGAACTGCCATCTAAAGCAAGAAACCAGAGAACCAGCCTGTGAAGTCATCAGGCTCTGCAGGAACGTCATATGGATGGAGGCACACACACACACACACTCACACACTCTCACACACACACACACACACAGTCAAATCCTGTAATCCTCAGTGTGTATGTTTACCAACTAAGGATTGCTATAGAAAGTTTAATCCACTGGCTGCCAACAGTGATTGTTGCATACATTGTTTGCATGTGGCTATGAAACAATCACAATCTAATCCAAGTGCGTTTGTGTGTGTGTGTGTGCTTAGTGTGGATATTGAGGCATTCTCTGGGGTGTTCTCGTTGTCCATGAACGTGGATAAATCAACGATATGCATACTTCCTTAATAAAGATGGACGGTCTGTTCAACAGCAGCCATTCTGTCTTCATAATTGGTGCGTGGTCAGAAATCTAGAAATGGAAGACAAATCTTTGTCAAGATGGAGAGAAGATTTGCTCAGCATGCACAAGAAATGGAGGGAAAACACATAGAAAAGGAAAGACAGGAGTGTGAGATGAGAGAAAGGAGGAGGAGGAGGAAGAGTAGGAGTGGGAATCGAACAGTTAACAGGAAGAGAAATGTGGGAGCCTGTAAGGCTAAAAATCTGTTGAGGCAGCAGCTGAGTGAGTGCACATGTGTGTGTGTGTCCTCATCCCTCTTTCCTTTCTCCTTCCCTGCCTGTGGCATAATCTGTTGCCGTGATCATGTGGAAGGGTTCATATTGCCATCTTGTGGCGAGACGTAGCAACAACAGATTTGCAGATTCAATCCAGTCATCACAGTCACAACCGACGCTTTTACTCGCTGTGTGTAATATGATAATATTGAATACTCATGTGTCACACCTTCTCTGTGCACAGATTTTGTTTGACCAGGCTCAGAGGTCGATCAAGCAGCAGCTTCACACCTTCATTAAAGAGTGAGTATCTCATCACAATTAATTAAGTAGTTTCCTGCTGCTGCTATAGAGACAGACGTAACACATACTCAAGTTCACATCTTAGAACAGTAAGTGAGTGTTTTGATCTCATTTACAGAAAGTGATGTGTCAAAGTGGACTTTATGTTATTATACCGCCACATCAAGGCTGTAAGATATAGATGTCTAAAATATAAATGTTCACATAGTTTGTTGCATGCAAACGGCTGATGTCTGTTTACTCATATGTACTGTATCTCCACATGTAGCAGTTATATTTTTGATTTCTAGTTAGACTCCTAATTGTTAATTCCTCCTTCAGGGATGTGCGTAAATTTAAGGACACCAAGAAGCAGTTTGACCGGGTGCGCGAGGACATGGAGCTGGCCCAGGTGAAGAACGCCCAGGCACCCAGGAACAAGGTGCACGAGGCTGAAGAGGCCACGCAGGCCCTCATCCTCAGCCGCAAAGCCTTCAGGCACCTGGCCCTGGACTACGTACTACAGGTGAAACACTCCCACACACGCACACACACACGCTCCAGATTGTATTACCAATGTTGTCCAGTAGGTGGCACTGACACTCAACAGCTGCTGAGCCCAGATAGACACAAAAATCTCAATACTCCTCAATGCTGAAAAGGAAACAGTTTTAAAAAGAGGTCAAATTATATATAATCATCCTGTTCATCTGAAACATGCAGCCTGAAATCTACATGTTGCTCCTCCTCTTTGTTTTTGGCAGATTAACGTGCTTCAGGCCAAGAAGAAGTTTGAAATCCTGGATGCAGTGAGTAGCCCAGATATATCTCAATTTGTGATTGACATCTTCAGCATTATAACGCGTGTCATATGTGTCTGTGTTGAGTCCCTGTGGTGTTTAGTATCACAGCCATCACTGTCCCCTCATGTCTCCTGCAGATGCTGTCCTTCATGCGCGCCCAGTACACTCTGTTCCAACAGGGCTTTAACATCTTGGATGAGATTGACCCCTATATGAAAAAACTGGCTGCGCAGGTGAGACAAAACTAACAAACCAAAGTCACACACTAGTTTTCTGAACTGCTATTTTTGATACTGTAATTGCTCAGCACCCCCCTAATAATCAAACTGTCTGCTTTTCATCTTCAATTTTATTGTCTTTTAACTTAAACAGATGTTGGCAGTCATAGAGTTTTTTATTTTCAATACATTGTGACTTCATATTGAAGATATGTTCTAGATTTTGGCAGTTTGTAGAGGTTTTGTTACTCAGAGAAAAATACACTATCAAGCCAAACAACTCGTCCCTGAAATCAAAAATTCTTTACCAACATCTATATTGTAAAACATTTTTTTCTTTTAACATAGCGTTAAGTCTTAACTCTAATATCACCTCTGATGGACTTTCTCCATCTCTCTGGTCATTTAGAGACATTTCTACATACATAAATATAGCAAATATATTTATAATTTTTGACTACAAGAAAGTAGGTATAAGAGAACAAATGTCTCAGTTACTGAGCAGAAACAGTTTAAACACACAGCAAGGATAAGTAAACATATCTGTCTGTGCAGTTTTCTGTCTGTCTGTATCTTTGTGTTTATTCCTGCTCTCAGTTTAGTTTACGTGTCTCACTGACTCTGCTGTCGTTTGCTCTTTGCAGCTGGATCAGCTGGTCATCGACTCGGCCATGGAGAAGAGGGAGCTGGAGCACAAACACGCCCTCATCCAGCAGAGAGTGAGACAGCAACACAACTCTTTACTTCCCGCCCTCACTGCCATAACACTTCATCTCTCTTCCTCCTCCTCCTCCTCCTCCTCCTCTTCCTCTCTCCCCTGTCACCGACATGCAGCGGTTATGAAACTGAATCACTCCCTGGGAAATTAGATCAAAAGACTCTACTGTCGATGTGGAAGTTAAGAAACTAGACAAACAGAAACTGAGGCACTTATATATAGTGATTAAACATTATTTTATCTTACATTGATGTAATTTATTTTTTGAAAACTAAATTGCCAAAACTTTTTGCACTTTTGATGAATACATTACAAGCCAGAACAAGTAGTAATTCCTTTGTGAAACCTGTTTTGAGCCACGACAGTTTTTCTCCTGTGTTTATTCTTTTGAAAATCAGGTGAATTTGGAGCCTTTCAAGCCTGTGGCCATGATGAATGGTTGCACACGTAAAGTTGTTTGACTTCAATCACGTTATTCTTTTTATAGCCACTGCATATCTCTGTTTTTGGTCTGTTTTTAGTAGGTGTCACGACCGTGCATTTTGTTTTGTCACTGCAAAATTAGTTTCCTAAAATGCTGCTGAACTAGATTTTTCTCCCGAAACAAAAAAGTCATATCAACATTTTTCAACCTCGCTCAGCGTGACGGGTTCCTCCTGATTCAGTGGAGGTAGCTCAATAAAAAGCCTGGGCTTAGAAATTGTTTTTATCTGTCTGTCTGGAATCTAAAAAGGATCTTGTCGCAACAAAAACGTATGTCATGTTATCACCAAACATTTGAAAGAAAAGGCTTTCCATGGAAGCTTTGAGTTATTTTTAGATCATCTGTTTCGTGACTCGAGCTGCCGTCTGCTCCCTTGTTTTTTAAATTCACAGAGAGGCACAAAAAAAGCATAATTAGAACAACTTTATGAGTGTCGAATGTAGTTTTTTTTTTTTTTTCTTCAGGCTCAAAGAAAGAATTTGAAGTAGGAGAGCAGTTCCCACAGTTCAGACAGTTTGACATGTTTATTTTATGGGTCACTCAACTAAATAAAAACAATTCTGTCAAACCCTCACCCTGCGCAACAGTCACGCTCATGCACAGATGAACAGAATTCATCCATCTGTTACCTGAAGAGATGCCAAAAACATGGCTGTTTTTCTGCCCGACTTGGCACTTCCCTCTGATTGATTTAGTTGCCAAGCGGCACACAGCTTCGTGCCCGACCTAATGGCCTTTCAGCAACCCTATCTTTAATCTGAAAGCCTGGCACGAAGTGATGCTACTTTTTGGCTACTCTATTCTTAAACAAAAATGTGAACACACTTCATGTCTAAGTCAGAGGGACTTTCTAATGAGATAACTGCTACTTCCTTGAGGCCTTGTGTGTTTCAGGAGCACTCTGAATTAGCAAGCTAATTACTACATATCACATTGACTTGGACATTTACACATTTACATAATTGACTTCATGTAGTGAAATTCACTTTGTGGTGATCTTGTATTAACACTTTTTTCTCTATTTCTCTCTCCTCTCCTCTGGTCCTCGTTCCTCCTCCAGACTCTGATGCAGGTGAGTTTATACTTTTCACTTCTATCTGAACTCTTACGCTCATCCATGACCTGCACATTACGTGCCCTGCACTGCAGCGAAACGTTTCAGGGGTGTGAACATTATGTAATGTTCCAGGAGAAGCGCAGCAATGTTTTAGGGCTTCTGTTCCCATGTTGTGCACCCAGCCTGCAATGGCAGTAATGTTGGATTTCCTTTTAAGAGGGTTGGATTTTCAGATGATGTCCATGAAATGTGTTCTCTGAGCTCTGTTGTCAACCTCCATCACAATATCTGTGAACAAAGAATGTTTTTTTCAACCACGCAGCCTGTAAAAAAAGCACAAAGCCTTCCATTTTAAACCTGTTTGACAACTAGCTCTCTACACTCCTGTGTTTACATCAAACTCCAGCTTCAACTTGAGCGTCTAGTAGTAGTAGCGTCTAGTAGTACCTCGTAAAAATGTGGACCGTGTGTGTGTGTGTGTGTGTGTGTGTGTGTGTGTGTGTGTGTGTGTGTGTGTGTGTGCGGTAGTTGTTTAGCAATGCAGAACAGATTGAGTGACTGATGTATGGAGAGCAGTTTTATGGTCATCACATGCTGGCTCCTGTTGCAGGAATCAATAGGCTGTGTGTTTGTTTGTTTGTGTGTGTGTGTGTTTGTGTGTGTGTGTGTGTGAGTGTGTGAGTGTGTGTGTGTGTGTGTGTGTATGGACTGATCCCTTTATCTTTTAAAGCGTGAATATGTGTGTGTGTGGAGGGGTGTGTATGTCAGTGTTTGTCTGGAAGCATCACAGGACTGTTGTGTGTCTACATGCTTCCACTGAACTGTGTGTGTGTGTGTGTGTGTGTGTGTGCGGGTTGTCTGTCGGTGCTTGTGTGGGCGAGCCAGCATGAGCTTGTTCCTGCACGGTGGTTAGGTGCTTTTGTTTGGTCTTTTTTCCCCCCTATTGAGTAGCCTCACGTCTGCCTGTTGACCTCACTGAAGCTTGTGTGTTTCATTACTTGTCATGACTTTGTGTCCATCAAGTCCCGGCTTCTCTCAGAGACGCTCGGTCCCCCTGACATATGATACTTTTCTCCACCCTGCCTGTAATACTCATCATTGTACAAACCCCGTCAGCTCGCTTTGTCTCTCTTTTGATGTCGTCTTTGGTCTTTTTCTTCCAGATCTCTCTGCTTTTCCTTTATTGTACTGTTTTTCTCCATCGCTCACATGCATGGAGGCAACCACACACTCTTTTCTTTCTCATAAATGCATATACAAACGCACACACACAGCTCTTTGTTCCTCTCCTTGAAGAATACAGCTCTCCTCCTGCTATTTTGTGCTGTTCCAATTTAATTTCATCTGAAAATGTAACCCTGAGGATTTGTCAACATGTCAACCAGCTGGTTAAGAAGATGTAATTGTCAAAGAAGAAGCTTAAAAATAGTTTTTCTGGCTGTGATGTCTTTTTTTGTCTTCAAGCAATACTTTCCATTGTTATCGTGTTTTGTTCTTTTTGAAGTTGAATCAATTATAGATTTAAATTGAAATATTCTTGTTTCCTTCCTTCCTCCTTTCATCTTCTTTCTGTCTAAATGTTTGAATCTCCTTCTATCAATCCAGCAAGCACGTCCGCTTTGTTCTTTCTCCCCCTTTTTCATTCCACAATTAATCAATCTCATTTAATGCTGATCAGCTAATCAATATATCACACTCTGGCATGCCGTGTGTCTGTTTTGTATTGTGCAACATATGGTATGAGTCACATTTATGTGCACGTCTTGAAGTAAATATGATACCAAGATGTTGAAATTTTTAAAACTAACCATAATGCCCCAAAAATGTATTACATTTGACTTTGAGTTGTCTAACCCTGACAATCCTGGTTTCAGTCAGAATAAGAAAAGGAATATTCTTTTAATCCAACGCAGTAAACGTACAGAAGCAGTAGTAAGATTATCTGAGCGCAGCTGCCTCTGGTCTTGGATGTTGTCCTCTGCTGTAGTGCCAGCTCTGGTAATCACAGTGCCAGAGAGGTTGATGTGTCAAGAGACTTGAGAGATCTGACCGTGCCTGATGATGCCAGCCTCAGCCCACCTCCTCCTCCTCCTCCTCCTCCTCCGTCCGCTGCCAGCTCCAGCCAAAGTCAACAGATGGCATCAGGACGCACAGTGGCTGGTTGAGTTTGGGTGCCAGTGACAGAGAAAGACAAAGAGCAGAGGACAGATAAACGGAGGAGAAAGATAAAGAATCCAGACAGGAACTGAGAATGAAAGAGAACAAAACTGTAGAAGAAGAGAGGGAGAGAAACAGAATGAGGCCACTGAATGGACTGTTTTTTTAATTTTATTTATGAAACTGTAAATCCCATAAAATCACCTAAGCCTCTCTCACGGCATCTTTTTTTATGCATTTTGTAAATGGTTCTTCAGAATCAGAATCAGAATCAGAATCAGAAACTGTTTATTGCCAAGTAACATACATTACAAGGAATTTGCTGTGGTCTGAAGGTGCTATTGTTTTGATAACAAATAAGTAGAATATAAAGGCTAAAATAAGAATAAGAATAAAAATAAAAATAAAAAATAAGATAAGATAAATAACAACAGTGCAGTGACCAGAATAAAGTAAAGTGTCCAGATAAACTTCTTGCTGCAATATCACAGTTTAAAATTTAGGTCAAACATATTGTCGTTTGATATTACACAAACTACACTGATTAAACACTGGGCCCATGAGCAAAGGCAGTTTTCACAGAGAGTCATTAGCATGTTGATCGTGTGATGTTCTTTGTCTCTTTGTAATTGCATCTGTGAACAAAACATTTCACAAAAAAAGCCTTAAGAAAGACATCAAAAAAGAAAAAGAGGCAGGCAGCATAAAAAAGATTCAGGAGAAAATGTTGCCATGATCCATTTCAGATTTTCTCCGCTTCTTTTTTTAAAACTGCCCCTGCCGTATGCAAATGCAGCAGCGTAGGAAGCAAAGCCACAAGACAGCAGAGTTTGTGAATTATAGATGGTATACATCCTTTATTAATAGGCCATTAAGTGACTGCAGGAGGAGAGAATGAGATAGCGCATCATGAAGGTAGTTTAGGCTAAATTGGATGTCACTTTGGGCAAGTTATATTTCAGTGGGAGGAAGATGGTTACCTGAGAAATGAAGAGGTGCATGACATGTAAACTTTTTTCTCAACAATCTTATAAACTGTGACAGAAGTAGGACTGGTAATAATATTGTAAAAATGATGAAGATGGATCCCTACAGATAAAGATGTGTGCGTTTCACAGTCTTTCAATTCTATTCTTTTTCTACTGCTCTTTACTTTGCCTTTACTTTCACTTCTTGGTAAATCTGCGACAGCCCCCCCTCTCTTTATATCTCTGTATATATATCACATGCTCCCTCTGTCTCCCCTCTCTTTTCTTTCTCAGCAGTCTTTCCTGTGTGCTGGACTTCATTGTGGCTCCCTGGGGGATTGTTGCCTCCTCCATTGTTACAGCATTTGGCTGTGCGACTTTTTAAGTCACAGAGGGGTAAACAAACAGAGAAAACTGTAGTGAGTGGGAGAGTAAACATTTTATAAACCTAATGTGTTTATACATTACAATGCAGACTACAGTTAATCACTTTGTGTCAGTTCAAGCAATTTAACTAAACTATTAATCAGCTTGTTCACAGTAACCAGGTTATAGTGTTGTGTCTATATACTATATATATATAAACATGGCAACTCTTCCCAGACAGAAGCAGTAATTTAGCACTTACACAATTACGTAATTATATGCAGTACAGAAGTGGTGATGTAACATTATATTATGATGCGCCAGTGTTGTGTTATTGAACAGGTGTGCCTGGTATGTTGTGCCAGTGGGTAAACTAACAGACACACTTTATAATACTATTTATGCAAATCATCGTGTATGATTAACATACCTCCAAAAATACCAGATCATTGAATCAGCACCTCTGACACAGTCTCACAGGTATTTTGACATATCTAATAATTATCAGTTCTGCGATATAAATATATTTTGTGGCTCCCTGGTTTTGATAAAGGCCGCTCTGCAGCCGCCTGTGCAGTTGGACTCTTGCAATCCTCCGTGGTGCTGGCTGATTTAAGGTGGGAAGAGGGGGCTCCGGGCTGGTGTTTGGGGAGCAATAATGTCAGCTTGATTAAGCAGGAACAGTGTTCAGAGCCGCGGACAGATGGAAAGCTGACTCCTCCATAACTATGGATGAAACCTCCGGGCGTCAGAATAGCTGGAGGGAGCCTTAAATCGCGGCGTGGGGCGGGGCTGTAAAATGAAATGTTTGATCTCCGGCAGTCGCGACGGGGTCAGCGGGGCACGAGGACTCTGTGACAGCTGTATGATAATGAGCGCTCGCGCCACATCCACGAGGCTGGGGCGGCAGCAGGGCATGTGGCGTTGAGTGAAGGAACGCCACGAGCGCGCTGCGGTTGGCTGCGACAGACTCTCATCTGGACTCGCGTGGGATGCGCGTGTGTTCGCCTGCGGCTCCAAGTTAACAACCTGTGGGATATTTTAGAGATGCTCTCTCCTCTCTGACGAGCATCCTCGCAGCATTTATTTATTTATTTATTATTGCGGGTTTTTAAAAAATCTGTTACTATTGAATTTGACATGCTGTTGGATGTCAGTGTGGTTAAGATGAAGATATTTGGCAGGCTGGACTATACACTGGTGAGGAACGTCATGTCTTTCGTTTTGTCTTAGTTTTCTTTTGCCTGGAGTTATTTTTCATGGATGCTTCTGTTTGACACTGACCCCATTATTATTTAACATTAGGCTACATTCACTGCAAAAGCTCAATTGCAAAACTATGGTTACATGGCCTCAAACTGGGGCTGTATAAGACACCAGATAAGACAGTGACAGGGAGAGGTTGATGAATGCCAGATAATAATAGATAGTGTTGTTATCATTGCTTTGTTTAACCAGTCTCATTTTGTCTTGTTTTCCTTGAAAGTTGATGGAAATGAAGTCTCTTTATATCCAGTGCTCTGTTTCAGCACGTAGGAGGTAGTAAGCAGTGATGCTTGAATGCTTGTATATCTTTGTGTGTAATCTTGTGTGTGTGTGTGAGACCAGGTTGTTTCTTTGGAGGAATACCTCAGCAGCCAGCGGGGAGACAGACTTTTGTGTCACATCCCACCATGTTTTTCCTTCACACGGCCTGAATGTTTTCACACAAACCCAGAAAGATTATACAAGATGCTGCTTAAGATAAATACAGCAGTTATGTTCTAGTATACCAGTATCACATGTTTCTACTTCACGTATGACTATGATCTTGCAATACTAAATTATTTGTGATTGTTGCGGCATATGTGATGATCAATGAAATGGCCTCGATACTTTTAACTCAAAGGGCCCCGAAAGTACATGACGACATCAGTGTGCAATTATACAGCTTTCTCTGAAAAAGAACACACAGAATTATTCAACGATCTTTTCAAGAGAAGAGATACAGCACCGAGACAGAGCAAGGTCGTGTGTGTATGTGTGTGTGTGTGTGTGTGTGTGTGTGTGTGTGTGCAGTCGTCTGTGCACAGCCTGCCATATGCCCAGTATTACCTCACCCCAAAACTAAAGGCCTCCTTAACAATAGTGAAACCTAACCTCAGCCTCGGCCCTAATTTAAATCTGTGTCCTTGTGTGTTTCACCTCGCTTAGCAGGTGGCACCTGCCTTTAAATGTCTTTCTTGGGAAACCAAACTCTGTGTGGACAAAACAGAAAAGAAAATAGAGACAGGAGGAGAGGTGCAGATTTGACTTAGTCTTTAAAGGTAAACTGATGAACAGATGGCGCGTGGAGAGAAGAGGATAGAGACTGATTTTTTGTGGAGGAGCAAACAGACGCATTACCCAAAGAGAAGGTATACATAACAAGCAGTAGCACTGTATCAGCACAGCTACTGTATGTGGCACTGATAAGACGCTATCTCTGTTTCCCATTAATAAGTTTAGGTTGACTTTTAAACTTATTGCTCCACGTCACCTGGCCTACTTTGTTCAGTGTATCCAGCCTTGTGTTAGCATCAACTGAACTTTACAATGCATTTTTACACAGAACAAGGACTGTGGATTTTGCCCCTCATTACTTGGATGATGGAAAGGAGACTCTTGCCAGTGTGGACAGGAGGAATGATTACCAGTAACTCTTTCAATGTACTATAGGCTGTTGTTTCTGCAGAGCATGAGACATATACCGTATCCACTGGAACAAACTAAATCATGAAAACCTGGCCTCGGCAGTACATTGGTTTTAGACAGATAATCTGGCACTTGTTAAAAAGAAATAGTGCAGAAGAGAGGAAGCCAGACCCTCATGATGATCTTGTGCACCTACTGTATACGTTCTCTCTGCAGGACTTTTCTTATGACGACCCCAAGTTGGAATTCAATGTGGATGCACCCAATGGTGTGGTCATGGAGGGCTACCTCTTCAAGAGGGCCAGCAATGCATTCAAGACCTGGAACAGGTAAAAGAGAAGTGAAGAGGGAGAGGGAGTCAACTTACAATTCAAAAGACTAAAGTCTAATTAAAGCTAATGGGATAAGGACTGTCAATCTACTCCCTGGTATTTGTGTAGGATGACTTGTACCTTAAAGTTGGTTTGTATAAGAAAAAAAGAATGGTGACCATTCAGTCAATACTCATCTATAGATTTATTAATCACCATTGTAATGAATAATATCAGCATGCACACTTGATTGATCATGTCTGTCTCACGAAAACTGTCTAACTTCATACCTTCTCCCCTCCTCAAGGCGGTGGTTTTCTATACAAAACAGCCAGCTGGTCTACCAAAAGAAACTCAAGGTACAGTTTGATTTGAAACAGTGTTTGACAGTTTAGGGTTGTTGGTCTAATTATGAATCGTTTGCATATCGGTGGAGAAGAATGGTGGCGTGGGCTGGCTCCTGTCATGAGGAGGCTAACCTACTTTGTGTAGCTTCCAGTAAATGGGGCAGAGTTGTAGTGACACTCCTCTCTGCCAATGACAGGACTCTTTGACGGTGGTGGTGGAGGACCTGAGGCTGTGCTCAGTCAAACCATGTGAAGATAATGAGAGGAGGTTCTGCTTCGAGGTGGTTTCACCCACCAAGTAAGTGTGTGTGTGTGTGTGTGTGTGTGTGTGTGTGTGTGTGTGTGTTTTTGTCCCGATAAAGTTTACATTTATAAAGTAAACATTTTTGCTGTTATGTTATCTTTTCACTGTGCTAATTAGTTGTTACATTATCAACTATATCATATGGAATTTACTAATCAACCAAACAACATGTAGCTTTATAGCATTAGTTCTAGCCAGGTATTGTATAACCGTCATCTAAACACCTGTAGGAGCTGTATGCTGCAGGCTGAGTCTGAGAAGCTGCGGCAGGCTTGGATCCAGGCAGTCCAGGCCAGCATCGCTTCTGCTTACAAAGACATTGGTGACAATTATTACATTGAGGTACGAACGCACACATGTATAAATGCAGCCATTTCTTTTCATTACAAATTGGTCTCAGGTAGATTGGGAATCTCTGTCTCTGACCTGTCCACTCGTCTCTGCAGCGTTTGGACCGGACAGCCTCGCCCTCCACCAGCAGTATCGACTCTGCCAGCGAGCCCAGAGAGAGGGGGGAGAGGGCTGATAGGGGAGTTCGAGGAGGTGGGGAAAGCCTCCTCCAGAGGGTGCAGAGCCTGCCAGGCAACGAGCTGTGCTGTGACTGTGGCCAAGCGGCTCCCTGCTGGGCCTCCATCAACCTGGGAGTGCTGCTCTGCATTGAGTGCTCAGGGATCCACAGGTAACTGCACTTAACAGTACTGGAGAGTTTGTTCAGAGGCGGAAAGAACGACAGCAGGAGAGCTGATGTAAAATATGTAAGCATATTTTTGTCAGCATGAAATGACAATCTTTTGCAAGGTGTTCCAGGAAATTAGCCAACTCAAAGCATCTTTCCAAGATAAAGTTATAAAAAGAGCAACAACGAATGCATTGCTACATTTTTAGTGCTATAGCACTATTTGTGGTGGTCACATAGGGTTAACCCTCACACTGATCTTCTTCCTCACTCTTCAGGGTCTAACTAAGTGGTATTTGTCCTGTTTCTGCATGTTTTATCTATACCAAATTTAATTTGATAATTAATCATTTAATAAGCAAATTTCTGCATTTAAGCATCACTTCTGATTCACAGGAAAGGAAAGGACATGTTTCTTTCCATGACGTCAATTCATCAATGAAAGCTCTTTTGAGAATAGAAAAGATACAGCGACAGTTGTCAAGAAAACACAAACGTTTTCCACCTCAGGCAGTTGTTGCAAAAGGGGAAGAGTAAAAATGTGCTAAAATCTTCTAGAATATGTGTCAACTCTTCTGAAATTTATAATAATCTTATAATCTGTTTTTGTTCTTGTTTCTTTCAGGAGTTTAGGCGTCCATTGCTCTAAAGTGCGTTCACTGACGTTAGACTCATGGGAGCCAGAATTACTCAAGGTGCGTCTCCCCAACTCATTTGCCTACAGCATCTCCTTTTTGTGCTGTGTGTTTTTTTCTTCACCAGAGTTGCATTTATGATTCCTTTAGTGCATTGCTAAAAAAAAGTTTGGACTACTCTGTTTTAAAATTGTTTCCCTTTCTGTCTCTGGCTCCCATCTTTGTCCTTCTTCCTTCCTCTCATCTTTAGCTGATGTGTGAACTGGGGAACACTGTGATCAACCAAATTTATGAGGGAGCCTGCGAGGATCTGGGAGCAAAGAAACCTGGACCGTCCAGTTCGAGGTCAGTCTTGTACACAAGGAGGAGCATTTGGCAAATGAAAAGGCTACAGGCTAGACCCAATTATCTGTACATGTCTTCATATATGTTAAATTGTCGGTTTCTACCTCCAGACAGGAGAAAGAGGCCTGGATCAAGTCGAAATATGTGGAGAAACGCTTCCTGAAGAAGATGAGTGGGAGCGAGGCGTTGGTGGAGGGTGAAAGGAAGTCCCGGCCCTGGACAGTGAAGAAGTGCCAGCGACACAACAGCTCTGTCCGGGCCCCCCACAAAGCCCGCAGGAAATACCATCGCTACGAGCCGGGCAGCGCTTCACCTGCAAACCTCTCAGCAGGTCAGTGCGGAGAATGAACTTCTCTGTAGTCGTCAGATTTAGTGCAAGGCTCATGAAAGCAAGAGCTGCAAGATGTATGTATATATAGATTGTACAAATACACACTGAAGCCCAGACTGAAATCTTGTTGTGATATTTTGTCCTTTGACAGCAGCAGCAGCAAAGTTTCGCCGGGACTCCCTGTTCTGTCCAGACGAGCTGGATTCACTATTTTCCTACTTTGACACAGGCTCTGGTCCTCGCAGTAAGTCCACGACACAGTCAGTACATACAGGCACAATGCACAACTCACAAACAGAAGTAAGAACGGCATATTGCATGTTGATGTGTTATGGCGGTGTGTGTATGAGTAGTACAGTGTATGCCGTGTAATCATTAACGTGTCCGTGGCTTGGCGATGCTTGGCCCCGCAGGTCTTAGCAGCGACAGCGGCCTGGGAGGAAGTACTGACGGCAGCACAGATATCCTGGTTTTTGGCTCAGTGGTGGACAGTGTCACAGAAGAAGGTATGTGTGTTTGTGTGTTGACGCAAGAATGTCGTCACATTGTTGAGAATATAAAGGAGTTTTTTCTGGTGAAGGAGAACCCATTTACAACTGGAGGAAATTCCCATTTTCTCCCATCACTGTGCACTATAGCAGTGATGTGATTACATTTTGTTACATTTACTTGTATTGTGTTTTGTATTTCTTCTGTTTTGTTGTATGTATGTACAAAACTTGAAAACTCACTCCTGCCCCACCTAAAAAAGTGAGCTTAAAGAACAAGACATGGATGTGATGCAATCCATTTAAGATCCATTCAAACAGCCTGAAAGATTCTCTGGTTCACTGAGACATTAACACACTCTCCTGGGGAAAATGAAAATAGGCCAAATCAAATTGTAAGAAACCTGAAATAAGGCTTAATGTTTGTTGTTATGTGTTATAAAGATCTAGCTATTTGTTTTTGATCTTGTATAAAATTGGCACTGTGTATTGACAGGAATCATGTAGAGGACATGGACATAAAGAACACCGAACTAAACCATTCATACCTTCAGAGAGTTTTACTGAGAGTGAACTGTCGTGCAGCAGCGTGTGTGTTGTGATCCACACATCTTATGAGTACAATTTCCCCCCGGGGATCAATAAAGTATTTCTGATTCTGATTCTGATTCTGATTTTAAAAGTTTAAAATACTTAGTTTACATCGTTCCTCTTTCTTTCCATCATCGTGACCTTACCTCCCCTCAGAGGAGGAATCGGAGGAGTCCTCCAGTGGTGAGGTGGAGATCGAGCAGGAAGTATCTTCAGACCCCGAAGACCCGAGGGAGCTCCACCCAGGGGCGCTCCTCCACCGATCCTCTCGTCTACACAACCTGCCACTCATGGCCGAGGCATTGGCGCATGGTGCTGACGTACACGCTGCAAGTGAGGAGGAGGAGGCGAAAACGCCACTCATTCAGGCCGTGATCGGGGTGAGAGGCTGTTTGTTATAGATTTAGCTGGAAGTGAGAGAGGTGTAAACCTTTATGCTGAATTACTGAACCTTTTTATATGACTTTGTTATATGACTAAGATAATAAATCATAACGGAACCTGTCGTGGTTAAACATTAAAATGGATTATCTGCTGAAGGTGCCAGACCCAGGTTTTATGTTCTGCCATAAACATCCACAGTCGTAAATGATTAAAAACAAGGGGGAAATCTCCTCCCTGAACATATTGTCTGCTCCTATGAATCGCATGGCTCTCCTTCCACTTGAGGTGGGCAAAACTAAACAGTTTGATGCACTTAAAAAAACAGGCTTCAGTAATGTTTAAATACCAATAATTAGACTTCTCAGAGCAAGTAAACGTCTGTCTGTCTGACTGTCTGTCTGTCTATCAGGGCTCTCTGATAGCTTGTGAGTTCCTGCTACAGAACGGAGCCGACGTGAACCAGAGAGACATGAGAGGCAGAGGCCCGCTGCACCACGCCACCTACCTGGGGCACACTGGGTAAGAAACGCCTGTGAAGTGGGAGGAAGTTGTCATGAATGGTCTGCTTTCACTTTCTTTGCGAATGCAATGAATTTAAAAAGCAGAAACTTTAGGCAACATGACATTTCAAAAGTGTTCCATATCATCACTCAGCTGTGTCGAGGGGTTGTTGAAAGAGTTTCTTTGGGACTGTGAGGTAACCATTTTCATCTGGAACACAAAGTGAAACTACTCACTACCAAATATTTCAGAGGCGATTACCCTTGATCGGTGTAGGTTTAGCGATGAAAAACCACAGTCCTGTTGTTAAGGAAAACAAAACATGTCACTCTCATTTAATGACACACATTCTTGTATTGAGTATTGTCTCGCTGACATGGTGGTTTACACAAGAATCATGATTGTGCAAAAGACTCAAGTACAGACACGTTTTTCTAACAGCGGCCATTTTTGACCAGATTCCCTCAGTTTGTGTGCGTCCATGACCACAAGCAAGTAACTTAACTGACATAGGATGGATAGGATAGGATGATAGCATGATATAGGAAAGGCAATTATTTGGTTACAATAATGCAGTGGACATTAGTACATGGCAATGATTACAAATGTACTGTATCAGACCATCAGATTCTTGACATGCTTCCTCCAGACACGTATCCACCAAAGCTGTCCCATTGTTCTTTTATCATATCATTTTTCCAGTTCAGCATGTTTTTCACACGCAACTAATTCCATCATTTGTTCTGTCCACATTTTCAGTGTAGGAGTTTGAGGCTCTTTCCAACATGTTAGAATCAACTGAGCACAGGTTATTAAGCCAGTTGTTAATACTCTAAATACATATTTACTTAACTGCGACACTGCAGTTTTGTCCCCAAGGAGACACAACCTTGGTGATCTGGGCAGTTCACACTCCACCCATTCACCCATTTATTCCAGAACATTCCTCCATAAAGGGGAAAACCATGGGACATTCCCATAATGTGTGCATATAAGTACTGCGTTCTGTTTTACATTTCCAACATAAACTGTCTTTAATTAGACCCATATTATTGAGTCTCGTTGGGGTGTAAAAAATTTGCCTCTGGCTTCTCTGATGTAGTCCACATTGTTGGAAAGAAACCTCTCCCATGTTTCTTCATCAAGTGTACAACCCAGATCTTTTCACCATATCATCCTTAGGTTCTTACTAACCTTAGGATGATATACTACGTTCCTAAGTGTTTTCCTGAATTTATCTTCCTTGTATTGTTTCACTAATTGTTTCTCCAACTTAACGATTTCCTTTTCCAATAGTCGTGCCTGTTTTTTGCTTTCCTTTCTCTTCCATGAACTGCAAGCTATACGTTTTCCCCAAGTAAATGCTTTGAGTGCTAGCTAGACCATAGACCATCAGAGACTATTTTCTTGATGTAGTCGTTCATTGCACTCCCTGCTTCCTTTCTTCTTTTAATCCATGGTGTCAATACTTTCTCTGCGTCTGCATCTTGTTTTGTGCAGTCAGGTGTGTCTGTTCCTGAAGAGAGGAGCATCACAGACGGAGGTGGATGAGCAGGGCCATGACCCCCTAAGTATCGCTGTCCAGGCCGCCAACGCAGACATCGTCACCCTGTGAGTGATCCTAATTCTTTTTATGAGCAAGTTCCTCATAAGCATTTATACGTGGCTAACTGCTCATGCTTGAGAAATCTAATCTGTTTTTGAAACATTCATGAATGTTTGACAAAATAATCTTTACTCAAGGTCTACTTACTAGCTTTTTCTGGAGATTTCAACTAAGATGTGCTTGAAAGCTTTGGAAAAAGCTTATTTGGCTCAAGAATAAACTTTCACGCTTAAACATCTAAATACTGTTTAATAGGATTTAATTATTTTTCTACTATGAAAGCAGATGGTGAATTATCTGAATTGTGTCCCTCATTGTTGTCTTTACTCTCTCTTCCCCTCTCTAACTCCCTCCTCCCATCTTCTTCTCTCCACTGTGGTTAATCATCCTCGCCACTCCTTTACCACCTCACCACATTCCCACTCTCATGTCCATTTCTGCTTCCTTGTGTGTCCCCTCTCTTCTCTCCCTCTGCCTTTGCCTTTGCCTTTTTTCGTCTCTCCTCCAGATTGCGTCTAGCGCGGATGAACGAGGAGATGCGAGAGGCGGAGGCTCCCTTGGGTCAACCAGGTCAATACCACAACAGCAGCCCCACTGAGCAGCAGTATAGAAAGTGCATCCAGGAGTTCATCTGCCTCACCATAGAGGAATGCTAGTGGTCTCTTCTGTATCCAGGAGCATAGCTCGTGCTCTCTCTCTCTCTGTATATATATATATATATATATATATATATACAGAGAGAGAGAGAGAGAGAGAGAGAGATCTCAAGTCTGTTACTTAACGTAGATCTAGGCTTACGGGCAACTTCTTGGGGGTGTCTGAGGAGAGAGGAGCGTACCACTTGCTCATTATGGGGGTGCGTTGTGTCATAGGGAGACCCCTGATGGACCTTTTTAACTCTACTGACAATACAGTCACCACCTCCATTTTTCTGCATCACCACTTTGTTTCTGCTTGCCATCACTCGGCACCCATGCTATGCTAGCTACATGACACACAAAATTACATCTGCTTTTTGGTGTTTTGCTAACAGGGTTATCCTCTAACATATCATAACGTGGTGTAACCTCTTGTGTGAGGGTGTGTGGGTTAACTGTTGCCGAACAGCTCTTCACTGCATTAACCCATTACACTTTATATCTATCCAGACCATCTGTGTGACATCCAACCTACCCATCTCTTCTCAATCGGAGATGTAAATATACATATTTAGAAGCTATATGGGTAATCTTTAAACTATGTGCCGTGGCATGAGGTGAAAAAAAAATGATATTTGTTCCATTACTTAAAGAAAAAGAGTAACTGACAAGCTACAGTAGAGGTGGGCAGGGTAGTTTACTGTGTATAAAGAGGGTCAGGAAGGGACATTTAATGTAAAACTGTGACAAAAAGACTGAAGGGCTTGTGGAGAAGAGACCCTTGCCTGCTCTGTAAGATACTTTGTGACATGATGAGTGAGTGAGTGAGTGAGTGAACAGGCGATTAAATGAGTGCATGTGTCAGAGAATACTGAGAGACAGAGTTGAATCATATGATATTATGATACGTTATGTAAAGGAAAAAAAAAAGAAACTGTGCACTTTTCCCATCTACAGTGTTATAATTTTGTTTGTTTTCATTCAGTTCGCTTTTACATTGTTCTCGTCTAGTCCAGTTATTGTCTATATATCTATTGTCTATTTTATTTCTGTCTTTTTATTTATGTGTATCTCCCCAGAGGACCAGTGCAATGCATTCTTGGATGCAGTTTACTTCTGCATTTCTGTTAATGATTGTCAATTTAATCTGAAAGCATTACTTGGGATTTATGACAGGAAGCATTTAGATTCCATAATGTAATAGCTCACTCATAAATAACATTTTGCTTTCATTTTCCCTTTGGAAAGGCCTTACATTGCTATGATTATTGGCATTTAAACACACCACGAAAGAGATTTTACTAGCTTATCTGTGGAAATTCTACTTATAATGTACCATTTTTTAAAATGAACTGCAGTCATTCGTTATTTACTAGTGAGGGTGATAACTTGTAACTAGTTGTGGAGGTGAAGTACAGACAAACCAGAGCAGCATGTCAGCGTAGAGAGGGAGTGTATAAAACTGGATTTATGTCTTACCATCAAACAATTATTCACTGCCTTTTTCCAAACAAAGGTGACTCATGACACCTCCATGTTGTTGTAAATACTCCCTCCATGTTACGATGTCTGTGGTGGGATAAAGGAGCACATTTCTTTAGAACAGTTTACACACTTGTGGGGGTCAAAGGACGTATTCATCTGGCTTCCCTCACTGGTCAATGCTTACAGTGTTCTGTGCATGCTTTGCCAGAGTTATTTTTTGGGAGGTTCAACATCATTTGCATTCTGAGCATGATAAAATATTTTTCAATGGTTTGATCACATCGTGCAGTGCAGTCCTGTGGAATAAGCATGTACCACCATGACCCCTCTGGTGTTTCTTACTTTTTGCACCTCTGTGCCATTCTTCCATCCACGGACCAAATCTGTGGGAATTTCTTCATTCCCGTCTTTTTTTTTGTTTCCACAAAAGCTTAGTAACCGTGATTTTAATATTTTTTTGTATCTCGTGATTTATTTTCCTCTGCCAAAGACTTTTTAAAGGGAAAGTGTCTGACATTGTTGTATGATATCACCGTTTTGTTTTGTTTTTAAACTGAAACTGTTCAGAGTAGATACAGCATAGTCTTACCATGCGTTGTGAAGTGAGTGGTAGAAACACTGTTGGTGTACTCACATGTTCAAAAAGAGGTTACAGAATTGTGACAGACCTGAGAGATTTTGACATGGCAGGAGATATTCTGCAATAGTTAAATGTACTGCAAGTACTGTACGTAGAACCAGTCTAGGGGGTGATGTGATGCTACTGTGACCAAACTGTTAAGGGCCCGAGCCTGAGCCGAAGTGTTAAATGTTGTGTCCATTGTGTGTATTGACATAGGAGTGGTTAAAGGTGCTGTTCAAAGCAAACATGCTGTAAATAGTACACCTGTGTATTTTAACTTGACGCCGACTGCCTGCCTCTCAGCATTCAATCACAGATCCCGACTGTCTGATCTGTTTTATGTTTGTCTTTTTAATTCTCTTCCGAAAAAACGACCTGTCAGGCCGAACTGTAACACAGTGTTGCTCTACTTGGAGGCGTTCTTCTGTTCACTGACATTTGGATATCTTTGGAATACTTTCTTCCTTGTCTTTAGAAGCACTGAGGGGAAAAAAAAGAAAACAAAATGCATACAATAAAACTGAGAAACTCTTGATGAACTAACCCTGCTTCCTGCTTGTTGCTCTCATTTCTGTTTCCTGTCATCTCTTATGCTTAACATTCTCTCAACATTGCAGCAATATATTTGAAGGTTTACAGAAAATAGTTGCTCTAAATGATTGATTGACAAAATGCCTATTGTTACAATTTGCAGAAATATAGCTATGTAGAAACATTGTCAGATGTTGGGAGAATGCTATGTTTTTACAATGTGATCTGGTGTGTCTTTTGGTCTATAACAAACTTTTGAGTAGCACTTGGCTTATTCAAAGCAATACAATGGTTTCCTTCATGATAACAAACATAAAGGAGGTGTACACTTGGACATCTCCAGACTGACTGACTTTGACACACTATTTAAAGATCACTTTAGTGTTTAGGGTCTTATGTATTTCAAATAGTGCCTCAGTTTCTAGCCTGCAGCAGCAACACTGTGCCTTGAATAATTCAGTGTCTTCAGAGTGTAAAACATTTATGTCCTTACATGCCTGAAATGCCTAATTCCTCACTCACATGTCCACTTGAGGAAAATAAACACTGACTGACATATCATTGCTTCTGTTGCCACAGGGGTTGCTACGGGGAGCAGGAGAGTTAAAGCCAAGGATGCTCGGGATAGAGTGAGTGAAGCATCCTGGGCCGTCTTACTAGGGGATCAGTGTGATACTGTGATTCTCTCTGCTCTGGTGTTGATCTTTAAGGTGGCTTGGTCTGTCGCCCTTTCTGTTGCACACACACACACACTCTCTGGGAAAATATTTGGAGCTTTTCCTGATGTTGGGAATCTTGGGGCGAAATCAGGCATTCAGAAGTACACACAAATCTTCCGTGGAGGAGTGTTGTGTCATAAGAAAAAGATGACCCAGCTATAATGCGGCATACACATAGTTTATTCTCTCAAAACATTCAAACATCCAATGTATAGGAGGTACCAGGTAACATGGGTAAGTACTCTACACTTCATATTATGAGATAACTTGAACATGTACAAGAGAGGAAAAAGGATCCCAGGATGATGTAGGAGTGAACTGGACAGGATGCTCACCACTCTTTCCCTGCAAATTCCTGATTTTCCCTTTCTGCAAACAAACAGAGACTCCCATTTAGAAGAGTAATCTTTCAAAAAATGTGCATAAGATACAACATAAGTGTCTGGTATCTACAAAGCATTTACTCCTACAAACCAAAGATGCTTTATAGAAGAACAAGTCACTTACATACCATAAAGCTACACTGTGGAGCTTCACTCCATCATGACGATGTGCTTTGGGGTCTTTGCTCTTTTCATGCAGAGGTTTATCTGCTCTGTCTTTCTCCCTGAATAGTGAAATGTGGGTTATTGGAGATTGCAGTATGTGCTGGCTTACTGCCTTCATGTCATGTAATTAAAAAGGCTTGCTGTGTTACTCACTCATGTTAAAGGTAAGTAAAAACCAGCAGATTGGTCACTGCAGTCTCCATGGTGCCCTTCAGAAGGACAAACCCCCCTTTGACTTTAGTATCCCCTGTTGCAGGTGACATCTCCAGGGTTGATGTCTTTCGCGAGTTTTCTCTCCTCGCGTCTCTCCAGCCCGAAAAGTTGAGGAGAAGGAGCATACAGTTCAGCCGCTGCAAGGAGTGACCGCTGACCCCCTCTTTCTCTGAACACTCTTCAGTCACTTTGGAATCTAGAAGGAGACACATGACATTAAAAAAGACATTTTGATGATGAGGATTGAGCACTGCAACCGTAAGCAAACAGTCAAAACCCTGCAGGCCCTAGTTAAAGCTGTTTTATAAATATGTTGTAAATATGTTTGGACAAGGTCAAGATAATAGACCTGGGTCATGTCAAAATGTTAAAAAGTTTAAAATGTACCATTGCACAGGTGTTATTTCAGTGTTTTGGTAATGGCAATGAAGTAGCAGCAGAGTCATTGTTGTGTCAGAAGATCTGTGGATATATTATGTTGTTTAAAGGGGAACTCTAAAGTTGGAGGACTCACAAGAGATATATTTAAAAAGATCTTCAAAATTGAAGCTGCAGAGCCTTTTACTCTCAAGTATGTGTCAAGCCCCAAAAACACTGGCTCTTATATTTGCCATACTGTGACACAATATTTGTGGCGCATTTTTATTAAATCTCTGCACATGTTTTTTACACTGCACACCCTCCAAAATTTGCAATCCCGAGGCCCAAGCCAAAATAACTCTGATGACAGCTTCCTCCAGAGCTACAGAAAACATTATGCAAATGTTTCCACAGGTTTAATTGTACTCTCTATGATGAGTAAAAAATGTTAAAATTTGCAAACGTGCCCCTTTAATGTTAATGTTTAATGTATAATTTTATTTTGTCAACTGCAAATCTCTGATGAAATGACTTTTAAACTGTTATGCAACTGGTGGCAGAATTAAATTAAATAACATTTGTATTTCACTCTATGTTTTCTTTTAATTCAATTAAATTCAATTCAAAGAGCTTCATTGTCCAAAGTACAGTGCACAATAACAGTAATATGAACATTAAAACAACATTAAGATTAATATATATTAATTATATACAGTATATGCATGTATTTATGTGAGTGAGTGAGTGAGTGAGTGAGTGAGTGTGTGTGTGCTGATAAATGGTTGTTTAGTGTTTAGTGAAAAATGAAGGGGTACAGTTTTGCACAGTGTAGCCATTATTGAAATTAATCCAGAGTTAACAGTAATGTTATAGATCATATGTAGGAACAGATTAATTCTCTCAATAACCATCTCTTCAATTACATTTCAACAGATCACATGACTTTGTGTGTGTGTGTGTGTGTGTGTGTGTGTGTGTGTGTGTGTGTGTGTGTATGTGTATGTATGAATGCATGCATGTGCTGTGTGTGTCTAGGTCATTCACTGTCCCTCAGGTTGTGGCATGTTGATACATATTGGGCAGCAAGATATTCCCTGTCTCCTTCTCCTAGGAGTATTTTTAATTTTGAGAGGTCATTAAGCTCTTTGATCTCTGAAAGCTTAAACTTGGTAAACAAATACAGCAACAAGAAACGTTATGCAGCAGCATAAAACACCAGCGAGAGCACCTCAAAGATGGTTGTTGAGAAGGTGCAGAAAAGTTCCTCAGAAAAGACACAGACCACTTCATAATGTGCCAGGCGTGTCTCGGTTATCAACAGACTACAAATGTAAGTATGGGTATTATGATTATAAAGAATTGTATTCTGTGGTAGCTAACTATATTAATTAGTTATTATTTGACTTTTTTGAAAGATTATAATTAGGCATAATATGCCACATTAGCTGGTGACAGTAATGCGCTTTCCATGTCATTTTTCAACCGCTATAACACAAGTGAAGAAGAAAACCGGAAGCGTAATTTTTCCTCCTGCTGGCGATTGGTAAAGCTACGTTGGTGTCATCGTCTTATCGGTTTGGGGTTTGACAACAGAAACAACAGCCTTATTTCGTGTCCAGCCACGAATACCTATTTTCACTGGGGTCTCTGGAGAGGTATGTATGTACTACACGCCCTCTCGTTTGTAAATTCAAGAGACGTGGGGGTCAGCTCTCGTTAGTAACAACTGTTTATGCTAACGCTAGGTAGCTAACCTAAACATAGCTGTGGCCTTCGTTAGCTAACGTTAGCCCTCGGTGGCTAACACGGAACACACAGATGGGAGTTCTCACCAGCTGTACCTGCTAGCTTTATCTAATCGCCATGTCAAGTTAGCCTGCCTGGACGAACAGTATTGATACGCTGTGATTAATAAACTCGCCAGCCACATATGATGTCATTCTGCAGTTTGAAGTTGGTCTACACTGTTTGTTTACAGCCGGCGGTTGAGTAACGTTAACTCTCCGATATCGAGCTAACTTATCGATCTGTTCAGTTAGCCAGACATTAACATTAGCCAGCGAGGCTTGCAAAGTAGCGGATTAGCCTCAGCTAACATAAATTGCGTTAACCCCAAGTAGCCCGTTATTTAATGGGAAATGAAACTGACATTTCAACACTATTACAGTTCATGTACAGCTCATTAGCGTTACTTCGTCAGCTGTTAGCCACATGACAGTGGGTCAGTATGGAGTCGTGCAGTTGGCTGATTGTGAAGTTATCTTGAGCTCAGTGTGCTGAGGTGGAAAGACAGTTAAAAGTACATGTAAATCCAAGTTATGTAGCTCATACATGTAGCAAAGTACAGTCTAAAAATACTAGTACTTTACGGTTTTTCATGTTAAGACTTGATACTTGAACTGCACTGTTTTATATTGAAATAATGTACTTGACAGGGCATGGCAAGTTCATTTGTACAGCACCATCCAACAAAAAAGCAATTCAAAGTGATTTACATGAGACATAAAAAGCTTATATAATAAATAAAAAAACAAAAAAGAAACACAAGGCAATATTGAATAGAAACATTAAAATAATATTTTAAAAGAATAATAAGATAAATAAAATAAGTTTGAATGTAATAAAGCAGAGCAAAGTTCATAGTAAGAGAGATATGAATAAATATCACTTTATAGTCAGAGGTCCTGATATGAACAAATGGCCATACATTTTAATTAATTTGGGGCTTCTTGCTAGCTGTATTTATTTGACATCTTTGCAGATTATTATTCTGAAGTTCTATACAAAGAGATGATGAGGTCATAATGTAATTGATGCATTCTGTAGTTTAAATATCCCACCAGTAGTCTAGTTAGAGCCACTGCCACCTGATTCCACAACTAGCTGAAACAATTACATGAAAAGTAGGTCAATCAACAGATTTAACTAATCAGTGACATTTGTGAGATTTTGCTGCCTTTTTATGTTTTGTATTATTATAAATCGACTGCTTTTGAGACTTTTGACTGTGGGTCAGACTATATGAATAACAGCTCACAACAATTTATTGGCATTTTACAGGCAAAACACTTCATTGATCAGTTAAATGGAAATCCATATATCAGTCATTAATCAGTCCCCTATTAAAATACAACACTGTCGCTCCTGAAGGACTAGTCTTCAGAGTTACACTGTTTGTTATGTAAAGTCAGTATCCAGGTAATCTAGATAATCCTCAGCCCTAGCTGTCAACAGTTTTCATTGGGAACTAGGTCTGGGACGGTTACCACGTTACAGCAATACTGTGGTAAAATGACCCCTAATTACCATCATTATCTTTTGAACTCCAGGCTCTACCAAGTACTTACTAATGTCCATCGACAATCAGGCAGCAGTGCTGGTTGTTTTCAGTAACGTTTTGCAAACTTCTGTAGCTGCTTCTCAATGAAAATTTTCCAACAGCTGATGCTATCACAATATGTTGTACACAATCATGGCTGACAATTCTACCAACTCTGATGCATCGTGATATTTGTGTGACAGTGGAGGAAATTATCTCTAAAAGAAAATCAGTAATTGGTCATACTGTGTGCTGTATTTATTCAATGCATTTAATTTTTAATAATGTGTTCACACATTATGAACACTATGCTACCAGTAAATTGAAAAATAAACTGGCTGAACTGCAGAACAGTTCCAGAGTTGAAATGTCTGCAGTAAAGGAAGACTACTCTTTGACCTAGTATTGCAGAATGTATCCTGATAATGGTGCCACTGTGTATCAGTAACAAATTTCAAGAGACCAAATCAATACATACATTTCAGTATCTCCCTTTTGCATGTCTTCAGATGAACAACAACGGGAATAAGAGAGCTCCAACCACAGCAACACAGCGACTTAAACAGGATTACCTCAGGATAAAGAAAGACCCTGTGCCTTATATCTGTGCAGAACCTCTCCCCTCCAACATCTTGGAATGGTAAGATCTCCATCCTGGCAAGGCCCTCAGTCCGAGATCATCATGAAGACAATAAGTTGCATTTCAGATCTAGATCTAGATAGGCAGTAATGTTAAAATCCTGAACATGTAATAAAGATAAGCCAAAGTTAAATATTTAGTCAGGTAATGGACGACCATATTTTAAGATTTCCTCAACCAGGGAAATTCTTTATCCCAGAGTATGAATGTATTTGTTAAGAATGTAACCTCCAGCAGTGCACGTTAACCTGTAAAAGTGTCACTGTTCATCATTTGGCTTTCTTCCTGGTTTCTTGTTGTGATTTATCCACATGCTAGCTACACCTTAATTAAGGTGTTATTATGTTCAAGTATTTTCTGTCCTTGTACTGTGGATGGGTGTTTTGTAGTTGGTCATGGCCTTATCAGACTGGAGAAATAAGGAAGCAATTCAGGTTGTTTGTTTCTTTGTCAGTGCACACTGTTTGTTTTTATTTAACCAGGTAAGTCCTGTTGAGGTCAGGAACCTCGTTTAAACATGGTCAATACAGTAAAAAGTTGAATAAACATATGGTTTGGAGTCAGTGTGCAGGTGTGTCCCTTTGTCGTTGCAGTTGTATGATATGCGTGTTAACCACTAGACCCACGGGACGCTCCTGAAAATGATTTTTTTTAAGACAGTGGAAAAGTAACAAAGAATTAAGAGAGGAGACACTGAGGTGAAGCAGTCAGCTGAGTTTGATTCTAGGCCATTGCTAGCACATTAATGGACGTCTAGAGGATGAAGATTTAACCAGAAATTCTTTGTTTGTAATGTTATTTTTGTTGAAATTTGGAAAACGTTGCTAACCAAAATCTTTCCTGTATTTTCTAGGCACTATGTAGTCAGAGGTCCTGAGAAAACTCCATATGAAGGTAAAACCTACTGACATTTAGCCATTACATACTCCTCAAGTAGTTTCTGTTTGTGGGCATGCTTTGACAAGTTGATTCGTGCCGATCTCTGTTGTTTGTTCATGATCAGTGACATCTGAGAAGTTGATCCATAACTGAGTCGTATTTTCTGTTTTAAGCTTCAAACGGTCTGATTTTATCATCTCGTGATGTCATACTATCTGTCTTTTGTAGGTGGATATTATCATGGAAAACTCATATTTCCCCGGGAATTTCCTTTTAAACCACCAAGCATCTACATGATTACACCAAATGGGAGATTTAAGTGTAATACAAGGTAAGAATGTAGTTTCAATTTGGTGAGTTGAATGAGAATTCAGGATTGTAATTGTAAATCTTGAAAAAGTTACATTTAATTGTAAATTTGCTTTTTTCCTCCACAGGTTATGTTTGTCAATCACAGACTTCCATCCAGACACGTGGAACCCTGCGTGGTCTGTCTCCACCATCCTCACAGGTCTCCTCAGCTTCATGGTGGAGAAGGGCCCCACCCTCGGCAGCATCGAGACCTCTGACTACACGGTGAGTACAAACAAATGACCATAAATGCAGCACATAGTAATAAATAAACCATCTACGATGTCTCAAATATATTATTTTGTTTTTCCAGAAAAGACAGCTGTCAGCCCAAAGCCTGGCCTTCAACCTCAAGGATAAAGTGTTCTGTGAGCTGTTTCCTGATGTAGTCGATGTACGTATGAGGTGATCTCTACCTTCTTGACGTCTACTCTCCTCTTTCTTTTTGTCGAACCAATATTCTCCCATGTCTTTCCTTCCCTCCACCAGGAGATGAAGCAGAAACAGAAGGCCCAGGAGGAGTTAAGCGCCCGCACTCAACCCCTCCCCTTACCCGATGTGGTGCCTGACGGTGACCCCCAGCACGCCCACTACGGCCTCCCCGCCCTCAACGGAGGCCCCGTCCCGCTTGGGGGCGCCAATCCCGCCCCTGGCCTACAGCAGGCCAATCGCAACCATGGACTTCTAGGTGGGGCTCTAGCCAACCTGTTTGTGATCGTAGGCTTTGCTGCGTTCGCCTACACAGTCAAGTACGTGCTGAGGAGCATAGCCCAGGAGTGAGAGGGGCCGGTGTTGTAGGGAGACGCTCCCCCCTGCAGGTGAGCCAGCTAGTGGACTCCACATTCTACAAACACACTACGTGGGGGAGGGATGTTCAGTCCTGGGTTTAAACCCCTCCACGACCACCACCACCACCACAACCACCACCATGGACTTTGGAAGACAGAAACTCAAAGCCGACCCACCCAGGAAGGATTGAGAGGAGGAGGAGGAGGAGGAGGTGGGGGAGTGGATGGGGTGGCAGTAGGGCCGGGGGATTGGAGGGGCTTATTAAAACGGTTGTGATCCACTCTGTGCTTCAGTGGTTTATGTCAGCAGTAGGAACAAACTTGGCTCATGGGTTGTGGAAGAGTGCAGAACAGTAGGACATGGTCATAGTTTGTTGCACCACGCCAGAGGCAACAACACAAATATGCTTTAATGAGATGAAATAAAATGCATCATTGTTCTCCTGCAATCTCATGAACATGACTGATAAAAGCTTGTTTCTTAAACAATTAATGTAGGTCATTCTCAAAGTAGGTGCCCCCTTGTCCAAGCATTTCCCTCTGCAGTGTTTCATTCAACAGATCAGAGACTCCTCAGGGTGTGACTTGATGTTGCAGCGCCAAATGTTTTCAAGTCAAGAGAAAAGGAGTGCCACAAAGACCAGTTGTTTGGTACTCCTAATCAAGAAGCGTTGTAAAGGTTATTCGGTTAAACAGTTTTTGGCGTTGGATTCAGTTTTGCCTTTATGCTTTTTTCCCATTGAATAGCTCCCAGGTGTCAGGTTTCATTAACCTGCTGCTGCAGTTTAAGAACCGGTTTCTCTACCTTTTTTTATATTTGACTACATCACAGGCACTATAGTTTTCCTATGAATGTGTTGATCTCCAGACTAAATGGAGCACTTTTGCACACAAAAGATTAACATGCTTATATTCTTTGACGTTTCATAATTTCCAGGTATGTTTTGGCACTAATGTAACTTCGTGGCAACCGCCTCTAGATATTCATGTTGAGTAACAGGAGAGCGAAAGTGGGAAGATTTATGACTGAATTTGTGAACCAATATAGGTCAATAAGCTCATATAAGATCAATGACCAATGTCAAAAGAGATAACAGTGTACAACTGCAAAACTACAGGTAAACAAAGATGAAAAACAAAAGTAATATGTGCAAAAAATTAAAAAAAAATCCAAAAACAGTACAGAAAAATGTGATACAAGTAGAACCTCGTACACTTGTCTGTACCTGTGTATCTCACTGGTGGGGTCTATTTTCTGCACCACAGCTTACACCTGATGATGCATCACAGGCAAGTAGTGAAGAAAGTAGTCTGCCTGCAGCAGAGAATTGACACGTGTATATCTGTATTTCTCTTTATATAGAGATGAAAAGTGCAAAGACACAAACTTTTGTCTTGAAACAGCTGCTGATACAGTCAGATGTGAGTCCAGATGTTCTCTCGGGTCAACCCATGAGCCAGGCAGTGATCCCAGTGTCTACACAGAAGTAAATAGAGCCCAGTTCCTTTTATTTTAATTGGCTTAGCTGACCAGTATAGCACCACTCTATATAGGTCCAAGTAAGGAGACACATGAAGAGAACCAACAATTTGTTTCTGTATATTTTTTTCTTTTTGATAATTTTTTTCTTTGTGTTTTGTTCTCTTTATTTATAGAAACAGCTTGTCAGTCATGGTTCTAAGGAAACGTCTGGTGTTTGCTAAGCAGGGCAGTGGGGCAAACACGGGACAGGCCATGGCCCAGGCTCACGTAATTGCTGATAATTTCCTGTTGTGCATTGCATTTAGTAAAGATGGTTCTACTGTGTATCTAATGTTTCAACAGAAAAACTGGTCTGAAAGCAGAAGATTCGCCTTTCTATTGCTCTTTTTCTTGGCACCATCTTAAAAAGAAGACAAACTGCTGATGATGAGAGTGCGTTTGTGTGATTATAGAGCAAATGCCTAAATTTCCATGCTTCATTTAATCTTGTGTGACATTGTATGTTTTCATAGTAAATGCAAATAAATTACCCTGCTTGCCAGGGGATTTTAGAAAACCTGATACTCTGTTTCTGTGATCGCACTTTGAAATGTGCATAAACATCAAGCGAGTACACTGAGGTCAAAGTTTTATTTTCTTCCAAAGAAAAATGGCATTTCAATCAAATGGAGATTGCTCATCAAGGCTATAATCCTTTTGATAAGATAACAAAAACTGGTTGTGGACATCGTGCGCTCACCTCACAGTTAAGGTTGGATTTCCACAGAACTTTGTTTACCTGAAGGCAGCGCTTCCTTGGAAATACTTCAGTCAACACGTGACAAGATTGGTCACGCATGCAGGGAGTGCTTTAAGAGCATCGAGAGCCGAGCAGTGCCAGCAAACCTTCACCGCAGTCAGCAGGAACTTTACCTTGAGCAGTAAAGCAGGGGACTCTATCAATCCTGAAAGTAAGTATTGTTGTGAAAGGGAGCTGGGAGCATGGAGGAATATATGAAAGCTTATTTTTGTTGTTGTCATGTTGTGTGCTGCAGGTTGTCTCGCAGTCTGGTGAGGAGACCCAGTCTGCTCCACGTCCTCCACCTCACTCAGTCACCATGTTTTTAAACGAAGAGCTCGAGTGCGTCGTGTGCTGCTCCGAGTACTCCCGCAGCGACCGGATCCCTCGGGTGCTCCACTGCAGCCACACCTTCTGCGCCCCCTGCCTGGAGAAGATGTCCAAGCTGGACGGCGTCATCCGCACCGTCTCCTGCCCGCTGTGCCGCTGGATCACCTGCACCCGAGCCAGCGTGACCCTACCGGGGGCCCTGTGGGTCAACACGGAGATCTGGGATCAGATTGCAGAGGAGCAGCAGCAGCAGAGGAGGAGGAGGAACGAATCTCTGGAGGATCTGAATGATACCAAGTCCCAGCTCATCGAGTCAAAGCTGTAAGTATGTCCTTCGAGACGGCCTGACACGGTTCAGTTCTTGTTACCTCTGCAGGAGCAATTTACTGCTGTGTAACTTCGTTAATGCAAACCTGATATCTAAAGAAATCTCTCTGTGTCCCTCTTCAGCCCCGATTCACGGCAGCCTGGCTTCATGTCCGCACTCCAAAAACTGTTCAGCTGCGTGCTGCTGCAGGGACACGAGATGGACGGCTGCTGACAGGAGCAAAGGCAGCAGCAGCTCCTTCTTTGAACTCGACAGACCTGCTTTAATGCGGCCGCGGGAATACAGTGCAACATTCCCCGCGGTTTGCATGTGATGGACGGGCTCCTCACAACAGGCCTGAACAGCTGTGACAAGTTTCTGTGAGTGTTGGACTTGAAAGTTGTTACAAACGGGACTGCACTGACTGGAAGTCAAACCGCCTTGATCTGTGAATTCTTTGTAAAGTACTGTTGTATAATTGTTGGAATAAGAGTAGCTGCAAAATGTCAGCACATCAACATTCAATCAAGCCTAGAATTATAGTGTTTAAATATAGATTATTTAAATATGAAATATATACAGAGCTAATTTAAAGCACATAATTCAGTGGTATTATGTTGTCTTTTGTGTCTCTGAAGTAACTTTTATTCAGATGTATTTATTGAACATAAATAAAACTGACTATTTGCACATTTCCATGTTGAGTCAGTTAATGAACATCGTCTGAGAAGTGAAGTGTTACCGTTTGGGACATGAAGAAGAAGAAGAAGAAGAATGTTCAGGTGACCAAAGCGTTGTAATAAAAGCTGTTCATGTATCTCTTGATTGGTGTCCGGTGTTTATTTCTCTTGACTGGAGAGGAAAAAAAGTAGATACCATTTATACTGAAGAGTGATTTTTTTCTTCTTCATTCAGCACAGCTGTGTCAGATGGAAATCATAAATATACGTTTATATTCTTTATTTTATAAAAGTTAAACATTGATGAAAAGCAAAAAATTATCCAAGACTACCTCTGCTGTTTGAAATTACTTCATGTTGTACTTATTAAAGGCAGGCGGTGTAAAACAATTCTGTCTATCAGAATCAGAATCAGAAATACTTTATTGATCTCCTGGGGGAAAGGATTCAAGATTAGAAAGCAGCATAAATTTAGAAATAAAAGTATGTACAAAATAGAAAAATAAGAAATGGAAAATAAAAATGTACAATATTTAAGTGAAAAATAAGAAATAGAAAATAAAAATGTACAATATTTAAGTGAAAAATAAGAAATAGAAAATAAAAATGTACAATATTTAAGTGAAAAATAAAAGTAAAAAATATATACAACAGCATCTGCAGCGTGGTGATGAGAACTCAAGAGAAGAACGAGATTTTAAACTTAAACTCAGACTTAAAAGTTTGTCCCACAACTGCTTCAGGAACAGCAAAAAAAAAACACAACCCTGAATTTTCAGTATTTTTGATGAGACATGCTCTTTTTAGAACCATGATAACATCATCAGCTGTAACATGTAGAGAAGCTTTACAAGTTGTTAATATCAAGTGTTAGTTTTTAACAATTCACACTGTTTTATACCATACAAGTGTAGAATAAAATATAATGGAAAGTAATGTGTGCATTTCGGAAAACCTTACAAGATATAGACACCATTACTTTTTAAAAATTATCCAAATTTAAAAATGCAAAGAAAATGTTTCAAACTAAACATTGTGTTCATGTGTGTACTTATTTAAGCTTTAGGCTGCTGTTTATTGACTTTCTCAGTGTTTTTATGTTCCTGGTTCCTTAAATAAATCAAATATGTTAAAATCAAATATGCATCACAATTAAGACTCATTTAACACATATCAATTATTTTCTCACATGTTTGAGCTTCTCCTGGGGTAATGCTTAATTCTCTTGCATAAATGCCCCCCCACACACATTTTAAATTTGTTAAATTCATATTTTTACATATTTATTTAATGTAACATTAAAAGGAAACTTTAAACATCAGCTGAAAAATGTTTTAAACCTATAATCTTTATTGTATTTATAGTATATTAGATATTAGATATGTATTAGCCTTGTCTACATGAACAAAACAAATACATGAACAAAGTTATTCTGTTGAAGTTATTAACATCTGAGCTTTGGGCTGCGGCACAATCAGAGTGTTCACAACTGCCTTGTTTTCAGGTTAAAGCCACAATACAGACACAACATGAGTCTCTTTCACATGTTGCATTCATCTGCACCAAGTGGTACAAAACAGTAGAAATGTTAGTAAATATATATTATCATATAAAGTATTACAGCGTTATATAATGGTGTATAAACTGCACTAACAAAGCAGAAAGGCTCTGAACCATCCGAAACAATGTCACTTGTAATTCATTTCTTATTTCAATAAATTAATTAAATCTGGTTTGCTGGTTTATACTTTTGTATATGTGTGTTTGGCATTTATTTCCAGCCTGGTGGATAACTCGTAGCAGCTTCTCACTTCGTCCACTGTCATCAGACTGTACAACAACAGACTATGGCAGCACTCTGACCAGCCAGCAGAGAGACACTAATCTTCCTCTCCACTGTCTCTCTTGACTTGAATAATGCACATAAAAGTATTCATAACAGTATTTATTATATATTATTATATTAAACTATACCGTGCATACTAAACAAATTATTATTATTATTATTTTTATTGTTGTTGTTGTTGTTGCTATTAGTATAGAATACTATACTCAGTAGTGGAATGTAACTAAGTACATTTACTCAAGTTGTACTTTACTTGAGTATTTCCATTTCATGCAACTTTATACTTATAATGCACTATATCTCAGAAGCAGACAGCTGCGACAGCATGTGACTGGTAATGCTTTCACCTTGTGGGTCTGTGTCCGGTGTTTATATTTATACTCATGTAGTACTGACTACTGACGGGCATGTGTGAGCCTATCAAAAGATGGTCTCTAGTGAGTTTTGAGTTTAATTGGTCCTGTATAGTTTCTATGCTTATGACGTTTATACTTTTTTTGTCTCTATTTATCTGTACTTATTTGTGTCTTTGTGCTGCTGAAACTTTTATTTTCCCGTCAGATCAGAATCAGAATCAGAATCAGAATTTATTTTCCCCCGTGGAGATCAATAAAGGCTTATCTTATCTTTTCCATTGATAAGATACACAGGAACTGTTTTTCTTTTTATAAGTTTAGCAAGTTTTGCTCATAGTCTTTTAAGGCAATAAAAGCTTACCTTCATAAAACAGAGATGAACCATCAAAAAGACAAGCCCTCCCACTCTCTTCTCTTTTTTTGTTAAATCTGCAACTTGTTAAGTTAATATACCCTGGAAAAGGCCTGAATGGCCTCTTAGCTCAAGTTTTATTGCCCATGCCGGCCACTGCTGTTTGTAGAGTGGCTGGCATGAGCACAGACAATAAAACAGTTACAGAACTCAAAGATCATACAACACAACAAAAACACTACCAACATGAATCTTTACTCAGCAGTTTGGAGGGAAATACAAAAGCATGAACTCATAGTTAATGTCGGAACAGGAAGTGAGGAATAATGAAACAAACCATTGTGAATTTGTGGTTATTTTATTGAAAACAGTGACAGTGGATTATTTGAGCTGAAACCTTTTTTCCCTGAATTAGTTCTACCAAATAACCTCTTAACTATACTATGTTAAGATGAAATACAGTTAAATATTCAGACATTACAACACAAAACTGATGCAAACACAACAAGGAAGGATTTACTGAAAAAGCTTTTGTAACCCACAGAAACCAACCCGAGATTCACCTCCTTTAACTAAAGATGGTGGCAGGAAAAGCTGCTGAACAGCTGCAAGTCTGAATTCAGACAAGACCAACAGTGCGACTGTTGTATCCACACTGTAGTAATCCATGTGAAAAACAATGAATCTCAACATATTATATTCAGACAAGACTCAAGCCAAAATGGCCACTTCTGCACATTTTCAGCAGGGGATAAGCTGTGTATGTTTAGTGGGCAGCAGCACCTGTGACTGACTTATTGTAAGAGACATAACTGCTAAAGTGGCTTCTCATCAAACATCGAGTAACTGACCAGAAGGCTAATTTTCTCACAGATTGCATCAGTCATTGAACAGCAGTGTGGGTCGTTTGTTACAACTTCCTAGTGAGCATTTCCTCAAGTGTCAAGGGAAGAACACAGGATAAAATTTCAGCTTTTTTTTCTTCTTCCAAATATAACAGTAACACTGGCCATAAATCCATTTTAATAACGATCAGGTCCTACACAATCAGGATTCACAGATATAGATTATTTTTCGGTCCATGTGAAACTGGGTTTTTTATATTTCAAGGAGAGAAAGAAAGGAAGAAGGTCAATTTCTTTTTTTTGGTGTTTAAAAACAATTTAAAGCAAAAGCTTTTCACGTCATTCCTCAGGATGGTGTTCCCGCTCCTCTGTACTTCATTAATACATTCAGCACTCAGTTGATGCAGTTAAAAAAAAGTTTCTATTGCATAAGGACATGATTAATCCTGCCTAAACACTGTCACTACAATAACATACTATCACATGTGCACTTAAATTAACATGTATCCATCACAGTTTTCACCACATCTTTCTTTTATTCGACATCTTCATGGACCTTCCTCTTCCTCCCTCACACTGACAGAATATAATTTAAACATAGTAAAAGACATTTGTGAGTAAACAGACATGGGCATGGTACAGTCATTGTTATGTTAGCTAAAAACACCGGGCCTCACTGGATTAGTGTGAAAACTTTATAACAAGGCTCATGAAAAACGAGTGACTTGTCTCTTTGTCAGCTAGCCCTTCACCAGCCTTGTGAGTCAGGCGTCTAAAAGCTCGCCTAAAGTGTCGTCGCAGTTTGTGACAGGAGGATAATCTCTCTTCACACAAAAACCTCAAGATAAACAGGAGTAAAATACATTTAGCACAATGCCTTAATTGTACATCTGGATAAGAAGGGGATAAAATATGGGATATAAACAATATTTTTTAAGGGAAATTAAACCGATACGATATCAAATAACATTTTAAAAAACACTAAAACAGTCCAAAAGAGCATGTAAATGAGTTGGAGGTGAAATGCTGCCTTGGATTCAAAAGCAGCAAACAAGTGACCAACAGTTTTTCTACTAGAGATACAGTTTGAATGTCCCTTTGTGATAGTATGTGGGGAAGTAGATCTTTTTCTTTGTTCAAAATGTGTGCAACTCCCTATAGGTAGGGGTACTGTGTGAGGCGCCTGGGGCTTAGCTGGTAGGCACTGTAAGCCTCAGCCCGGGGCGTCACACTGACATAGGGAGAGCCAGTGGCAAACTGATGCTGGTAGGCTGCGGGGAGGCCGTGCAGCAGACTACTGACAGAATCCTTACGACTGGCCGTGTCCCTCCTGGAGGAGGAAGATGAGGTGTACGTTGCTGCATAGGCGGAGGGGGAGTGCCCGTGGGTGCCGTGACCGCGGCCCAGCAGCTGCTCCATGGCCTGAGAAGCTGAGGAGAGGGCGGTGGAGGCCGGGTAGGTGTACAGGCTGGGGCCGGGGGCCGAGGCCAGGGCGGACACCTCGGGGAAGTTGTAGTGAGAGGCCGAGACGGCCGGAGGGAACGTCGGCTGGCGACGCAAAGACGAGTCACTGTGGGAACGCTCCTGAGATGAGGAAACCACGGGCTGAACCTAAAAAGAAGAGACACTCAGTAAACATGAAAGAACCAGGGGGCAGAAAAATCACTCGTTTCTTTTCTTTAGATGATTAGAAACACCTCAGGGAGGATCCATCGTTGTTGTAGCCTACATGAGGGAGACAAAATAACACCTACACTTCACAAAGAAGCACCCCAACTTTACCTCTTTGGTTTCCCCTCAAGTGGCTTAAAGGTTGTTAAATCTTAAATCATCTTATTCCACTCTGTCTGGCAGTATTGTATACAGTCTGTATCAGCTTGTTCCAGTTCTTCTATGAAGCTATATGATGTTTACATTGAGTGAAATATTCAAACCCTACAGTACATGCTTGTTATGGCTGCATCATTCCTTCACATGGAAATATTCTAACTATGGTGCATCATTTCAGACACATTTCATAAAACCCAGCCTGATATATAGGTTATCTTTATAAACTTGTAAACTAAACTAAACAAATGAAAACACTGGTGCATGACCCTTTTGACTTGGTGGCCCTTTCTAGCCTACTTCTACTGTGGTCCTGTCTCAAGCCCTTATTTTGAGCGAGACTATTATCAGCAGGTATCGTCTTATTACAGATATATTGGTATTGCCGCATGGACGGGCAAATGAAACTGTAGAGCATAAATACCGAGATACTGATTTGTTTTAGGTCATTCAACTTCATTCAACATCTGCCGTTACATCGTCTGTCCAGCAGAGAGCGCTTTGGACTCAATGAGCACCAGTTTTTCTAACTAAACTTTTCTGCCACAGTAAATATATTTGATACTTAGTGACTCTTTAATAACCAGAGTTTAGGAATCCTTGCTGAAAATGGTTGTTCATGCGCCTTTGAGGGTAAAACAGAGTCACAGCTCAGAGCTCTATGGGTGCAAACGTCACATGACGTTGTTCTTTCAGAGATGTTTTTTTCAACTTATGACTCCACTGTCTGCGTATATTAACATAAAATGTTCCAGTCTGTAATTCACTGGGATTCATGTTAGTGGCAGTTTGTCGCAGTGATAAAGATACTGTTTACTCCAATACCATCACACCTCTTGTGTCTGGCAAATAAATGCAATTCTTTGTCAAAATGTCAAAACATTCAGACGACTTCAATGTAACTGCACATAAATGTAATTATGGTGAAAACACCAACACAAAAGAAGCCTCACCTGGCTGAGGTTTAAGGGGTGTGACTGGCTCGGCACCAGTCCGTGACGCTCCATGCTCTCCCCTGAACTGCAGGGCTGTCGGTTGGATGATCTCTTAGGCTTCATGTAGTTCACTTTGAATTAAAAAAGGTAGTAAGTATTATTAAAATCACACTGCTTTCACACCCAAAATAAAATGTATCACTGATGACACGCAGACAACCGTAGATGAGTGACTCTCACCAGTCTCTAAGCGTCCACGTGAAACGGCTCCTCTCTCAGAACCCTGGGTTTTGACTGAAGGTGCCACTACGGCCAGAGACTTGGCCTGGCGTGATGACATGGTGCTAGCTGGGTTCAGCGTGCGGGGCAGGGGAGTCAGGGGACTGGCTGTGGAGGAGTCCGAGTCGTGCACCGTCACGCAGCTGATAACGTTGGTACGCTGGCTCAGACCAACGCTATGCAAACAGAGGAAAAGTGTTATTTCACAACAAAAAAGGAGAGAGGTTCAGTCTAAATGAATTAAGTCCTGGTCTGGTCTATTGGGTCAAACAAGCCTCACAGAAAATATGTCGAGTAGGACAGTGCCAGGATGTAGGACTAGAAATACTGGTCTAGCACTGTTGATCTAAGAGGAAATAAATGACCCTCAGCAAACCTGGATCACGGTTAAAGAGGCTCACAAAAAACACAAAGAGCAGCATCTTGTCCTCACCTGGCAGGATGGAACTTGCGCTCATCCTCTGTGTCTGTGTCACTGTGAATAGTGATGATGCTGACCGCTGGGCTGGGTGTGTCAGAGATGACGATTGGCTGGGACAACGTGGCGCTGGAGCTGGGTGGAGTCACACCGCTGCTGCTGAGTAACGATGCAGTCGTTATACCCCTAGACAGAGAAACAAAAGCAAATGTTTTGCCGTCCAAAGTATGTGATTTCAGCTGTGATAACGGACAAAAACCAGAATATGAAGAAGGTGCAAAAGTCTGTTTAAAACTACTGGACAGGAAAAACTCAAAAAATGTAAGTGATAGAGGATAATTCCTCTAGTTCCACGTTTCTATTTTTATTGCAACGTTTTATGTGGTAGTACATTTTTTCTGAACAGTTGCTGGTTGTGCTTATACTGATCCATCAGTCCTTTTTAACAATCTGTTATTTGGTGTGACAGCTTAAAAAAACATAATAAATAAATCATGAATCAAGAGATAAAACCTGCAGGACTCTACCAACCTGTTTCTGTTCTCTCCACGTCTCGCCTTCACCTTCTTCCTCTCCTGCTGGGTCCTGGCTTGGGTTGTGCTCCTATTGGTGTCAAAGATCACAACATGTTAGTGGTAGATGCCATTGGTAAAATGAGAAAGTTAAACATAAAGTTAAACATAAAGAAAGCGTATTTTTCTGATGAGTTGGAAATTTTCCCAAAAAAACAGCATGTTTTCCTTGGACATTAACGTTTTGTTTAACATCCCTCATTTTGCAGTTATTTCAAGCATGCCTTATGGACTTATCCCCCATAAGTCAATATAATGGCAAATTGGCTACATATGATTGAGATGACCATTTTTGCCACAAAATGACAGAGAAGTCATATCAGCAAGATAATAGGTACTAAGTGCTGTAAAAATGAAAAATGAAATGACACATCTTTAAAATCAAACACATGTACAGAAATCTCTGAAATAAATGTAAAACTGTAAGATGCTATTCAACACTTGTCCAACTGTTTGGACTTAACAATCACTGGTTGTCGCACCTCCAGCTGTGTCCCTGCTGCGTGGTAGCATCCAGTGTTTCCAGGGGCGATTCAGCAACAGTTGACTGGTGGGCAGAGCTGTGGATGGCCACACCTGGGACCTGCTGCCATGATGACGGTATGAGGATCTGTTGGGTGCCAGTGGGCCAGGCCTGCTGAGAAAAAACAAAACAAAACAGACACTCACTCTTCAGTACATGTAATACCAAGGATCAGATACTAATGAATCAGCACAAATTATTTGATTGCTGGAATGGGTCAGACAAACTGAGCCATGCTGAGAAATAAATCCAAAAGACCAAAGACAAAGAGGCAAACCAATCGGCCAATCTCTCGTACAGGCAAAAGCACAAAGCCAGATAAGCGAGCAACCTTTCCCAAGCCATTCCCTTATTATAGCATTGCCCTGCAACAAATGCACAAGATGATATCATGCAAAGCACGAACAATGAAGCACTGTAAACGGTCAGATCAGGTATAAAGACAAGTATACACAGAACCATGGTGCCTGTTAAAGAAGAAACACTGAGGAAAGAAAATGAGTTTAGTTCACTGATGCCAAACAGTCTGCTGATAAGCTGTCTTGGGGAAAAGGCATGCCACATGTTCTGGGGCTGAAACAAAAAGATGTGTGTCAGAGAGTCGAGCTGTCGGGCAGGGATTTTAAAATAGGCTTTGTAGCTGCAATCTCCTTTGCTGAAACCAAGGAAGGACAGGACAAGAGAAGCTGCAAGCAAAGCACAGACAAACTCAGCAACACATGCGCTCCATGCCCTCAGCACACCTATGGGGAAAGACTGGGGGAGGGAATGAAAGAGTGTGTGAATGGTGCGGGGAGGGGGGTTGTCCTTTGGAGTGGAAAGAGATTGCAAATTTTGTCAAATCTGATTTAATGTCTCAAAGGGGAATTTGAAAAAATGAATACCAAGAAGGATAATGGCGATACGGGACCAGAAAAAAAAAAAAAGGTTCGATTTTCCTACAAAAATAAGCATCAACCAAGCATGATTCAGGCTAAATGGAGGAATATGATGCATAAAATAAAGACTAGCCCCATACGACGTGTGGCACAGAAAGAGGGAAAATTGCAAACAAATGAAAAGAAGAAGAAGGAGAGTGGGGCAGGAGAGAGATGGTATTGTTAGTGGTAGAGGGAGTGTGCATGTGCATGTCTTTCTTCTGGGATGACATCGTTGCTTTACCAGCACTGTGGCTGTGTGCTCCAGGAGGGTAGGCCGACCCACCCCGGTGCCCAGCCCGAGGGGCAGAGAATACTGGGGGGCTATGCCTGCTGAGGGTGGGTGCAGGGTGGCCACCATCAGGGGTGTGCAGGAACCCTGGAGGAGGGAGGGAGGATAGGGGAGGGCAGCGTTAGGGCAGTAATGTCCTTCAAGGCTGTATCTGATGTAGACAGAAAGGGACAGAGCGAATAAAACCAGCTGTAGAGTTACACACTGGTACCACTGGCCATCTGGACACCTGACCTCTGCAGTGTGCAGCGATTATTCCTAATTTTAGCAAACAGCAATTAACTAGCTTTTTGAACCAGATGAGTCTCCCGCATTAAACATCTGGCCTCCATCCCAGATAGGACACTGGGAATAAGAGGCCTGGCTCTGAGTGGCAGTCCAAATCAGTCCTGGAAGCAAATCCAAGGCGAGACCCAATCAGCAGAAACATAAACAACAAAAAAAGCATGGACTATGTTACTGAAGCCGAACCTTTTGTTATTTCAAATGTCAGTGGTAAAAATACATTTAAATGAAAACATCTCCACTGAAAGCAAACCTTTTTAAATCAAGAAAATGTCTCAACCTGGTCCCTACTAAACTTTGGCTTGCTCTGTTGGCAGCAGAAGAGAGCAAGGCCTGAAAGGAGAACCCCAATAGGGAGACTTTTTGGATGCACTCAGTGTACCCATGAATGAGCAAAACTGGGCACCATTGCTCTCAGCTTAGTGCTAATGACATGATATCATTCACGGATGTTGCCAGACTTCTATCCTGTAACCCCGAGTTAAGGTTTCCTGTATGACAGATGAGAAAAACATGTGCGCTGTGTCGAGGAAGTCTGCATGGAACTGCTGAAACTGAAGTCAGTATTCACAAGAAGGTGAATGCTTCTCTCAGAGCCAACCTCACAGAAGTGTACAATGCTGCAAATCTACAAACCCCTTCCCACATGCAAATTAACCTCCAGTACCCCTTTCCTACGGGAGGTGTGCATTTGACGCAGGTCTATTTGGTGCATGTTGGACCCATTCAGATGAGACACTGTTAGCAGAGGCTCCAGTCTGAAGTGCAGTTCCGTACTCTACAATGAACCAGAAAATTACACCGAAAATAATAGTTAAGTATCAGTTGCATTTATTTACATCTGCCCATGTAGACATTCCTTCTCTCCAGGACAAAAGCTGGCAAATACAAGTATCGTACAAGCATCACACACACACACACATCAAACAAACTCTTACCTGTGTGAGCATACTTGGCTGGATCTGCAACGACTGAGCAGACTGGTTCTGAGGTACTATGGGTACAGAGTTCTCCATCCTCACAGGGAAACTGGAACTCTTACTGGATGGCTGTAGCCCTGGAAAACAATTCCACACAAGCACATCAATGAGTAACACCAAAATCCTGATGAAAAACATCTCAAAGAGCAATTTTACATGTAACAGATACCCCTTAATGATCAGATTTCTTTTCCAGAAACAAAAAAGTAGGTATGTATGCATCTTATTCAGGTCTCTGCACAGATCACCATCTGCACAGGCCTGTCTGCTATTGAAGGTAATTAACAATAATCAACATGTTGCTAGAGACAGCCCAACACCAATCAAAGTGGAGGAGACACTGAATAAACCACTGTGAGGTTTCTTGGCATTTGATAAGCCTTCCACACTGATGTGTTGTTTTTCAGTCTGAATGCAACTTTATCCTTTACCTTGAATAGTGGAGGGTGGGCAGACGATGAGAGTCTGCTGGAAGGGTTCTGTCTGGCTACACAGCCCAGCAGGACGCGTTGGAATCGGGACACTCTGCTGAGCCAGCCCGGGAATGTTGATGGTCGCCTGCTGGTACAAAGCTGGCTGGTAGTTCAGCAAAGGCACCGCTCCCCCCGCAGAAGGCACCTGTTGGAGAAATAAAAAAACGCAGCTGATTAATACTAGAGGAGTTACAGGTCCCTAAACATGTGTGAAGAAGAATTAAGAATTTGTGGGGAAGATGCGGGCCACACCTGGTTATGCTGGTTGAGTTGGCTACTGAAGGTAACAGTGAGGTTGCCCGCTGCAGCGCTGGGGACTGCATTGGTTGAGTACAGGGATTTGCCACTATCGTAGGAGCTCCGGCGCTTGCAGATCTCCATGTTCTGGAAGCAGGACTTCACACTGGGGAGGATGGAGAAAAGGCATTTCAACGACATTACATTTAAGTTAAGACTCACCCAAACCTGGTTATATGTGCAGCAGCGCCTACAAGAACATCTTCACATCACACACACTCACTGGGAGCTGTGCGGATAATCCATGAGGTGGCTCATTGTCACAAAGGGGTGACCCAGAGTTTTGGTAGGTGTGATCCTTTTGTCGGCATCTAGACGGAGCATCCGCTTTAAGAGGTCTATAAACTCCCGTCTATCAGCTTTCTCAGCCAACATGTCTGTCCCCTCCAAATGAGAAGACAGGTTGACCTGGAATACAAAACAAACAAACAATATGAGGTACAGGCAATGTGATTTCTTGGGTTTGTGTGTTCCATTTGTTTAAAAGAGTAAAAATGGTGTGTGAAGCGCAAAAACTTAAGCACTAAATTAGATGTTATGCGACAGATTGCCATCTACCTGCATCATGTCATCCAGACAGTTGAAGATGTACTTCCTGGCCTCCTTGGACTTGATGCCCATCTCCATTTCATGCTCTGCTGGGGTCTGGATGGAAAATGGAAAACATTTCTGTTTATCATTATGTGCCAAAACTATTTCTTATAAAACACTAAGCAATATGGGTACGATTCAAATCAGAAGGACCATCAGGACTTCTTTATATGTTAACACATTTCGCCATTTTCTGATATCCCCAATAATCCTTGAAAGCCCACTTAATAAGCAGTTATTAATCAGGATTAGTATGAGGTTATATTAACCTTAAGCCTCCAGAGTGGGTAGCTCGAGTCAGGGCCTCGATTGAAGAAGCGACTGGTCTTAGTGCCGGCGCTCAGTAAGTACTCCGCAGGCAGGCCTTGGGTCTGAGAAATGTAACGGATCTGGACACAAAAAACACATTCAAGTTTAAGTAAGTGCCATGGATATGACTAAAATGAACGGATTACCTGCCTCACAGTTTGTAGTTATGCTCGTTCTTCTGCAGCACGTTGGTATCTCTCGGCTTACAGCAAAACTAGCAGCACTCACTTTGAGTTTCTACAGAGCACCAACAGTACTTCCATGACCTGCTACCAACTAACAACAGTCAGCCTGTATTCTCACTCATAGGTTAGCCTTTTCCAGGCAATGAGAATTTTTTATGCCCTCATAAGAACTGAAAATATTAATGTTAATACTGACCTGGTCGTACTCTGAGGCTCCAGGGTACAGAGGCCAACCCAGAAACAGCTCAGCAATCACACAGCCTAAAGACCACATGTCGATGGCCTCGCAGAACGGCAGACCCAAAATGATCTCTGGAGCCCTGGACAGCAAATAGAAGGTTAAAAGGAAACAGCTACTGAGTTACAAAGTTTTGTCATAGTAACATTATCCATTTTTCAAAGACACATTTAGATTAACAAAAAAAAAACAGCTGGATTTCTTGCCACCAACCTGTAGTAGCGAGACTGTAAGTAGGTTGAGCAGACAGCTTTGGACACATGACTCGCTGAGCCGAAGTCAATGACCTTCACCCTGTAGGGCTGTCTAAGGGGGTCGACCAGCATGATGTTCTCAGGCTTCAGGTCTGCATGAATCAGACCCAGGCTTTTCAGTTTCATCAGCGCTGTAGCCACCTAAAGGTACAAACACAAACATTAATCCGGCTGTTGTATTAAGAATGAAAACAGGGACGTTTTGGCTTTAAATTTTATAGTAGCAATAACAAAATAAAAGTAATAACATGATTTTGGTTCAGGGTTTTTATGAATATCTGCCAAAACATGTGCCAACCTGCTGCAGGATGGGTCTGATGTGCCGCAGCGGGAGAGGGCTGAACTTGCTGTGCTTGAGAAAGTCGTACAGGTTCTGCTCCAGCATCTCAAACACCAGGCAGGTGTGACCCTTGTGTTGGAAGCATTCGTATGAACGCACAAAGTTGTACTCATCCGCGTTCTCTGCACTCAGCCGGTTCAGGATGCCCACCTATTAATGAGAAACAAATAACTCCATGTAACTCGTGAATATGTATACCATGGATATATTGGGAGCATTTTGGGGTCATAAATGAGTAACTGACTTGCAAAATGTTCAGAATTAAAATTCTTTCAATGGTTCTTGTGCTAGACCGATAATTCAGCCAGGCCTACATAAAACTCACATACGACCAAACACACACACACTTTGCTAGCATTGCAGTATTAATGCTCTCTGCAAAGCCAACATTGTCAAATGAAACCAGTAACTAATGTACATGTAGGTTTGTTATCAAAGCAGGATACAAAATGATGTTTGGTTACCTCAATTTGGCCCTGACGAGCATATGAAGGATGGTTTTTCAGGATCTTGATGGCCACAATCTCATTGGTGCCCCTCTTCCAGCACTTGGCCACTTGTCCAAACGTGCCTCTTCCCAAAAACTCCAGCACTTCGTAGCTGCAGGACACGGAGCAGAGGATCTCGTGCTGCACTAGCTGATAATCCCCTTCACCATTGGAGCTGCTGCTCTTAGTGGTTGGAGCCGAGTGGGGTATAGACTGGCCTGTGCCCCCTCCTCCACCACCCGTACGGGTGGAGTAAGTTGCTGCAGGGGCTGAGAGCTCCTCCAATATTTGAACACTGCCACATCCACTCCCACTGCTTTCATTGGTCTCCTCAATCTTTCTCTTCTGCCCATGCCTGTGCCCCCTCGTTTCAGACGACGTCTCAGCGTGAGTGTAAGAGGAAGACGTCGCCTGCTCTGTGACACGTCGACTGGATCCGCGGGGTAGACTCCCAGTGCTATCAGCTGCCCGCACCACCACTTGACCTCTGGAGCCGGGTGCTGCGGGGGGGAAGACTAACGATGGTGCAAAGGGTGGTACAGCCATGGCTGGGGTAAAGGCGTATGCTGACTGGCCTGCTATAGAGCTGTAAGCTTCAGTGGTGGACACGTCCCAAACGTTGCTCTCCACCTTCAGCTTCTTAACCCGGCAAAAGGCACTGGAGGAGATGGAGGGAGGAGAGAAAACCTGCAGCTGAGAGCTCATAGCTGAAAAGAGACGGATGAGAATTAGATAGGAGGCACAAAAAAGAACCTATGATATCTATCTATAATATATATACATACATACAGTGCTTAACAAATTTGTTAGACCACCACCCAGTGTAAGGTGTTTGCCACCGCTGCCCTAAATTAACAGTACTGCTGATTACCAAAATATTTTTTTACATTTCTGTAATGGTTAATCCACCAGTATGTGCAAGCTCTTTAATCAAAATGATATCTTTAATGCTAAAATATAATTATTGCTGTTATCCATGAATTTCTGTTTAAAAATAGAAAAGCACATTATTATTTTTTGACTGAGATACCCAATTACAGTTATTTACTTGCATTCCTGACCAGAAAAATTTGTTTTAGTGGTTGTATGTTATTCTTGATTCATTTCTGAGTTCTCAGAGAATGCCAGTGTGCTGGCTCAAATTTGGGTATAAAAACGTGAATTCAGTTTGAAATTCCTCACTCCTGTTCAAAATGGTGAAGTGTAGGGAACTCACTGAGAAAGAAAGAGTCCGAATTAAAGCACTTCATGATGCTGGATGGTCTTTGAGACAAATATGGCAAGACATAAAGTGTTCTCACAGTGTGGTCAAGTATGCCTTGGACTCGATTGCAGAGACTGGTACTTACAAAATGCGTCAAGGAAGAGGCCGAAAACGAAAGCTAACTGAAGCAGATGTTAGGCACCTCAAGATTTTAAGTACTAGAGACAGAAGGAAGACCACTGCTGATCTTCAGGCAGAGATTAATGCTTCTAGATCAGAATCTGAGAAAGTCTCCAGAATGACCATAAGCAGACGACTGAAGGTACAAGGTTTAAATGGAAGAATAGCTCCTAAGAAGCCATTATTGAGGCCTGCAAACATCCAAAAACACCTAAAATTTGCCAGGGAGCACAAACACTGGACTGTAGATGACTGGAAGAAGGTACTCTGTCTCAAGTTTGAACTCTTCGGTCAGCATCGTCGTGATTATGTCCACAGAAAAGCTGGAGAACGTTTTGATGCTAGATGCATTGCGCCCACAGTGAAACACGGTGGAGATTCCATTATGGTATGGGGTTCCATTTGTGGAAACGGCATGGACAAATTAGTTAAAATCGGCGGTATCATGAACAAGAAGGTCTACCACAACATCTTGGTGCATCATGGAATCCTTCTGGATTGAACCTGATTGGTCGTGGGTTCATATACCAAGAAGACAATGACCCCAAACATACTGCAAAGCTGTGCAGAGACTACTTGACCAAGAAAAAGGAATCTGGAGGACTGGAACTTATTGACTGGCCAAGTCAAAGTCCAGACTTGAATCCTATTGAACAGATCTGGGATTTATTGAATTCAAAAATAGATCGCACAAAAGTTTCATCCAAAGCAAGTCTTTGGGAACAGCTAGAAACTATATGGAACGCAATAACAAAAGAGACTGTCAAAAAGTACATAAAAACAATGCCAGCAAGAATGCAAGCTGTTATCAGGGCCAAAGGAGGTCAAACAAAATATTAAGATTTTCGGTTAATATATGTGAATAAGGACTAATTAGTTGTTCCAGTTTGTTATTTGCCTAATAAATAACAATACAATTTTTAGTTTGAAACACGTTTTTGACAGATTTCTAAAATATTTGTGTTTTCTCGTTTTTATGACAGGTGGTCTAATAAATTTGTTAAGCACTGTATATATACATACATATACTCACACACACACCGTTTATTTGGTACACTTAGCTAAAACTAATACAGTCTAATACAACAGGTCTCTCCATTTATATCAGCGAGGGTAAACTAAATATTACAAACAGCTCTCAATATAATGCAATACACTTTACCGGCACCTCAAACTACTGTGACTCCAAACGTAAAGTTGAACACCTCTGTGAAACGGTTTCAACAAAAAACTGAACTGAAGCTGAAATGAACAATGGATTAATTGATTACTCCACTGACAGAAAATTAATCAGCAACTAGGCTGACAATCCATTAATTGATTAAGTACCAAATGCTCTCTGGTTTCAGCTTCCCAAATGTGAGGATTTACAACTTTTCCTGGTCATATCTGATAGTAAAATTATTATCGTTGGGTTTTGGACTATTGGTCGGACTAAACGGGCCATTTCAAGACATCACCTGGCTCTGCGAAATCCTGATGGAAACTATTTCCGGGCATTTCAAAAACAAAACAATTAATCAAGAAAATAATCTTTGTTATTAAAAATAGTTAGCTGCAGGGAGCATTTATAATGTTCATGTAAGGTAGGACTGATTGCAGGGTTGTTGTATTAGACTGCAATAGGTTTAGTTAGGTGTGTAAAACCCAATAACTTTGACATCAACAAAAACCTTATACAACATAAACTTGGAAATGCAAATCTGAGATGAAGATTTACTCTTACATTTCACAAGTATGCAGCTTGTATTCTGTCCAACACAGCATATTTTAAAAGAGGCTGTGAAATGTATTATTTACACCTTGAGAGTCTTGTTTTCAGGATTGGATAGTTAGTTAGGAAAAGTTGCACATGAAAAGAAAAAATCTCACATAGGATGTGTAACAGGACAGAAGATATTTCCTAAAGTGGGAAATGTTTTTTTATAAATGCAAAAACTAAATGATAAGTGGAAGTACATTGATTTCCATGTAATAGTTATGCATTAGTTCTTTCACGCAATTCTTATATTTTTTTTCTTCTCTATTTCCAAGAAAGCTGATTTGTGTTTTGGTTGACACCTCTTGTTTCAGTGCTAGCTATAGAAAACCTTAAACAAATGTATGCCACACCATACCTCTATAAATGAAACCACTGCTGGGACAGCTCAGGCACAGCTTCTATGCAATGACAAGCTGGGATCTAAACGGAAGGTGGACCTGAATCTGGTCGGTTTGATTACCGGGGCAAAAGCAACGGAACACTGGAGCTTCATTTTCCAGTTAGGAGAAAAGAAAGCCAATATAGGTGTTGACACTGCTGTGTCTCTAAGAGCTAGGTGCTGACAGGGTGACTGTTGGGCAGCTGTGATGGACCTTAGTGGAAGTCAAGCTGTGATAGTCCCTGTTTTCAAATATCACTTACCGAATATTACATTAATTATACATTTGGCCGTCACTTTGTTGGTCATCTACATCTGTACCCCCACTGACGCAGACATGCTTTTAAGATCAAATCAACAAGGTAACGTTACTTAACTCGCTAATGCTAAACAGCTAACGCGTTAACTTTGTGAAAATATGGCGTTAAATGGTTAGCGGCTCATCTCACAACATAAAGTTAAGTTAAATGACAAAGACTGCCCGAAAATCAACATAAAATAGAGAAACAGTTGTAACATACCGGATAGGATGTTATATCAGCGTCGAAAAAAGGGCTTCGTCCAAGGTTTAAATCCCACTGCAGTCTGCTGGACAAGCGTTATCCGATTAGCTTCCGCTTGCTAACGTTAGATGCTAGCTAGGCCTGCATTGTTTCTTCAGTCGATGGAGAGCTAGGCAGCAGGAGAAGGCGTTACAGTGTCGAGTTTTCAGAAGAAACACTCAAAGGGCTCATTGTATTATTGACTTCAATCATGTAATCCTAAAAAAATGTACATTTCTTGATTAAAACATAATAAATCCTTTTCTAAAATCGCCTGTCTTGAAGCAGCAAAATCCACTTTTCGCCGGAACAACCACGTCCTTATACCAGCTGCTAATCTTACGGAATTTCCGGTTACTACCGTAATTACCGTGGATTTGGCAGACGATGCGCACAGAGATGGGCATAGTTTTAACATTAAGAAATAATGAGGACTATGTGGTGATAAAATGTAATCGTCAACTGTTATACGATGGCTCTATTGCCGAAAAATGTGCTAGAGTGTCATTTGGGATCGATTTACACCAAAAAGGTGGGATAAACATCATATTTTACGGTAAAAAAGAAATGGACGTGACGTAAGTAGAATATGCCAGTAATTTTCCGGTAGGACTAACATGTTCCACAAACCTGAAGATAAACTGGAACATACTGGACAAACAACACGTTAAGATCGTTCACACCAAGTTGCACAGATGTTTTAGTCTTTGACAGTCAGGAAGGAGCATAAACCTCACAACACACTGAACTCCCAAGATCAGGAGCAGGACAAAGACGGAGAGAAGAGAGAGAATGTGGATAAACTGATTTTGTCCACTGAATTTACAGATCAAGTCAAACACGAAACAGAGAAAATAGAAATAATTGTAAAAGACTGTGAAAGATGTATAAGGCTTGATTCAGATGAGAAATCTGGAGTCTTGGGTGAATGGACCTAGCGATTATTCTTCACTGGAATACAAGAAGTCTGATAGCAGGGTTTAAATTATTTATTTAAGACCCAAGGGAAAAAACAGATGTTATATGCATTCAATAAGCTTGGCATAAGCCAACATTAAAGTTTGTAATAAAAGGTTATGATCTTATCCGCAAACATAGAGGGGAGGGCAGTGGGGTAGGATGTATAATACTTGTGAAACAAGGAACACAATGTAGAGATTTTGGGGGAAAGGGACAGATCTGGACAAAATATGGTAACATCAAAACCTATACAATCCTTGTAGAAGGCTTTCATTAGAAATATTGGACCTGTTGTAAACTTAGAGGGAAAAGTTATCTGCTGTGGAGATTTGAATGCACATTGTACATTTGTGTTTGACTAATAATGGAGTGGTGATTGAAGAACTGGTGGATATAAAAAATAGTCTGCCTAAATGATTGAAGTGGCACAAGAATTAATATTAGGAATTGTACAGAATCAGCAATTGATCTTACTTCAGTGTCATGTCTTAGCAGGAAATTGTTCTTGGGAAACAACAGTAGAAAGTGACCACTGTCCAGTTCTCCCTGAAGTAGGATTAATATGATACAGGAGGATCAGATAGATGGTCTTTCAATAGAACAGATGGGGAGACATTTCAGGGAAATTAGTGATCAGCACATGCAAAAAAGTTGATGTTAATCGACATGTAGAAGAGTTAAATGATTCTGTTTGTTAAGTAATTTTAGATGGTGCAAGACAGTAGAGTCTGAGGAAGAGAGACAAAAACAAAATTGTACCATGGTGGACAAAGACGTGTGAAAAAGCAGTAAAGTCTCGAAATAAGGCTTTTAAAGTGTTAAAAAAAAACATTGTAATTAAGAGAGACAGAAATTGATAAGATATGGGGAATGACAAAAATAATGAATGCGATCTCAAGGGAATATGGATATCCAACCTTAGTTAATGGTGAAATTACAGCTGTAACAGATGAAGGAAAAGCTGAGATGCTCACACAAACATTTGTTAAATTACAAAATGAAGATACCAACAATTTATTAGGAATTCCATTTACAAAGGCAGACCTGAATTGTGCTCTTTGAAAATCGAGGATATCTCCACCAGGAAAAGACCAGATTTGTTATGTGATGATAAACACCTAAACACCTAAATGCCAAATGTCACATCACTTGTGGTCTAACCTCATTCACTGGTAATGTTTAACTGTTGAAATTGTGGAGCACAGTGTAGAACAAAATTACATCTATAACAACGCAGGGACACAGAAAATGAGACTCATGTCCATGGATCTATTGTTGCCCCATTGCATGCTGGAAGGGTTCCCAATACACCTTCCTCATGTAACTACAATCACATCACATCAGCGCTCAGCCAATAGTATGAATGCTGATCATGGGTTCTTCTCATTTAGCCTTTATTTTAAAATAAGAGTTCACTGTTACTACAGATAACTGCATCCAGGAAGAATAAACAGGATTATTTTAGCCTGATAACTGCAGGCTAGCCTGAATCAGTTGAGGTTGAGTACATGGTTGTTGTCAGCCTCTCTATTATTATTTGAGTCCAAATTAACAAACATGCCAAACTACGACTAATGCTTCTCCACTTTATTAAGCACCTCATCCAGGTTCACTTTGATTTCTGCACCCAAACCTTTGATAATAAAATGCAATTTGGTCCTGAAAGTGGGCATTTCAATCCTGAAATATTAGGTTAAAGAAAAAGGGCAAGTCACTGTGCACAACACACTATTAAAACACATTTTCAAAATGTATTTGCAGAGAACTGAAATGTTTTTGGGACATGATTGTAAAGAGTTCACCCTGCAGCGTGTAGAGTGGCATGTTGAACAAGACAGACTACAACTATCTCTTTAAGGTCCAGGGAAGAAATAAATATCAGGCAAAAAAAATAAGTTAAAGTGCAAATTTTCTTTTTATTCTGATTTCATTTTACAGCAGAAATTATGTAAAGCATTCAGAAGACATTTTCCACATATAAGGGCAATATTCAAAACACTTTGCATGGCCTCAGCAACAAAATATTCTTTTAAAAACATCAACAATTTAGTGATGCTTGTGCATGCACGTTTGTAAAACAAACAAAGTAAAAACTAGGCTACAAAAAGAAAAAGAGGAATGAAAGACTGAGATAGGCATGGAGAACACAACAGCAGGCAGGGTGGGAATACAGCAGGAAATGAGAGAGAGGGAAGACGGGGTGAAAGAAGAGGAAGGCAAGGAGAGGTCTAGCCATAGATTATCTATAAGGGTCTACCATTCTAGCATGCAATGTGGTGTTTGGCCACGCCCCCTCTCAAAACAAGGCCTGAAAGGTTATACCATTAATTTCTAGGCGGACTTATGAGAGCAGAGGCCATCTCTGTGCATGTCTACCAGCTGTCTACTATGGCAATATTTCTTTTTTATTTTATTTTTACTTTTTCTACTCTACATACTCTTTTTACAGTCACCATCCTCTCCAAAGACATGAACATATTGATGGATTTTCTGCAATCTGTGTGTCTAGTTTTGTGTGTGTACTGTGTGTGTGTTGATAAGCGTAAGCATTTGGATTCTGGGATGTTTGAGTGTGTGTATATTTGTCTGTGTGTGCATAAAGGAGTCCAAAGCAGAGTTCTCTGTGACTTTAGTTGTGAGAGGAGGGGGCAGTTTAAGAGGAGGTTCAAGTGATACTGTAGCATGAATGCTCCTGACAGCGCTGTCCTGACCATGGCTGTCTCTCAGTATGATGAAAAGTCTGAAAACATGTGAAACACACATAATAGAGATCTTCCAATTGTAAATCTTTCATTACACTATCTCTTACAACTTTTTTTTTATGAAGAAAATTGAGGCGTTGCATGGCCGTTCCCTATTTTTGTATCATTTAAGAATTGTTTGTATTAAGAATCTTGTGCGCTTAAGACAAGAGCAAGTGTATAAATAGAAATATCACTTCTTACTTGCTTTGAATTTAGTTTCAAACAAAATCCTATAAAATACGGGATTTGGAAGGTTTTTTTCTTGTAGAAAAGGTGATGCAGACACAGCTTGGATGACGAAGCAAACAGGTCACATTTGCGTCTTCACAAGATGAGATGTCAATCGAGAACATGATTTGAAAATTTGTATATACTGATTAGTGAACAAACAAGTCTCTGGAGTACCCCTAACATACGCAAATATGTACACATACATATGCATACACAAATGTACACAGTCACCAGTAGTGGTACAACTCTGTGTCAGCGGTCATTACACTCCACATACCATCTCCCTGTTCTTCAACCCTGAGTAAAATCTAAGGGAGAGATTTAATTGTTCCCAAAGACATAAGCACAGAGAGAAAGAGTGTGGCATTTTTTTTGTCTTTTTGTGTCTGTGGGTGTATGTATGTGTTTACGTGTGTGTGTGTGTGTGTATGAGTGTGAGAGAGAGAGCGAGTGAAAGACAAAGAAAGAGAATGTGTATGACAGCTATTTTGTCCTCTAGAAAACTGCTGGGTTACACTCTCGTTTAAATGCTGTAAGAACATATTTTGAGGAAAGACAGACAAAGTGAGTCCATGCAAGAAATAAACACATCTTCCTCCCAGCAGCAACACCGGGGCGTTGAATAGACTCGTGGCAGTGCCTTTCATACACAGAGGCTGAATTATATGGTCTTCTTGTTCTGATACTGCAAAACTGACACACAAGTGGGGGCATAAAGTGATACTGTAATTACTGGTTCATCTCATAAAGCAACACATAGCATCAATCAGGCCATGAGCACTCATTCATACCACTGACAAATTAGAGCTTCTAACTTAGACTCGGATCAAGTGTAACACTGTCAAGTTCATTTTTAACACACAATTTAGGAAAATAAACAGGTAACTGGCAACCTTTTGGAGGACATACAATAGGTATTTCCTGATATTAGCTTGCACTTTTCTGTTATTGAGCAGGCACTTTCTAAACAGAGCTTTCCAGAAGTCTAGAGTACACGTCGTACAATAATGGCAGTGACAATGAGGAGAAAAGAAAAAATCAACCAAATGATATGTAAAAAAGTTTGGGCGGAGACATTCTGTTTGAAGATGGAAAGCTTTGACTGGAGGCCAGGCTGGAACTGCTATAGGTGTGATTTAATGGTCTTAATAAAAGCTAGTACGTTGCTGAAGCACAACCACATTGTAAAGAATGTAGCGCCCTCTTTCCCCTTTTTTTTGGATCATCATTCATTGCATTCATATTAAAATGACCATCGTCATCTTCATCAAAATTAGCATAATTTTCATACTTGCATCATCACCATCTACACGCAAGTTTGCCTTAGACAAACCTCAGAACTTGAAGGAGGTCTACGGTTGAGCTAGAGCTAGATCTCTTCTACTGTTTATTGTCTGTGTGTGCGTGTCTGTGTGTGCGTGTGTGTGTGTGTGTGTTGCCTCTGTGGATCTTACTGATATCTTTTGGGTGTTGGTTTCCCAACGTAACATATTGTTAGGCAAAATAGCATTCATAATAATTGGCACTACTGGCAAAAAGGGTTTAATTTTTGCTAGCCAAGAAACAAAAGCACAAAGTGTAAATGTTTTGTCTGAAAGATCATTGTTTCAGCTAACTTTGTTTTCCCACTTAATAATTCTAACATTAGGTTTTTCAGTTGCATGCTTTAACAAAATGTTCTTTTCAGTAACACTTATACTGGATACTCTTAAAGTGAAGCAGTTAAAATCCTCTCACAGTCCATAGCCACTAACATGTTCTTTTTGCTGTTTCTTTGTCTTAAATCTCATGCACATTACTCCGTTTTGTAATATCTACATTATTTACAAGCAATACAGCCATCCTGTGTACCCAGGTCTCTGTCTTAAGTTTTCATTATGGGAGTAAAATAATTTATAATCTTAAATACAGTCCTCTTATGAAAAAGTTTCAGGGTCCTCGTATCCCCTTACCTCGTCAGTTTATATACAGGAATATGCAATAGTCCAAAATATGGATTTAATCGCCCGTATGGGCTAATATGGGGACCAATGCCCTGTATAGGGGCAGGTATAGGACCCATGTCCTGTACAGAGCACGCATAGAGACCTCTCAGAGTCAAGAAGAAGTCAAGGCAATGGTATGTGACTCTCTCCTCAAAACCACAGTTAGGATTTAGAGGTTCACGCAAAGAACAAACTAACAGAGACATTTAACCATTGGAACATGTCATATTTTACCACACAAGGGGGGAAAACCAGTCTCAAGCTAAACCAATCTTGAGCCAATTAAATAAATAATTAGACCCTTGAATAAATAAAGTAAAAAATAAATTTAAAAAAAGCACCCAAAATAAGTCATTTGTTCTTACACAGTTCACATTACACAGGGCAAGGATAAGTTGATGAGGACGTAAGTGAGACACAACTACACATAGAAATACAAAAGAAACAACACTAAAGCAGTTTGGCAAGCATGCAGGAGCTTGTAGCTCAAACACATGCATTGAATTGAACAAACACGGACACACCACGTCAGGCGAGCAAAGTGCTGCCTCTGAGAACGACTCCATACAAAGTCCATATAACAAATTAAGACATCGTTATTCAGACCCCAACCCTTATCTAACAATGCCCCTCTTACATTCAAGTGCAGTTCCTCCCCTTTTTAACGGGTGACTGATTAATAGGTTTGTATGCCTGTGAGTCAGTGGTTGGTGGTTTTGTGATATACTGAATCAGCTGAATGATTTGCCACTATAGTTTTTCGGGATGATGGAGAGGAGCAATAAGCGAAGAAACCTTGCATGCAAATGCAACATAGAAGTGAGTTTTTTGGTTTATGTTTTCTTATTCTTTCATGGATCACTGTTTGGGTACAAAACGCAAAAGGTTTTGTATGTTTTCTACATGACAAAGTAGCCTTTATCTTGAGTCATCACCGGAGCCGTTTTTTTTTTTACACACATCCAGTCGCTGCCATGAACGTCAGGATGTCCGTGTCAGGTGCTCCCGTCGCGTCCTCTCGTCTGACTCGTAGACTTGCTCTTGCAAAGAAACATACCCATGAAGAGTGCAAAGAATGCCATGAGGTTAATGTGATGGCCTCCCAGTGAAACTGTGGAGGAGGATCAGTGCTGTGGGCAGAGCCAGGTCCCTGGGCTCTACCCAGCAGTCTGTCTGTCTGAGCTGCCATGATGGACACCTATCCTGTCCTCAGTCTGTCTGGGAAGAGTTTTTGTTCCCCTCTTAAGAGAAGAGGGGAGAGAGGGTGAGAGATAAGGAGGGAGGAGAGGGTAGAAAAGGGCAGGAGAGGGTGTTTGGGAATGGAAACGGGAAGGCGTTTTTGGGAGTATGGAAGAAAGGAATAAGGAGAAGATGGAGGGAGGTTTATAGATTGCTCACAGGCTGAGGGGGCTGTGTGTGGGGCCTGGCGGTGGGCTCTCAGGACCCCTGGCCTTTCTCTGCTCTCTGGCCCTATGGAAAAACCAAACACACATCAGAGACACACTAAGAGAGGGATTTTTATATGTCTGTGTCTTTGTTTTTTTTATATCCAAAGGCCATACTGAGCAACAGGAAAAGTTATTCAACAAACCCCCTGCAAACACACACACACACACACACACACACACTCCATCCTGTTATCCTCCCCACCCATCAAGACACAAAAAAGAGACTGGCAAGCAAGACACTTAAAGTCCCCTAGTGATGTCAGTCAGAACATGCCCCCATGAAGACTATAAGCAAGAATTGCTCTTCTATCTATCAGTCCGTCATGCAGAAGTACCAACATCATTCAGCAGTCCTCAGAGAGAGAGAGAGAGACAGGGAGAGAGACAGGAAGATAGGGAGGGAAGAGGAGAGAGAGAGAGAGAGAGAGAGCGAGAGGGAAGGATGATAATCCAGGATCTCCTCTCCCCCTCCCTCTGCTGACATGCAAACAAGCATCAGCCACCAGGAGAGAGAGAGAGAGAGAAGGGAGAGAGAGGACTCACCCGTTTCAGAGGCCTATGGTCCATCAAGGGGCTTCACAGGAACAGTAAAACAACACCAACTATTAGCACCAATGTAGTGAGCGCATGTGTGGCCGTGGGCTCTAAGTGTGTGTGTGGGTAATGTGTATGGTTGTGTGTCCTCTGATGTGTGTGTGCGCAGTTGTGCGCAGAGGGTGTGTGAAGAGTTTTTATGCCTCACCTGTGGCGGCATCGGAGCAGGAACCTCAGGATCTTGCGAGCAGCCTGGTTCTGTTTTTTCGTTAGGAGGCTGCTGTAGGCGAAGTCACAGGAGTAAGAAATAAGCTTTTACATAATTATGCCCTTTGTGTGTGTGTGTTAGTGTGTGTGTGAGTGAGTGTGAAGTACCTGAGGGAGTGTCTATAGGAGCGGTAGTATTGCTGGATGAGGACCGCTGCTCTACGACTTTGTTGGAACTTCCTCTGCTCATGGAAACTCCGGAAACGACTCTGGATCAGGATGGCTGCCAGGGTCATCCTCTTATAAAGTGCATACTGAGAGAGAAGACAGCAGCGTGTTGTAAAGCCTTCCATCACGAGAATCTGCCAAAACAGCTTGTGAAACTTGTGAAGTGACACCCAGTTTTGTGGTTATAAATGTTTCCCTGCGCAATCTCAAACCATGACCCACAGACTGATCACTGCTTAAGAGCTTGTACACTTAATAGTATAGTTCATAAATGTCCATAATAGATCATGTTGTCTGGTGCAAATACAAAAAAGGTCTGATAAAACTTTCTACAATAAACAGAATTCATGATGTGAACAACTTTGAAGCTTACACCTTCAATACAGAGGCACATCGTGAATGACATGATTAAGCAGTACGGTTTCATTATACTGTAGATTACTATATTAGAGCCATTAGAAAGATAAAAAGTTCATACCATTACACAGAACACTAGCACAGGATGTGGACAAACCACATTTATATTTTCACTTAAAAGAGATTTTAGCACAAATCAGAGAGAATCAAAATGAAAATCCAGTTGTCATTCTTGTCCAAATGTATGAAGTGAACACATCTATTAATGCTATTATTTATGAGCATATAATTCAGTACTTAACTGCAGGTCAGCTTGACATAATAGCAAGTAGCGGGTTGATGCTAGCTGTGTGTCGTCAACTCTTACCTGCTTGTATCTCTTATAGCAGCGCTGAATCACTGCTGCAATCTCTTTGCGTTGTTCCTGAATGGGACCCTGAGGGGAGTGACATTAAAAGTTTGTATAAACATCAAATATGTTAAACAGTTTTCAAGTGACTGTGATTTATGAAACATAGAAAGGAGGATCATTTGAACAAATGCCATGTCACATTATTTTACAATTTCCGGGCCAAACTTCGCATTTTTCCAAAGGAGAAAATGCGTACCTTGTGTTTTCTGAGGGAGTGCAGAGCATGCCTGATGGTCTCATACAGCTCTCCCTGTTCTGCCTCAGTCATGGCTAGACAGGACGAGTCAGTTTTCAACCTCTCCTCTTTCATAGCTGCACAGAGGAAGGAGGTCCAATCAAAGGGGGAGGACAGGGCTAGCTTAGCCTGAGGACTCTGCTGATCCTCAGGCCCTGAGAGAGAGTTTGGTTTGGGGCTTGGAGTCTGGGGCTTGGAGTTTAGAAACCTGGAGAAAAGCAGAAAGAAAAGCAAAATTTTATAGTGAGAAAGATTTATGCTGTTTGATGAGTTGGGTGAAGCAAATGTGGTTGATTTAGACTCACCTCTCCACCTCACTGAGGTAACCAGACAGTAATCTGACATCACTGCTGATCCCCACCTTCCCGGAGTCTGTTTCAGCCTCCATAGCCTCCTGCTTAAGCCTACCAGTTGAAGCCTCCATGATGTGATCAGCTAGCATCGTGATGTCCATCTGCAAGACATGCAGGGCAGGCGTTACTTACATATTTTTAACACCAGCTGCCCTCAAAATTGAAAATTATCTTTAATTTTTGTTTCCATGCCTATGCTGATAACACTCAACTCAATGTACTTAATGTATTTAATGGTTTGAGGGAATGACTACTTATAGGTGGGCAAGTGAATAATTTCATTTCACAGGACCAATGTCCGTGCATTATTATCATCACTTTTGAAGGTTTCTGTTTTGTGGTTTACCCTGTATGCTCACATTAAATGTGTTGAGCTCATACAAAACATGCAACTGTTTGATTAGAGTCTCGACCAAAACAACTGAGTTTGATCATGTAGTACATCTTCTATCCTCTCTTCAGGAGCGCCCTTAGGCTCGCATTGTCCTTTTTATCAGATTTCGTTGCATCATAGAGCCACATGTCTTCCAGTGGTGGCTAATTATCTTTCCTAGTGGAATAAAAAACTGAAGGCATAAGAGCTTTTTTGTTTTTACTGCAATCCCTTTCTTTGAAACATATTTCTAGTTGTGATTACATAGATAAACATTACAAACTACATCCAAATAAAAACCTTTTTATCATGATTTGGCCAAGCTCAGTGTTGTACACGTAGTGAATCTATTCATTTAATGTGCAGTTCAACCACTTACTACTAGGATCTTGTTCTTGCCAGTGAGAATTTAGTACGTGTGCCCTTTTCCCCTTTCCTGTAAGAGCACTTGATCATTCGTATTGGTGTGTCTGCTTGAGTGGGAAGTCCTGAAGATAGCACTGATGCCCCTGAACCAGGTGCCCATCTTATGATGACAACTTCAGTGTAGACAAAGTTTGACTACATTAGGTTACATCATATAAAATCCAGATCTTCACCCATTATCTGTTTATCTTTTTGGTGTTCAAGTGTGTTGTCAACAGTTAATCTTACCCCTCCTGGGCCCTTCCCAAAGTTTTGTAATTTGAATTTTTTATCAAATGAGGTTTTCATGGGAGTTTTTCCCTCATTCAAAGGTCAAGGTCAAAGTTTGGGGAGAGTTGTTTTCATAGATTTTTTTAATGTATTGTTTCATGTATTTTATCACAAACATTGTACACATGCAAACAAGCGGTATATATTGTCCATCACATACAGTACAAAAAGTTCAGTTTTGGTTAAGGAACAAGATCTGCCCCTAACAGTCTGCTCCCCCTACCTGCAAGTCCTCTGTGTTATCCTGATAGGTCAGCAGCTCTGTCTCCTCTCCCCTGTCAGACAGCACTCTTTGGCGCAGGTGAATGGCCAGTCGTTCTTTTCCGAGAATCCTCCTGGCTAGGCTACGCTGCCCCAGAGTCTGCCTCAGACTCCACCTGGTGCCCCCTCCAGACCCCCCTATCCTGGCCTGCAGGTGGGAGAATGGAGCGCTGGGGAGCTGAGGCCGGTTAGGGCTGGAGCTGGCAGGAGGTGTGTTCTGAAAGCTGAGGTTGGAGGGTTGAGTTTGTAGGGTGTTGGGGAGGAGAGAGCGTTGAGGGGTAGGACTGGGGGACGAGTCGAGGAGGGAGTTGAGGGTGTTGGTGCCAGAGGTTGAGTTAGCTAGCTGTTGCTGGGTGTCTGGGTTGGGTTTGAGTCTCTTGGCTGGGGGTGGGCCTCCTTGTTCTCCCTGGGTTCCCTGTTGGGCTCTGTGTCCTGTTTGGCTCCAGCTCGGGTTCTGGTTGTCTGGCTGGCTCTCTGCCCTGGCTCTCCTCAGCTCTGGGGAAACAAAGATGGTGGAAAATAAGAGCAGGTCTAATAATGACATAGATTCTTACCACACTGGATATGCTAACTTATTAAATTTAGCATATTCAAATGAAAAAATCATATATTCCCCACTTACACTTAGAAATAGCTAGCAATGGTGATAATGTTCAGTTCAGACAATGCTGTTAAGTTTTTCAAATATCAGTTAGATAAGAAGATTGATGCCACTCTCACGGCTGTCCAGTAAAATATGTAGTTAAAGCAAGCGGTTAGGAAGGGGAAACGACTAGCCCGGCTCTGTCCGAAGGCAACGAAATCCACCTACCACCTCTAAAGCTCACTATGTAACACTTAATTATTTTTGTAAGTGTCAGTGTAAAATCATCATGTTGTTTTACGGGACTTATGTGCCAGGCGATTTTACGATTTCAATTGCCAGGCAACCTGCTGAGACTCCAGGAAGTGACTACTCCCAGCCAAGAAATCGTCCGGCACATAACCCCTGTAAAATGGCAAATTGTTTGTACACTTTGGATTAAACAAACGAGAGCTTTAGAGGTGCTGGTGGGCGGATTTTGTTGTTGTTTGCTAAGCTAAGCTAACCGGCTATATACCAAGTCTCAATGGCGGATATTTTAAAACCTCCACAAATAAATCTGAGACCACCAGCCTGTTTAGATCCCATTAAGTATAAGCGGGAAACTCTTTAAGTTTTGGGTGAACTGACCCTTTAACAAGTGACAAATTCTTCCCTACCACAATAGGGGGCTTTCCCACCTGAGTTAGGGTTTGGGGTAGGGCTGTTGCTTATTCCGCTTGTCTGTGACTCTCCTCTCCACCTGTCCATCCAAGTGTCAGCAGGCTGGCCCTGAGCTTGAGGAGTCTGTTGCAGCTGCTCTAAGAGCTCAGCCAATCGAGTGTGGCCCCGGGATCGGGCGATGTTGAGTGGCAAGCGTCCAAGCGAATCAGGAATAGCCAGAGCTCTTGGGTCCCACTGATAAAGCACCAATGCTGCCTCAGTATGGCCCAGAGCACATGCCCACATCTGGAGAGGCGAAAAAGAAAACGCAGATCACACACAGGCAAGGACAGAAAGACACATACGCTCAAAACACCATTCAAAAATAATCACTCACCAATGGAGTGCAGGAGAAGTGGTCTACGTTGAGAGGATCTACCTCCAGCTCGAGGTCAATACTGTCAGCGTGCTTTGTGCTGCAGAGACAACATAAGTGAAATTAACTGGCCCAGTCTGTGCGTGATGTGTGTGTGTGATGTGTGTGTGTGTGTTACTCACCGCCAGCGAATAAGTGTCTGAATGAGCCCTGCATAGCCCTGAGCTGCAGCCAGATGCAGTAAGGTCATTCCTCTGGAGTTCTTACTGTGGACGAGCTGGTTAGATGAAGCCCAGCATGGCTGAGACATCATCTTCTCACAAACCACCACCACGCGGCCCTCGAAGGAACCCTGATCGGTAGAAAGCTGAAAGATTGGAGACAAAAAGGGCACAGGGACTCTTAAGAGTTTCCAGGAGTTTTATCTACAGCAGTTTTGTGTCAAAAATGTTTTTCAAGGCGTCACAAAGGTCCGTTTTTACCGCCTCTGACTCTGTGAGAGCTAGAGGGCAGTGTGCTGTAACATGCTTAGGCTGTTAAGAAGTCATAGACTTAACTCTTTCGGGGGGTGACCTAAAAAAGAGAGACACATTTGCAATATAATAACGTTTTGTGAAATAGACCTTCATCAGAAGACTATGTCAGAAAATACCACAGAGTGGATTCAACACCTTTTTCTGTTCTACCGGAGTTGCTTTAATTCATTTTTTATTACTAAAGCAGTTTCTGTTTTGTTTCATGTCATTTACCTCTACTGCTCACTTGATCCTGTTTCAGATTTTAATGCTGAAAAGTAAAATTTCACCCAAACTAAATCACTTCTTCCTGCCCTTACTTGAGACTGCTGATCAGTGGCTCCTCCTCCTCCTTCCACTCCGCCACCCTTGGTTGCCATGGTTTCTGAGCTGGGGTTCTGATTGGTTATCTCGGCCATCCTCTGTTCCATCTGCTCCAGACGCTCCAAGATGGACATCCTGAACTGGGTATCTATAGCAGTGAAGGTGGGACACGTAGAAACGTAAGCATCGGCTAGTTGTTTGTTGCATTTAAGCAAATCGATATTGTGTTTTAGTAAATCCTATTTAGAGAGGCTTAGAGAGAGAAGCTGTTCTTTGAGGGGCTCAATACTGGAGAATAAATCAGGACTGAAATCCGATAAATCCCCTTACCAACAATGGGAACTTGGGAGTCAAGTAAACTGTGTGTGTTTGTGAGTATACAGGGTATACATCTAACACCAAATGTAGGTTTTGTGTGTCTGTGGCATGGCTGTGTGTGAATGTGACCCTTTGTTTCAGTGCTGCTGCAGTTTTGCTGCAGTGCACATTATGTCATCCCACCTGCTGCTCTCTCACTCAGTCTCTCTATTTTTCTCTCCTCTCATTTCACTCCTATTTTTCTTTCTGCTGTCTGCAGCACACAAACTGAGCTGGAAAGGCGGAGCCATAGGAGTGACACAAAGGCTCAGGCTCCTCCTTCCCCACTCAGCCAATCAGAGGAGGAGCACCGTTTTCTGGAAATACAGCTTTTGTTGGATACAAAACACTCCACTATGATATCTGCCAAACACACAAGAAGCAGCTGTCTTCACTTATCATAACTGCAAACACATACAAATACAGATGCATAAAGAAACAAAGTACAGCAGATTTCTGGTCACATAACAAGCATGTAATGCTTACAGACATGCAACATTGTAAAAACAGAAAAGGACGACAGCATCTGCTGTTTTGTGGTTAATCATTATAACTTAATTAATTGATACACTATAAAGTTGACAAATATTAATTGAAATTAGGCAATTCAATAGGGATGGAATTGTCATTTAATTACCCTCCTTAATTGACAGGTGAATTATTGAATTTGAAATATGTTTGTGAAAGTTTTTTAATTTTTATTTTCCTGTGTAATTTTCCATTTCACAATTAATTTATCTGCCTGTACATGCTACCTGAGTCTAGATGCTACACGGCTCATGTCATGAAGGATAAAGAGGAATACATGAAAGGCCACTGGAAACTCCTCCTTTAAAAGTAATTTTAGGAATTAATAAAAAAATTAATGAATTTCTTCATCATGTTAAAGCATGCAATTATATCTTTAATAATTTTTAACCACATAATTTAAATGTAAATGTAAATGTAAATGTAATGCATTATTTCATTCACGGTTTTTGAGTATATTAATTAAGTGAATGGATTATAACTGACCAGTAAAAAAACTGCATAAGTATCCTGGTGACACCCTCCAGCTTCTATAGAAGCCTCATTGGATTACAGATGACTTATTGTCCTGCTCTTGAATGAAAATTAAGCTGCAAAGTGTGTTTGAGGATTTCTTGTAGTTGTACTGGATACCTGTGGATTTACTGACCAGCTTTGGACTCTTTTTCTGTTCTGTTGGAGGGTTTTCCCCCCAGTAAGGCTTTGTTTCCATGGATTCTTCTCCAATAAATGAGGCTCTGCACATGTCCTCACCACTGACCAATCACAACACAGTTTGAAGTGACATCACTACACTCTGATAACACATGACTGCACTGCAAATCCAATTTCTGTAAAAAGGAGACCAATGAGACAAGCTTGTCTTTGTAAAGGTAACAATAACTAACGGTGTTACATTTAATTCAAACGGTTACGTTTATATTTTACAGCTTTTTATAATTTGTTGTTACATGTTAGTTCTCCATATATTTAAATTAATTTGTGTTTGACTCAAACAGATTATTTTCTGTCAAAGTGAATTGGAAAATGATTCGTTAGACAAACACTTTTGGAACAGGGTCCATATCCAGAAACTTTCAGTAGTAAACATGAACATCTAAATGTAAAAACAAATATATACATCCACAACGAAGAGTATATATGTAGTCAAGCCTTGGCCCACATGTCTATAGGCCTGTTGTTATTTGGGCCTCTCCAGGAGCCACATTAGCCTCCCTCTTTGTGTTGTTATGCAGTTCAGAGGCGCTGTCCACTCCTGATGGTGCTGAAACTGAACAGGTCAACCAACGAGGCCAAACGAGCTTCTAATCATCAGGTCTGCAACACAAATCGAGCAGGCTCTCACGTGCCCTTTAGTTCAAACATCTATCGTGCAAACAACGTGAGGACTTATGGCATTTCTTCCGTCTCTTTGTCTGAAATCGACAGAGGCCGAGCACCACATGTACTCCAAATATTGTGACTGAAACGTGAAATACAACAGTACTTTAAGGCTTTACAGCTATGAAGTCGAAATGTAGACAACAGGCACATTTAGCTATGTCCATCTACAGCAGCATGACAGAAGAAAACAAACTTAGCTCAGCTACAAACAACACAGACCTGAACGCAAGTGAAAGAGCGCGTTTTGAAGTTATCATCAGTTTAAAATCAAACAAGCTACGAACCCAAACAGCGAGTCTCTCTCTATCTGCTGCTCTCTTTGTTCCCGCTTCTGCTCAACCCCGTGAGTTTGAAGTGTGCGACTCACACATTGCTACTCCGACCGAGCAAAACACAACTAAGTGCAGGGAGAGAGCGCGAGAGAGAGAGAGCGAGAGAGAGAGAGAGAGAGAGAGAGAGAGAGAGAGAGAGCGCAGTCTCCACGTTGTGTCTGTGTGAGCAGACACGCTTCAAATCGGCCCGCCAGACTCGGAGCTGCAGGAGGCTCGCTCGTCAACGGTACAACAATAGACTGCACACAAACTGAAACAAAGGCATGTGACAAAGTCGTGTGCTGGCGCATGTTTGCTTTCAATTACTCATCTCTGTCTATATTTTTTCTCCGTGGCAGTGAGGCTTTGATGTACATTTGAGGCCAAACAAAGGACCTGAGCGAAAATAACCAGAGCGCATATCCAGGTCTCGGTATCATCGCTGAAAGTCAAAGGCAGAGCCTATATATAGCGTCTCTGAGGCTGCGAGGCACACCGCCAAAGGTGCCCAACAATTTTGACTCTAAAGTGGACCGCGGTTGTGCCATGATGTCCTTGCCCTTCACTCCAGCGAGCAGCCAGCCTGCTGTGACTGTAGAGCCGCATTGCCGCATTGCGCAACGCAGCAGAGACGGGGGCGAACACAGAGTAACCCAGGACATGCCTCGCCGAGGAGACCCGTGTGTTTCCGAGCTGCAATTGCATCAGGAGATATATTTGCACACAGAAGCTAACCCCCACCCGGGGTGCTGTGCAGATATTTGCAAACCAGTCCCCCAGAGCTGACACCAAGAACATTTAATTGTCCTCTAACATCTCGCAGTATGTTTTAATTTGATTCAGTACCACTGGAGTCTCGCAAGAACAACATCCACAGCTCTAACTAGATTATTTCATAGATTAAATAGACTTCTCTCCCAACATGCCAACACTCACAGTGGCCTCCATAATAAATGATTCATAGATGAGACAAATCCTAAAGCCTTTGTGAATGGGCACTATGAAGATGAAAAGTAGCAGGTATACACTCACACCTTTCACAGAACAGGTGTCATCACTGTTCAGGAGCTTCAATTCCTTCTTGAATTAATCTGCATGCAGGTGGAGGGCAACAATAGAAAAAAAGCAGCTGCACCCCCAGCACAGAAGAACACAATTCAGCCAAATATGACACTGGTCAGTACATCTCATAACATAACAGAGCAGCGCAATGACAGCCCCACACACATCTACAGGTTTTCTCAAAGTTTTAGGTGTTCAAAAATGCCAGAGGCCTACGTGTAAAGGCCGTACAAAAAGCACAAATAAAATAAGAAAGAAAGGATATATTTTGTATGATAATTTGGGGTTTAACAGTCAAGTACATGACTTTAAACATACATTATGAACAATAACAGAACACACACTCGCTCTCTTGCTATGCTGTATTTGTACTGATACATGCACCACTCAACACAATGAAGCAGTTATGTACGTTAAGTCTCGTGAGTTAAGTCTCACTTTGTTTATGGTTTATGCTCTTTAGTGAGTCAATGATGCTGGACAACGAGAATGTAACCATGCATCCCGGTGTGGTCACAAAACAAACCCTCTCACCATCAAGGGACAGCCAGTCATGCTGAGAAGATGGCAGGGCAGGAAGGTCACGCGCCTTGTATTCAAACACCACCGAGGAAGAGATGACCTCGCCACCCATAGCTACCTGCAGCATCACCAGTCCTGTGTCATGGGCTGGAAACACAGGTAAGGAATTAGTAATACTGATAGATCTCCTGTGAAAGAATCATTTCAATGTCTAGTATTACTTTTGCCCATGTGTGCCTGAAAGAGACTAATTGTGTAGCAGTTTTCCACTGATCACACTTAATGTAGCAGACTCATGTATCACTTACTATACATCCCAAAAAAACATTTCAAAGCAGAACTGTGTGCATCACAGTGCTCTTTTTGTGCAATTCTTATCTTTGTGTATAAAAGGGACTGCATCTCCCGATAAGAGCATGCAGCCGACATTGTTAAACTCTTTGTTTGTATGTGGGAGAAAAACGTTTTTCCTAGAAACAGCTTATTGTAGGGATTATTGGGGTGACGGTTGGGGTAAGCTTTACATTTAGAAATAAAGCAAAGTGTGTTTTCCGTGTATGACACAGTCAGAAGAGACAGAGTGTGTGCTGTGTTAGACACGGTTGTGTTACCTGGGCAGTAGCAGCGCAGCACCCCGGGCTGGATGAGGGCAGCAGGGACACTGATGTGGTCAAAGAGACAGCTGTACTCGCTGCTCGACTCCAACCACGGACCTGTGATCAGCACCTTTACTCCACCCTGTGGCACACACACGCACACACACACACACACACACACACACACACACACACAGAGGTCTCAGTCTAATATCACACAGTATGGCTTCTTTGTCCGCAGGAAACTGCTTCTGAGTGTAGGTTTAAACATAGTTACCACAGAGAAACGAGAGTCTGCGTGAGAATAAGACACATCACTGCATGCATACTACAATGTCCTGTTTGTAATTTATGTGTGTGTCAGTGTGCTAGTATGTGTATTCAAATGTGTGTGTGTGTGTGTGTGTGTGTGTGTGTGTGTGTGTGTGTGTGTAAACAGAAAGTCTTATCAAATATTCCATCTGTCACATAAATATACCTCAGAGACACATTGGCCTCATTCTTTTGTTTTATACCATATACATCTAAACTGATAGATATTATTTCTTCAGCCTCATTTACAAAGTGGGTATTAAACCTATGACAAATCTATGAGTCTGAAAGGCCTGGCAGCAGCCCCTAGAGGCTGTGCTGCTCCTTACATCCAAGTGGATCCAAGTTGTTTGAACCATCTGAACAACACTGCCATGTGTTTTCTCCAGTGTAGCTAAAAATAATACATAAACAACATATTGTTCCCCAAAAATATTGGAGCGGTGACGTTAGAGTATACAACAACAAGAACTGTTCTATTTTTTAAAGCAGTTTACCAGCATTTGGTTGGGTTTTCTTTTTGGCTTTTGCAGTTCTCCTTTTTAGTTAATTCTAAATATTATCCCAACACCCTTTGAGCCTTTGGAGGAACTGTGTTTTTTCAAGAAACTCAAAAGTGTGGAATAATCAGCATGATGTAACACTGATGATCCCGGAAGAAAGTTGCAGAAAAATATTAGCTGAATATGTGCTCATGCTGGAGATACAATTAGTTCTTTTTTTTTTAATCACTAACTGTAACCACCTATGGCAAGTCAATGTGTTTTTGAAAACGATGGCAGTCAGATGTTATGTTTCCACAAGTTTCATCATAAGTCAATGACAGAACTGGTGTCTGAGATATTATAAGTGGTACATGGGTAAATTAATGAAGCCACCCAGGGGAATCAGTGTAATATTGAAATTTCATCAAAATCCAATCAGCTCAGTCTGAGATATTCTGACTCCTTAATGACCACACAGCCAGGCAGGAGGTCTTGATACAAATTGTGCTGAGTGGGATTTCAGCGTTTAACATCAGTACAAGCCAACGTCAATCATGTGGCAGGAGGGCTGATTTTCCTGTAGGGAACAATGATGAATAAATAATGAATGATAATCATGTTGGGTTTACTAACCTCTGGATAAGACCACTCTGGGGAGTAGTCTGTCACACCAAACAGCCTCCCAGTCTCCTGAAGCAGTCCCAGAGCTCCCTGCTCCACCTCCGAGCCCTGCAGGTGGCCCGCTCCTGTGCCCTGCTCCTCTCCTGCTGCCCCTTCCTGGGGCATCAGAACCCCAGTCACAGCTGCCCCCACCCCACCTCCAGACCCCTCAACCGAGATGAAATCATTGATGAGATCAGAAAACTGGCTTCCAAATGAAGCCTCAAAGCCTTCCAGACTAATGGCCGCTCCTGTCCCAGTTGTTGTAGCTGACACCCCCCCACCTTGCTGAGGAAGAGGAGAGCTGTAGAGCGCCCCCTCCATGCTTGCACCAGCAGCTATCGACTGAGGACTGGCCACCACTGAACTGCTGGCCCCTGACAAACTTACACCATTACAAAGAATCTCATTTTCCCCTCCTCCTCCTCCCCCTCCCCCCCCACCTCCTCCTCCTCCTCCACCACCCCCGCCCTCCTCTCCTCCTCCATTGTCATCCGTGGGTTGTAGGTAGTGCTCAGTGTCAACACTTGTGTAGCCCTCGTGTGGATCCCCAGGCTTGAGTAGTAACTCCCCTCCATTCTCAGAAGCCTTGTCTAAGCCCCCGACCTCTCGATGTCTCCTGCTGCCCGACTGGTCGACAGTAGTCTCCTGTGGCGTTAGAGGAAAAGAGCCCACTGCTGCTCCTTGTCCGTTCCTTCCACACAGGCCCTGCTGGTCTGGGCTGGCTTGGTGGAGGTGTGTATGCGGGTCTCCATTGGTGACGGGAGAGTCTGCTGGCACCGTGGGCAGGCCTATGTAGGCCTGGGCCTCACCCGACTCCTGTGTTGCCTCAGTACCATTGATTTGCAGCTGGGAGGGCTGGCTTGTCTGGGGGGACGCCTGGAGGAAGAGGCTGGGAGAGGGGTGGTGTGCAGGCTGGGTCAGACCTGGGACACAGGCTGATGACATCACAGCACTGAAGTCCATCTGCTCCAGGGTGGTGCTGGGGCTGAGGCCTGTCCCCTCTCCCACATAGCTACTCTGAGAGGACAGCGGCTGTTCCAGGGGTGTACTTTCCGTCTTGATGTTGTTGACAAGGGCTGGGTTGTAGACGAAGCCGTTAGCGGCACAGTGAAGACCGCCATCATCACCGTTACACCCCTCTGTCTTCCCTCCACCTCCTCCATACGTCTGGCCCTGCTTGGGATTGTTCAGGAAGCAGTCAGGGTCAAAGGTCATGGTGGTCTCAGGAAGGCTGACTCCTCCACCAGAGTCTAGAGAGCTGGATAGAACCAACTCTCCTCCCTCCCCTAAGCCCACGCCACCAGGAAATGAGGCAAACCTCTGGTTTTCAGGGGCAACAGCCAACAGGATGCCAGCAGTGGTGCTCTCATGGGTGGATGCCAGCAGGTGGGTGTGGCCAGCAGAGTAAACCGAATCCCCAGTCAGCGTGGTGACCTCAGACATGAACACAGCTGTGCTCTGTGACAAGCCAGCCCCAATGGCAAGAGCGGGGCTGTCAGCCATGTCGCTGGTGATTGACAATGGGGAGCTCTGGGTGGTGTCAGGGACCTCCACCTGGTTGGTGGAGGTAGATGAGGACACTTCCATGCTGCTCTGTGGGAGTAGGGAGGGTTTGGTTATCCTGCCATTCCTCCTCTCTCCTCCCCCCACTCTGCTCCTGCCCCCTCCAGGACTGGGCTCTGTCTGGCCCTCTGACACATCGCTGTTCTGGACCTCCGTGCCATCTGCTTCCTCAGCTCTCTGGCCTGCCGCTACGCCTGTACCCACTGCAGCTCCACCTCCTGCTGCTGCCCCTGACTCCTGCTTGGATGAGATGATGCGCTGCTTGACACTGGAACATTTCTGATGCAGGCTGCTTCCAGCACCTGGCAGGAGAGACATTCAAACAAAGGAAACATTATTTAAAACAATACATATCTTCATTTTCTTTCATTTCAGCTCAGGTCAAGCTTTACAGTAATGTAGCATTATCTCACATAGGTTTGACAGTGTATACTGGCGCCCTCCAGTGTTCAGAATGCACACTGAAAACTGAGATCATGAATTCTCTGATAATACTGCTTGAGATTATATATATGTATATATATATATATATATATATATATATATATATATATTCAAAATATGAAAATATATTTCAATTCTAACATCTGAGGATGTTTCCAGTTTATAAATTAGATGTCTCCATTTACACTTTTGGGATTTAGCCGATTCATTTTCAGAGTGAGTGAAATAACAAATACCAAACAGCTTAAGTGTCAGAGACCAAATGCTCATAAAAAACCCAATAACTACAGAAGAAGATCAAGCCAGTGATCAAGAGAGAAGTGCTCCGAAAGGAAAAAGCAGAAGGCTGTTTTGTGTGAGCAAATTAGGGCAGGTAGAGGAGCGAGAGGGAATATGATTCAGTGGGGAGAGTGAGAAGTGAGGTACTACTTAAGTCAACAAGCCACTTAGTTTTGGGCAGCTGTCCTTATTTGCCCTTCGAAACCATATCAAAAGATGGGTGAGATTAGGTAAGTGTGTGTGTGTGTGTGTGTGTGTGTGTTAGTGTGTGTACTGGAGTTATCTACTCCCTGATGTTCATTTATGAATAATACATGCTGGATATTTTGGGCACCTCTGTCTTCATTCCCTCTATCCTTCCCGTTCTTTGGTGAATTGGTGCCTTGTGCATCTGCCTCTAGGTGGCAGCATGGTGCTGACTGTATGGTATGTGTGTACTGAATGTCTCTTCATAAGGTGGCTTTTAAAGGACATTGTTGTCTTTAAATATATCACTGCTTTGTAAAGTGTTGTTATCGCTTTATGTTGACAAGGAAGGACGTGACGCTCCAAATCTTCATTCATCATAACATTGAATAAAAATGAGGCCACTGCCTCAACACACCTTTTGGCAAGTCCAGTTGTCTCTTTTTGGCGTATTGATTTATCTTTAACTTCAGCAACATATCAATAAAATACTAAATTATCAACACTGCCAAGATCTGATATTTTTCCTCGATGCAAGAAAGAAATTTCATCTCCCCCGAACTGCTGAAATCACCTGTTGTCTCATCTAATAAGTAATGGCACAGCTCCAGACTGTGCTCCAGTCTGCTGCCAAGTTGTTTACAAAGCTGAAAAGCAAGCCAGTGAACCAAAACATCTGTGTTTTTGATTTACTACACTGGTTTCCTACAGATTAATTTTGAGGCTTGGCTGGGGTACGTCATCAGCCTTTTCATCATTACTGCACCATGACAAGTGGTATTGTTATTGACCCAAGGTGACTCACAGCCCCAGGTTTAGTGTGAGGGCTGAAACATGAGAGCTTGAGAGTAGGAGGGATGGCGAGTGCTGAAATGACGGTAGAGCTAACTCACACATGGGTTTGAGTTGTCCAATGAGCTCCTCCTTGCTCCACTTGGCCCACTCCTTCCTGTCTGTGTTGATGGAGCAGAGGACGGGACCACATGGCTTCCCGCTATCGTCCACTGCCGGTACATTCAGGTAGTGCACCAGCACAATGTCTGGGTTCTACAGCGCAGCGCAGCGGCACGCACACAAACACACAGAGACATGCACGCACATAGCATTAGTTCAACGTGGCCTTTATTCATTAATTCATTGTCATGTTCTTACCGGCATATGGGAGGGAGAGAATAAAATGGTAGAGTCTATTTACAGAGGGAGAGGAGGGAGGGAGAATGGAGAGGGGAAAGCAGGAGGGAACGTGGAGGTCAGGGAGGAGGTCGGACATAGCGTGTCAGATAAGATTCTCTCACCTGCCCATAAAAGATTTAACAGCTCAAGCCCACTCATCGCTCTCTCTGACCCTGCAGAGGCTGTGGAAGTGTCCACACGTGTGTTTGTGTGTGTGTGTGATTATATATATAAATATATATATAAAGAGAGAGAGAGAGAGAGAGAGAAAGTGAATGAGGGAAACAGAGGGAGAGTGCAGTTCAGAGTAGCTCTCACTACATTGTAGGCCACCAGTGGACCTATGGAATTTCTACACCATGAATGATTCAACAGGTGCGTTCACATGCATCTCTGTGCATGTGTGTGTGTGTTAGAGAAGTGAGCGAGAGAAGCTCCTCTTGATGAAAGATTCAGTAGACAGACTCAGGTGAGGGGGAGGACCTGCTGAGGTGGAACACTTTTCTCTCCAAAAGAGGATAGCACAGTGGGCTGCTACAGCACCACACTGTGCACTGCAACAGCACTCACAGACTGATTTATGATCGTATTCACTGATGTGTTTTGATATCTGCGCAAAGAGCAGAAAATGGCACTTTACAGATAAAGCAAGCAGAATTTCCCTTCATAATTTCAGACTGCGGGAATCTAACTGTGAGCATGCTGAAAAAGAAAATATATTGGGAAAGGGCATATTAAATTTACGGCCGGTGGCTGGAATGTCCTTGTAAATTTCATGTGACAAATTATGCAGGAAATTCTGCCGAAGAATACATAAATATGTATGCATTTCCATATTTTAAATGAACATTGCTGGGTATTTAATATTTTCTTTGAAATGAACAGAGAGAGATGAAGAGAGAGGCAGTGTAAATGTATGCAGGGCATGTTTAAGATTCATCATGTAACCTGTCGTCTGAAGATGATGATGTCCTGGTGACCATCTCTTGCATGGACAATAGAGGGAAAGACGTGTGTGTGTGTGTGTGTGTGTGTGTGTGTGTGTGTGTGTGTGTGTGTGCGCGCGCGCGCATGTAACTGCTGTTCTCTGACTGAGTCCAACATCTCTATGAAGAAGAACATGCTTTTATACACAGGGGACACCTGTGCATGTGTGTGCTGGTGTGAGCATGTTGTGTGTGTTGTTTGTAGCTCCAGGGTGTTTTCTTGGAGGGGACCACATAGAGAGTAGTGCCTGAGTCTTTGATGCTCACTCTAAGTATTGAGAGTCAGGGTTCGGTAACACACTGTGCTCGGGAAGTTATAGTCAACTTGTGGCAAAGAAATGTTTTTACTACTCTGCACTGTATGTTAGCATTATACAAGACCTATAGGCCTGGCATATTTTGGTGGTCTAACTGTGTGTGTGTAGTATAGCGTAGGACACTCCACTCTCCAGCCAAACAATATCCAGTTTTATTATGACCTCAGCTTTGTGATAGTATTTCCACTACAGTCTGCCTCATTAATTTAGATGAGGAGGATGTTTATGGCTGGTTTATAGTTTAGCTTAGTGCTCTGTTTTGAAAATATAACGGACAGTTTAACAGATGAGACTTTGTGTAAAACTGATAATATACTGCACATTTTCTGGTTGTCCAGTTTTGTGTAAAATAGGGAATAAAGCCTTAACATAGCTGGCATAAATGTTACAAGATGGTCATAATGTGAGGAGAAAAGACCTGAAATGACAAAAGCTATGCTGCTACAAATGACAACTAATAACAAATTATCACCACGCTATAAATGCTGTCGAACTCTTGTTTTGTATGCGTATAAATGTGAGAGAAAAGGCAAGGCGGGGAAGGGGGGTGGACTTACCTGCAGCAGCCAATAGCATCTACGATGGAAGGTGGGGATGATGGAGGAGTGGACGTAGCAGCCATACAGGCACTAGAGAGAGGAGAGGAGAGGAGAGGAGAGGAGAGGAGATTGCAGGGGTAAACGAGAAAAGAAAAAGGGAGGAAGCAAGACAAAATGTGAAAAAGGAGAAGAGGAGGAGAGGACAGTAAATGAGAGAACAGGAGAGGAGAACTTAGGTTATACCCACTTAGGTTGTATTGATTGCGGTACTAAAACTAACATGCTGTACGCCTTTTTACCTAATGTCTTTTCTAAAATCCCATAAATCTGATGTTGACAATTACAGCACAAGAGATTGTGAAATTTACTGCCTCAGCAAGAGACTAGACATAACCCACTTGGAATTCACAAAAAGTCACAATGTTGTCAGCTTACAGACACCGCAAGAGAGATCAGTAACAGCAAAGAGGACAAAGAAGAGGAGGCGAGCGAGGAAAGCACAGAGTGAGAGTGGATTGTCAAGGTGGACAAGATGAAGAGGGAGTTCAGAAGGGGCTCCATCCAGCAGAGGATCCTTATATACATACTGAACAGTGTATACACGTGTGTGAGTGTGAAAATAGACCCAATGTGTGAGGCTTTAAATGACTTCAGAGTGTCTAAAACATTTTGTTGTGTTGTAAAGTGTTGGGTGAGAAATTGTTCAAACCGCATGATGAAACACAGTACCTGAGTTTCTGAACATTTTTTGTTGACACCTCGAGTTGAAGAGTTTAAAATGTTTTGCTAGAAAACCTTTTTTTTTTTTTTACATTTAACAAAATCAGCTAAACTGCATCAGTGTGTAACGTAAGGTGACTGTAGAACTTAAGAACTTAACTCTTCTTAATTTAAATAAGTAAATATCTGATTGAAGAACAAGTAAAAAGAGTCTGACCAAGCATTCAAAACCAGGTTCCAGTTTCTTCACAGTTTCTGATTTTCAAAAAATATTGAGGTTCGATACCCAGTTGTGATGAAGTGTGTGTGAAGGATGAAATGATGACAGAAACGCCTTCTATCAAGGTCATCACTGCCACTTTTTCACATGTATTAAAATCAAGGATCACACACACATGCACACGCATACATTTTAACGACAAAATTGCACACTCACACAAATACTCAGCAATCAGGCTGTATATAATCAACACTTACAACTCGTTCTGTTTTCCTTCTCATACGCACGCGTGCACACTTGTATTTTCTCGCCATTTTGCCTCTTCTCAGAAGTAGCCCACCCTCTATCTAAAGTGTGCTTTGCCAAAGGCAGAGTGCATTTCCATATATTTCCATTCGATATGAGGAGGCTCTCCATCCAGGGTTATGTTTTTCTCTCCTGCTTCCTGCCTCTCCCCATCCTCCTTCTCTCCCTCTTCTCATCTCGCTGCTCTGCTCATTCCCTCATTCCCGTCCCCTGCTCTACACACTGCTTGCTTGCTTGCTTTGCTTGGGGGGTCCTGGGAAGACGTGACACAAACAATTACTGAGCAACTACCAGGGAGAGAAACACTTGCCTTTGTGTATGTGTATGTGTATTCATGCACGTTTGCAGGAAAATGCACGTGAGATGAATGTCAATGTGAGTGTGGCGCCGTAAATAATAGAGGTGCAGATGGGAATACTTGATCTCAATTATTCCCTTTACCTCTGTGTCTCTTTTGCCTGTCTCCTGCTCACCTTCAATGCAAAACTATTGAGCCTTCTGCAAACATCCATGTGCCTCCTCAGTGTCTCTCCTTCACTCTCCCTTCTACCTCATTCTTTCTGTTTCTGACACATGCATGCTCACTCCTCTCACCTCTTGGTATATTCCTGCTGAATAATCAATTTTTGAGCTGGCTGATGTGACTCAAACACACACTCACACACGCACACACGCACAGACGCTGCCTTGAGACTGGATCGATACCCCTCTCTGTTCTGCTGAAGGAGGCATTGACATCATTCCTGGCCTCAGGCCAAACACACTCTTATCCTTCAGAAAGTGAGAGAGGGAGACAGAGAGAGGGAGACAGGGGTACGAGCAGGGAGGGAGGTAAAGAAGAGGGGCACCACCACTCGCTCTCAGGTAACACGTTGGCCTGTAGCTTCGGCATGTGTGTGTACATTTGTGTTACACGTGTGTGTGTCTCCTCGGAGCGAAGGAGAGTAAGTTAAGGACAAGATTGGCAGTGAAACCGTACTCAGCGCCCAACAACATCATCGACTTGTTTTTCCACTGCAGCCTCTCACCTCTACTCCCTGGACTTTGAGCTTCATATGATCCTCTCGGGTGGTCTTCCCGTCTTTCCTTTTCTTCCAGCAGTAGCCATCTTTCCTGTACTTCACCTTCTTACGGTTGTAGAGGATCATAGAGCCATTTTGAGGCCTGATGGAGGACAGGATAAAGAGTTAGCAAGACTGACACACACATATTGTTCTTATACAGAATAAATGTTGTGGTGACACAATAATTCAACTGGAAACTGACCACAAATTATTTTCATGCTGTAATTTCAAACTGCCAGAAGTATGAAAATTGCATTGCTGATTCATAAATAGCGACTACCACAGTTAAGTTAGCTGGTCCCATGCCGCCCCTCCCCTCTTATACATAGACTCACACTCCGACGTGTAAATATTTTAGTAGGGTGATTTATCAGCACAGCAGGAACATTGGCCTCTAAGCTCCCATTCTATATACACCTGGTGGGATGAACATGCGTACACACACACACACACACACACATACAGACACACACCAGGAGCCATACATGTAGAACGACAGTGAGGCTATAGTGATATCAGAGATGGCAGGACCTACTGCTGTGTGTTCTTTGGGCTCAATGTCAAACCTGCTGCTCAGCAATCAATCATTACACTTCTACAATGTTAAGGACAGGTGTATGTGTGTGTATGTGTGTGTGTGTGTGTGCCTGTTTCTGTGTGTGTGTGTGTGTGTGTGTAGGTGGTGGAAAAATGCTTCTCTGCCTTATCTCATGACAACAGAAACAGAACAGGCACGTTAACAATCAATAAACTAACACATACACACAAGTGCTCTCTCTCTCTCTCTCTCTCACACACACACACACACACACACACACACACACACAGTCGTGCACCCGCATAAACACGACCACACACACTCACACACCTCCTCTCTCCTTTCCCTGCCCTCCTCTTCTCCTCATCATCTTCCCAGTCTTTATCCCTCTTATCATAGCATCTCTTCATTTTCTCTTTACTGCTTCTTCAGTCCCTCATTCTCCACTCCTTTACACTTATTCTCATCTTCTCATCTCGTCTATTCCCTCTACTCCTCTCTTAACCTCTGTTTCTGCTTCTTTTATTGTCTGTCTCCTCCTCTCTCCTCTCCTCCTCTCCTCTCCTCTCCCCTCTGCTAGAATTTGATGTAGACACATCTATATGGACTGAGATGATTGCAATTTACTCAGAACACTGTGTGTAGTGAAATTGAATTTACTTTGAGCTGATTTTCTTTGACACCTTAAATCTGTTCTGTTTTGGGGTGAGCCTGCCAGTTTCTTAGCGGAGTGGAGACCCCCACCCTCCGATCAAAGCCGAGTTTAGTCTCTGTCTCGAGCAGTGTGAGTCATCTCAGAGCTGCTGATTCTAATTATGTTATGGAGAAGATGGATGAGATCAGATGTGTGCCTGTGTGTGTGTGTGTGTGTGTGTGTGTGTGTGGGTGGGAAATACGTGCACATTCATATGTATGTGTGCGTGCGCGGAGGTACGCGCACACGTGGACGGTACCCATGTTCCTCGCGAACCCTCCGATTCAAGCAGACATAAATGCTATTGATTGTAACTGGGCTGTGATGTGTGGGATATAAAAAGCTTTTCCACCGTTCCACAGTGTAGCAGAGCGAAAACAGAGAAGGCAAGGGGAGGAGAGAGGGAAAAAAAAAGAAAAGAAAAAGACAGAGATAAAGAGACAGAGTGGGCGAGTGAGTGAGTCCGGTAAAGGGAGGAGAGGAGGAGGAGTAGGTGAGAAAAGTGAGAGGAGAGGGAGAGAGTAGGTAATAGTCATTACTTTGAACTGCTGAGGTATTTCAGTAAGGAGAGAAATGAAGGTCATTGATTGTTATCTTAATATTGCCCCCCACAAGTGTGCAAACGCATGCGCACTTATGGATAAAAACACACACACACATGCATGCACGGCCACACGCACACATAAATGTCACTGGCTCCGTTAGCTGAGCTCCTTTCCATCTGATGGGATTAGGTGTAATCTGTTCTAATCGTGCCTCGTGTCGTGTGTAAATGGGATTATATCTAACTGCTGCTCAATAACACCAATATGACTGCTGCTGC